>NC_090749.1:24976781-25089731 GCF_036898095.1 Palaemon carinicauda | reverse complement strand
TCCTAATGAAAAATTAGATACATACAAAAGAATTAAGTGACATTCATTGGTTGTTACAGTCAACAATTCTAGGTAATTACACATATAAATAAGTACAGAAATGTAAGTAATTACAAGCTAAAATTAAAGAGTTAAGTAACTTGTTATTTAAACACAAATCAGTTAGTTTAAACATCCAATAGTGCATTACAGTTTGGAACAGGAAGTAACCCAGCGACCCCGTTTTACTAATCATTGGTATTTTGCATAGCTAAAACGCACATACCAGAGCCCAAGAACACCTTCAGGTAAGAACTTTCTGGCTAAAAAGGCTTCTTTGTAGATTTTTCCTTTGTTCGTTGAAGTATACCACTAATATTACGTCCTATAACATCTCTTTGCCTATCAAAGTAGGGACTTAATCATTCTCCAAAATAGACAGTGTACGAGTTTTATGGACGACATAACCAGGTTATGAGCGAATTTAAAAAGTTTCAAATTTCATGATTGCATAAATCAATGGTGTCAGATCCGGTTCGAAGGACCACTAAAAATTAGTACTTAAATTAATGTGTGGAAAGTGATTCCAGGAAAACCTACCAGCTCCGATTTCCGGATCCGGGCTTGAAGAAGTAGAGCTCCATCACTCTCATATTCAACAAACTTGAGAGATTCAACAAACACTCTTTGCAAACCATGCTCGCGTTTCTTAGAGATAAAGTTTTAATTTGATTTATATCTTGAAAGGCAGCATAGAAATAAGTTTATATTTATCAAGAAATAAGTTCACAATAGAGCTGTTAATATAAATACCTCTAACCGACAATAAATAAGTGATTCCTTTTGCAATGATGTAAGTCAAAATAAGAGGCGTTAATTTTCCCTCTGGAGTCAACTTGAATGTTTCAAGACACTAAGAGGAAAGAAAAGAGATTCAGTTTATTACCAATTGTAAACAACAAGAAAGAGAATTTACATTTATTACTAATAGTGAAGACTATTTGTAGTGACTGACTACATCGATGTAGGCGATAGGTTTCATTCAAAAAGAATCTTAATAAGGTTTTTCTTATAACTCAAAGTAGATATTATTCCTTACAAGTAGATCAATTGGAGACGCATCATACACTGAAGGAAGGAACCCTATTGTTACAACTTAACATACCATTACCTGGACTGGAATTAAGCCTAAATAATGAAATCCCAGTTAAATCTAGTTCTCTTAGGGAGATGCAATAGAGCACAAAGTATTGTGTAATATAGAGGAGGTTTTGGAAGTTATCATCAAGAGTTGATCAATTACCCTGCAACTTATTCCATCATCCTGAAATGTTAACACTGCATGTACCCTACCTAGATGCTCATATACCTGAATTAGTTAGACCTGGTTAATTGATCAACTCTTGATGCTAACTTCCAATACTTTGTGCTCTATTGCATCTCCCTAAGAGAACTAGATTTAACTAGGATTTCATTATTTAGGCTTAATTCCAGTCCAGGTAATGGTAGGTCAAGTGGTAACAATTGGGTTCCTTCCTTCAGTGTATGATGCGTCTCCAATTGATCTACTTGTAAGGAATAATATCTACTTTGAGGTATAAGAAAAACCTTATTAAGATTCTTTTTGAATGAAACCTATCGCCTACATCGATGTAGTCAGTTATCAACAAATGTAACAAAAACAAAAAGGGGCCTCTACTCTCTACGTTCCTCCCAGCATGACAAGGGACTCAACCAAGTTCAGCTGGTACTGCCAAGGTGCCAAAGCCCACTCTCCCCTGTTATCCATCACAGATGAAGCTTCATAACGCTGAATCCCCTACTGCTGCTACCTTCGCGGTCATCTAAGGCACTGGAGGAAGCAGCAGGGCCTACCGGAACTGCGTCACAATCGGTCGCTATCCATTCCTATTTCTAGCACTCTCTCTTGCCTCTCTCACATCTATCCTCCTATCACACAGAGCTTTCTTCACTCCATCCATCCACCCAACCTTGGCCTTCCTCTTGTACTTCCATCAACTCTTGCATTCTTCAGCAGACAGCCATTTTCCATTCTCTCAACATGGCCAAACTACCTCAACACATTAATATCCACTCTAGCTGCTAATTCATTTCTTACACCCGTCCTCACCCTCACCACTTCGTTCCTATCCCTATCTACTTGAGATACACCAGCCATACTCCTTAGACACTTCATCTCAAACACATTCAATTTCTGTCTCTCCGTCACTTTCATTCCCCACAACTCCGATTCATACATCACAGTTGGTACAATCACTTTCTCATATAGAACTCTCTTTATATTCATGCCCAACCCTCTATTTTTTACTACTCCTCTAACTGCCCCCAACACTTTGTAACCTTCATTCACTCTCTAACGTACATCTGCTTCCACTCCACCATTTGCTGCAACAACAGACCCCAAGTACTTAAACTGATCCACCTCCTCAAGTAACTCTCCATTCAACATGACATTCAACCTTGCACCACTTTCCCTTCTCATACATTTCATAACCTTACTCTTACCCACATTAACCCTGGATAGGTACGCTCCTCGGACACCCCTTTAAGGGTATACTCGGACGCGAACGACCCCGACGCCAAAAAAAATTCTTGAAAAATCAGTTTTTGCAGTAACCTCCTTTTTTCTTTTGCCAAAAAAAACTTCAATGAATGCTTAAAACAACTGTAAAGATAAATACTACTCATCTGCAGAAAAACTATTTATTATAAATATTTTAAAAAATTAAGTAGAAAAAAAAAGACCTGACATAAAAATTCATAAAAAAAAAGTTTATACCTATATACACAAATCCTTTTAGGAATTGATTCTTGAATGTTTAGGACACATCTTGATGTATTTTGGATGAAGTCAGACCCCATGGAGGTGAAGATCTAAAATGAGAAAAAAAAGGGTAACTTTTTTTGGCCAAAAAAATTTGTCAAATTTCATGAATTTTTTTGGGTACCCAAATGAAATAGGAAGTGGCTAATTTTTTTAGGGAATAAACATATGTTATCCTAAAATAGAAATATGTAAAAAAATCTTCATTATTTTGTAAATTACATTTATATAGGGGGCCATATCTAAAGGTAATTTTTTGAGTACTTAGAAATTTCGTAAAAAAATACATATATTTAATATATAATATGATATTTATGCAGGTAAAAATATACCAAAATATCACAAATTCTATAGGGAACAAGAATATATATAGATAGGGCAGCTTACGCTTCGGATATGTCCACAAAATGGCCGCCAACCACACTGACTCAGACTCCCTAATCTGCCACTTGAAATGTAGGAAGGGTATGTCAATTTCAAGGTGTTATTTACTAATCTAATTATTATTGAATATGCATAAAAATTGTATGGTGGGTTGCTGGATAATTGTCGATTATTTTACGACTATAAAATTAAAATTCTGACCCAAAAATTTTTTTTTAAGGGAAATAAAATCGAAAAAAAATGTAAAACAATATAATATTTTAGCTAAAAAAATTTGATGATATTCAATCAAAAAAGAAGTAAATAAAATTTTCCGACAAATAAACATCTAGAGGAATCATTACTCTGTGATAGTTCCTTAGTACGTAGTAATTTTGAAAGAATTGGGAAAAAACGAAAAAATGGCAATCACCGGAAAATTGAACACATACCTATATATACGCCATATCTGGCTAAAAAAAAGATAGGCATGGGTAGCCAGATCATCTAGAAACACTTTCCAACACCATAAAAATATAAGTTTTGCGACACTACTTGCCAATTCCTTACGGTAACATGACTAAGCAAAAAAATGCAAAACAAATAAAAAGGGGCACTCGCGGAAAAATGGCTAACATTTTAATATACGGCATTTCAGAAAAAAAAAAATTCAGCCACGTGCTAGGCAAACCATCAAGGCACATTTTCCGACAAATAAACATCTAAATGAATCATTACTCTGTGATAGTTCCTTAGTACGTAGTAATTTTGAAAGAATTGGGAAAAAACGAAAAAATGGCAATCACAGGAAAATCAAACACATACCTATATATACGCCATATCTGGCTAAAAAAAAAAGATAGGCATGGGTAGCCAGATCATCTAGAAACACTTTCCAACACTATAAAATTATAAGTTTTGCGACACTACTTGCCAATTCCTTACGGTAACATGAATAAGCAAAAAAATGCAAAACAAATAAAAAGGGGCACTTGTGGAAAAATGGCCATTCTAATATACGGCATTTCAGAAAAAAAAAAATTTCAGCCACGTGCTAGGCAAACCATCAAGGCACATTTTCCGACAAATAAACATATAAATGAATCATTACTCTGTGATAGTTCCTTAGTACGTAGTAATTTTGAAAGAAATGGAAAAAAACGAAAAAATGGCAATCACAGGAAAATCGAACACATACTTATATATACGCCATATCTGGCTAAAAAAAAATAGGCATGGGTAGCCAGATCATCTAGAAACACTTTCCAACACTATAAAAATATAAGTTTTGCGACACTACTTGCCAATTCCTTACAGTAACATGACTAAGCCAAAAAAAGCAAAACAAATAAAAAGGGGCACTTGCGGAAAAATGCCCAACATTCTAATATACGGCATCTCAGATAAAAAAAAAGACATGCACGTGTTAGCCCAACCATCAAGGCACACTTTCCAACACATAAACATGAAAAAAAAATCAATAGTATACGGCAATTCCTTACTACGTAGTAAATTTTTACAAATATTGAAAAAAAAACAGAAATTGGCAACCGCAGTTAAATACCTAATATACCAATAACTACGTCGTATCTGACAAAAACAAAATCACGCATGGGTAGCCAGATCATCTAGACACACTTTCCAACACTAAAAAAGCAAAAGTTTTACGACACTATTTGGCAATATCTTACGGAAAAATGACTTGGCAAAAAAATGAAAAAAAATGAAAAAGGGGCACTCGCGGTAAAATGCCCGACATTCTAATATACGGCATCTCAGATAAAAAAAAGACATGCACGTGTTAGCCCAACCATCAAGGCACACTTTCTAACACATAAACATGAAAAAAAAATCAATAATATACGGCAATTCCTTACTACGTAGTAATTTTTACAAATATTGAAAAAAAACAGAAATTGGTAACCGCAGTTAAATACCCAATATACCAATAACTACGTCGTATCTGACAAAAACAAAGTCACGCATGGGTAGCCAGATCATCTAGACACACTTTCCAACACTAAACAAGCAAAAGTTTTACGACACTATTTGGCAATATCTTACGGAAAAATGACTTGGCAAAAAAATTAAAAAAAATTAAAAAGGGGCACTCGCGGTAAAATGGTCCTCGTTGTGATGAACGACATTTTAACTAAAAAAAAAAATCATGCACATGGTAGCCAAACAATCCACCAAGACTTTCCACAACTGATAACCTATACAAGTTGCACCATTCTACGACAATTTCATAATACGTAATAACTTTGATAATTATGCAAATTACCTTAGAAGGGTAAACTCGGTCGCGCTCGACCACGACGCGTCTCAGAAATCGGGGAAGGAGTGCAGCTACAGCAATGCACATCTGGACACTACTAGAGCATGTAGGGGAGACACCTCCTGCAGGTCGATCACCCACAAATTCAGTCACGGGGGTGAGTCACATGAGAAAAACCTGTTTTTTTTTTACGCTCGGGGTCGCGAACGACCCACCGTACCTATCCAGGGTTAAGGGAACGAAGAACAAACATTCATATTTTAAAACGAAGAGAAATAATTACGATAAAACAAAAACGATGCGAGTGAAAGAAGACATGTTATGAAAAAAGCTTAAAACTTTAAATGTGTTTTAACCAACTTCAACGAAACCCTGAGATAAATGGAGCATTTTGTCTCCACAGAATTGAGTTAAAATGGAAGTCTTAGTTCTGGACTAACGCTCATCACTTGTCATTGGAGATTTTGTCTTTAAGAATTACGACATAAGACATTTTTTTTTCTTGTAGTTTAATTTGAATCCGCATTTATGTCAATGGCCAGTTTCAAAAGTTTATCGATTTTCTAAGAATTATATCAGTTTTTCATTTCAACTCCAATTAATTTACTTTTATTATTAATATTATACAGATGATCCTCTCCTATCAACATCTATTCATATGGGTTCTACAATTGCATACAGCTCTCTCTCTCTCTCTCTCTCTCTCTCTCTCTCTCTCTCTCTCTCTCTCTCTCTCTCTCTCTGGGTTATACAAAGGTCTATAGTTACTTATCTATTTTGAAATATATACCAGTCCTAATATGTTTTATAATCAATATTCATTACTTCTCATATAATTTATTTATTTCTATATTTCCCATTCCCACTAAGCTATTTTTTCTTTCTGGGTTTTTTGAACTTATAGCATCCTACTTTTCCAACTAAGGTTGTAGCTTAGCTAGTAATAATGATGAAAATAATTCACTAGACATCCACAAACAAAATGTCATGTCCCTTGGGGACTTTTCAAGGTCCTTCATAGCGTCAACTTATCTTGGCAGTTTCGTCTTTTGCATTTTGCATTAAATCTTTCAAACTATGTCAGTAGTTGGCAGATTATAACTCTCCTTCACTTTTTCTCTCTTTCTTCAACCCACAATCCACTTGTGTTGGCTGACATCTTTGACTCTCATCCCCGAGTCCTTGAAGACTGTAGCAGTTTGTGTAATTTTGTCTACTAAAGTTTAGGAATCATTTTTATGAAGTTGTCTCAGATGAATATGAAATACTCCACCAACTGAGATAAGTTTTTCTCCCTATGTTTTGGTCCCTCGCGTTCCAGTGAGTCTCTATTGCAGCGCAATGCGATTTGATAGAGACACAGAAATGGGGGGTATTTAGTTTCTCTGACTTTTCTTTGATTTGTCGAAACTCTTGCTATCTATAAGTTAGTGTTGTGTGTAGCCTATGTGTATGAGGGCGAATCTGTTTGTAGGTACAATATATAGTTGCAAATAAACTAGAAATAAATATGATAATCAAACATGCCTTCTATTATATCATTAATGTCATTTTCAAGACCTACCATGAGCGAGAAATGTCGTAAAATATCAGCGATCGAACATACATACTTGCACTTCCAAAGTAAGGGCAAGAGAGTCCAGGCAGTAGCTATCGATGTGCCACAAACCTTGTTATCTATTGCCCAAGGAGGACAGGGCTGTGTCCACTAATAAAAAAGGACATAAATGCATGATAACATACAGTAATCTAGTAGTTGAACCCTAAACTTGCTTTTTGTAAACTAAAAACACTACATCTAAACCCAGAATTGTCGAGGATTTTCATTAACACAAACATACTTGGGAAGATTAGACTTGTGTTTACTCTCACACCTTCTACACTATGTACTTGTGTCTATAGACATCCCGATACATAGAATACGAATAGTTAATTCAATCTTTTTATGTTATAAACTATTAAACAATATCAATATTGATCCATGAAATATAACTATGAAATCAAACAAATGTCTAAAGGACCCCGGTCCTTCTTGGAAGGGAATCTGCATCTATTGCTAGAGTTCTGAAGACTCTGGATCCTTCCAATGTTTATGGGGAGACAACAAAGGAAATTATTCCAAAATGTCTGAAAATAAAAGGGCGATAATTCTTCGGCTTTGTTGCCGGCATAAAAAAGTTTCCAGGTTATTGGGAATTCTGGAAAGCTATGGAATCTAGTTCTGGTTCCAAGGTCAATAATGACTTTTGTACTCTGTGGCTGACTACGATAGCCTTACTAACTCTCCTTAAGATTGCCTACTTTTGCATCAAGTTTGACATTTTCATCATCAAAATTTTCATTGGTAATAGTGAGAGCTCAGATGTCGTTATGGTAGGCCTACTTAGTTAAATTCAAAATTTCAATTGAATTTTCTCAATGTTAAAGATCTCACTGTTTGATGTTGAAAATTATACCATCAGAAAAATCTGAAGAGTAAGAATTTGCTTCATATAAATAATAATATTCACAAAAATACTATAACCGAGTATCTAAGACCTGCGAGTTAGATGAATCAATAAAAATATCAGGTCCCAAATATTATGGAAAAATATTCTAGTATAAGAGATTATAGTTATTTGCATTTGTAAATCCAAAGAACAAACATTTTTTTGTACGAAAAAGGACAATTTCCCTGGAAATTTCAAATAATGAGCGACATCACATAGACGGGTGATCCCTACAGGAGTAGTTCTCTCTCTCTCTCTCTCTCTCTCTCTCTCTCTCTCTCTTGTCATCATAATAACCCACATCTTAAACCTTTATTATGATTCATGGAATGAAAATTGTCTTCGAAAGCTCATGAAAACTCATTATGGAATTTTTTCAAATCTACTTCTCCAAAGCCACGAGATTTTCCTCCCTGAATCTAACGGTTAGTCTGAAGACCTTCAAAGGTTTAAATGTCGCTCGTGAAGGGCAGAGGCAAGGGATACTGAGCATGCTCTACTAGAACAATGCACTAGAGACATATGGTCTAGGCCCTAGACCACTCCCCATCAAGCTAGGACCAGAGAGTGCCATGTAATGGCTGCTGATTCCTCAGCAGATAGACATACCGTATAGGCTCCCCTTAAACCGACCCCATCCTTAGCTCTCAAAGATAACGAGGTGTCAGACACTACAAGAAACTATCGAGCTAGAGAGGGAATCGAATCCCAGTCCAACAGATTGCTAGGCAAGGATATTTCTAATAGTTCACCAAAACCCATAATTTTTCAAATATAAGAAATTGTCTTTTATTTCTTTTATTATTCATTATACTCAGTTGGCTCTCTCATGATTCATTGACACTGTCATTCATGACCACAATCATTGTGGCAACGACCCATTAAGGCCACCAGTGGTAATTAAGGTCTTAAAAAGACTTGCTTAAGATAATGACGTATCGCTCAGATTCTCTATCCTAAGGTCCCAATTTCCCTGTGGATTCATTTCATTCTGAAATAGAAATTATACGAACTTATTAAGATAATGGATTATGACAAAAGTCTTGCAATCACTAATTCGATAAAACGACTCTACATTTATTATTATTATTATTATTATTATTATTATTATTATTATTATTATTATTATTATTATTATTACTTGCTAAGCTACAACCCTAGCTGGAAAAGCAAGATGCTACAAGCCCAAGGGCTCCAACAGGGAAAAATAGCCCAAAGAGAAAAGGAAATAAGGAAATAAATAAATGATATGAGAAATAATGAACAATTAAAATGGAATATTTTAAAGCTGTAACAACATGAAAATAGATATTTCCTTTATAAACTACATAAAGACTTACGTCAGCCTGTTCAACATAAAAAACATTTGCTGCAAGTGTGAACTTTTGAAGTTCTACTGATTCAACTACCCGATTTGGAAGATCATTCAACAACTTGGTCACAGCTGAATTAAAACTTCTAGACTACTTTGTGGTATTGAACCTCATGATGGAGGTCTGACTATTAGAATTAACTTCAGGCCTAGTATTACAACAGGATGGAACAGTTCAGGAAGATCTGAATGGAAAGGATGGTCAGAATTATGAAAATATTATGCAACCTGCATAATGAACTAATTAAATGGGGGTGCTAGAGATTAATATCTAGACCAGGAATAAGAAATTTGATCGACCGTGAGATCCTGTCCAATATCTTAAGATGAGAATCAGCAGCTGAAGACCAGACAGGAGAACAATACTTAAAATCAGGTAGAATAAAATAATTAAAACACTTCTTCAGAATAAATTGATCACCGAAAACATTAAAAGAATTTCTTAATAAGCCAATTGTAGGTGGGGGAGCTCAATTTAAGAAGACACTGACCTACTGTGTTTCTCAAAAGAAAATTTGCTGTCGAGAATCACACCTAAAATTTTTAGTTATACAGAGATCCAGAAACATTACCAATGCTGAGATCCTGATGTTAAGAAGCCACTGTCCTTGACCTACTCACAATCATACTTTGAGTTTTGGTAGGATTCAACTTCATATGCCATAATTTGCACCATGCACTAATTCTAGCAAGATCTCTATTAAGGGATTCAGAAAATCCAGATCTACATCAAGGAGATGGAATTGATGCCAAGAGAATAGCATCATCTGTGTATGTAACAAACTTGTTTGCGAGGCTAAACTACATGTCATGTGTACATAAGATGAAAAGTAATGAGCCAAGAACACTGCCCTGAGGAACACTAAATACCACATTTCCTATACTCACTATGGTGCCCATCAACAACAACTCTTTGTAATCTATTACTTAAAATATTGTGGCGGGATGTTACAAAAAACAATCCCCACACCCTGAATCACACCTACTGACAATGGTCTCCTCAACACATACTTTCCCCTTACGTTATCTAAAACTGGACTCTTAGACAAAAGGACACAAAAAACAAAACATAACCTTAAAACTATATATTTCTTACAAACTATAATAAATCCAACCAAAATCAACAGCATCAAAAACTTACACTAAATATACTATAAATACCATTCAAATAAACGCAAAAAAAAAACCTAACAAACTTAAATTACACCGCACACCAACACCAAAAATAAATATATATATGAATTATATTGTATAAATATTATTATGGGACACCAACAATGTCGCCACACACAAGCCGGACTGTCTTTACGGCACACTAACACAACTCTGTGTTTAACAGTTTACTGGGTGGCAATTTGCCACAACTACTTCCCTGATTGGGGTCATGGTTAGTATTATCACCACCATCATCATCATCATCATCATCAACAGCAATCTGGATTTGATTCGGTCCGGGTCATCAACAATTGTACAAATCAGAGTGGTCGTATCAAATTCCTTATTACAAGCCAATTCGTCAACAATCAATTAATCCACTTTCAAAAATCGCTCTCCAAAGGAGGAATCGCAGCCTGCCAAAATAAAAAAGAAAAACACTTACGAACACTTCTAGCTAACTGAACTATCGCACTATAATCAAAGATAAATAATAAATTGTTCCTATCATTCACAATCACGACAAGCAAAGATAAACAAAACTGTACTTACTTTGAAAATCAAAAAACACTTCCTCGCTGGTAAAGAAAAATAATAATTCCAGCGTTCACACAACTGACTCAGGACGCAGTCAATCAAAAAAAGCATTCGCTCCGAAACATTCACCACTGTCGTAACCTAACTAAAAAAATGTAAACAAACAATCTCATTTAAACCAACAGTCTTTCTCACCACAAACGATCGTTAACCTAACTACTTTCGCTCGCTAACACAATATCTCTCTCTCTCTCTCTCTCTCTCTCTCTCTCTCTCTCTCTCTCTCTCTCTCACACACACAGGATTTGGCAAAAACAAAAAATAAAAATAAAGCAAAAATAAATCCTCCACATTCCTCCCCCCTTACTTTGCCAAATCCTTCTCACACAACCCTTACATTATTTTTTTCATAACCCAGTCGCAGTCGGGAACGGGACCTCTACTCCGAGTAACTGGGCCTCCATATACTCTCTCATTCACTTCTTCCTTATCACAATCATTCGCTACATTAACACTATTCCTATCTAAATCCCTATCATCTAATATATCATGTACAATCATATCTACCTCGTTCTCATCTGGCCCTATAATTACACTCATTTCTGTAAACAGTTCATCCATTTCATCAAAAACATTCTCAACTTTAGTAAAAGATTCATTCATACTACTCATCATTCTCCTGTCTCTCATTCTTGCGCTATTCATTTTTTCTTTTACATCATCTAACGAAAAGCCACACACACTATAAGTATCATTCATACTCAGCCACATTTCATCTGTATTAATACATTTATCTTCCACACTCACTTGTACATTTACACCCTTGTCATACTTATTCGTATTCTTACCTATTCCTATAAATTTCCCTTGCACTTTCTCCTCACTTAAAACTTTCAAACGCCTCTTTTTCCTATATTCAACTAACACTAATTGTTTATTTTCCAGCCCTAATTTCTCATGCATACTCGGTTCATACTTGCTCATTTCCAACCAATTACTCATCCCATTCTCACAAACATTAATCCTATTCCTTCCACACACACAGGAGGACTCACCCAGCTGAACCCTCTTACACTCTAGTTTCCCGAACATCCTGGCTGACTTAATCCCTTCTTCCTACATACTCTACCTACATGCCCATCTGCACCACATTCAGTACACTTACCCCGCGGCTCCTTGCACATTCTAGCATAATGACCATCCTTACCACAATTACCACAAATCACATTCATACGATTACTACGACATCCACTCGCTACGTGCCCAGTCATACCACACCGATAACATTTTACCCCTTTCTCTTTCTTGCACTCGCTAATTCTATGCCCTACCTCACCACATCCAAAACAAGCACCTAGAGCCCATCTACATTCATTCTTCTTATGACCTACTTTCCCACACCTATAACACTTTTCATCACGAACACGGCTATCTGACATATCTCGGTGTGCACTCACACCCCTATCCCTATTGCGCCAATTACCCTGCCTAAATCCTTCATTTGTCCTTACAGGTATTCCCACATTACTCGCCCTAACACTCCTATCTACTACATTATCAGCTACCCTCATTGGTCCTCTCAAAATTGCATCCTTATAACTAACAAATTCTGGCACACTTTCCTCCATTCCAGTTCTTACACTCACAGATTTACTTTCTTTCATACACCTATCCAACTCGTAATCCTCAACTATCTCTAAAATATCATCCCATGTCAATCTTTCTTTCGTCCACCTCATTTTCTCCTTCCGTTTCAAATTAACAAACTCGGCAACATTCTCGGGTACAGTAGCCAAAAACTTCCTCATTAACTCCTTATTCTCATTTATACCTTCATCCCCATACTTCTTCCTAGCTAACGTTTCCAACCTACATACGTACATTGATATCGCTTCTCCTGCATTCATCCGTGCTTCATCAAAATCATTCTTACGCTTATACTTAACACTCCCTTTCATACGTTTTACCTGCTCAATTATTCTCGTTTTCACACTTTCATAATCAACGTCCCCTACACTCATTATCACTCCATACATCGTCAACAAATACCCAGTCAAATATTCTCCTAACTCCCTAGCCCAAACTCTTTTACTATCACCATACTTATCCTGACAATACCTCTCATACTCCTTGAAAAAATCATATACATCCCTACTGCTATGCTCATTGAACCTTTCACACCCAGGTACCTCTCTCATAAACACAGTCTTACACACATCACGTTCATTCTCACTGCTATCATCACTGTCTACTCCCTTGTTACCTTCTTCCTCATTCGAATATAATGAATCCACTTCCACACTTAAATTCCTATCCTTAACCATTCCCTTCTTACCCTTTTTCTTACTTACCACTTTCACCCATTCACGATCATCCTTGCTATCAGCCTGATACCTTTTCTTCTCTTTCTTCACATCACTTTTACCTTTCCTTTCATCTTTCCTCTCACCTTTCTGTTCATCCTTACTATGCCTAATTCCCTTATCTTCAACATCACCATCACTATTACTACTATCACTATCACTTCCTTTCCCATTATCACCTACCTTATCCTTCTCTTCCACTACCAACCCATTGCCCGAAGCTGAGGACACTCCTCCGACTGCACCTTCACCCATTATAGTTTTCATCATCCCCATGACTTGCCCCATCATATCTTCCATTCGTTTCTCTATTCGTTCTTCATTCTCTCGCATCCTCATCTCAACACATTCTTCCACTCTCTCTACTGTCCCCTTTAACTCCCTAAGCTCCTTCTGCATCGCTGCATTCTCCCAGTTCAACCTCTCATTCTCTATTAGCAACCTCTCCTCACGCTCCTTACTCAGCCGCAATTCCTCCTCCAAAGCCTTTAATTTACCTTCCATTTTTCATCAACCTTATATCTAAATTCTGTCCTTCGTCCAACAGTCCGGCTTCCTATCCCACCTCGGCAGTCCCTGTTCAGGCGCCAAAATAATGTGGCGGGATGTTACAAAAAACAATCCCCACACCCTGAATCACACCTACTGACAATGGTCTCCTCAACACATACTTTCCCCTTACGTTATCTAAAACTGGACTCTTAGACAAAAGGACACAAAAAACAAAACATAACCTTAAAACTATATATTTCTTACAAACTATAATAAATCCAACCAAAATCAACAGCATCAAAAACTTACACTAAATATACTATAAATACCATTCAAATAAACGCAAAAAAAAACCTAACAAACTTAAATTACACCGCACACCAACACCAAAAATAAATATATATATGAATTATACTGTATAAATATTATTATGGGACACCAACACTGTCGCCACACACAAGCCGGACTGTCTTTACGGCACACTAACACAACTCTGTGTTTAACAGTTTACTGGGTGGCAATTTGCCACAACTACTTCCCTGATTGGGGTCATGGTTAGTATTATCACCACCATCATCATCATCATCATCATCATCAACAGCAATCTGGATTTGATTCGGTCCGGGTCATCAACAATTGTACAAATCAGAGTGGTCGTATCAAATTCCTTATTACAAGCCAATTCGTCAACAATCAATTAATCCACTTTCAAAAATCGCTCTCCAAAGGAGGAATCGCAGCCTGCCAAAATAAAAAAGAAAAACACTTACGAACACTTCTAGCTAACTGAACTATCGCACTATAATCAAAGATGAATAATAAATTGTTCCTATCATTCACAATCACGACAAGCAAAGATAAACAAAACTGTACTTACTTTGAAAATCAAAAAACACTTCCTCGCTGGTAAAGAAAAATAATAATTCCAGCGTTCACACAACTGACTCAGGACGCAGTCAATCAAAAAAAGCATTCGCTCCGAAACATTCACCACTGTCGTAACCTAACTAAAAAAATGTAAACAAACAATCTCATTTAAACCAACAGTCTTTCTCACCACAAACGATCGTTAACCTAACTACTTTCGCTCGCTAACACAATATCTCTCTCTCTCTCTCTCTCTCTCTCTCACACAGGATTTGGCAAAAACAAAAAATAAAAATAAAGCAAAAATAAATCCTCCACAATATCAACATTGATGCCATGTACAGATCCACCCACTTTGGGTTTCAATACAAGTGGCTCATGATTAACATGGTTAAGTATGACGAATGCGATAGATATTATACAATAATTATACTCTACGCTAAGGTCGGGAGTAGTGTAGTATCAGAGTAAGAGTAGGGTTATATAGCTGTAGGAGATGGCAAGATAGTGATATAGGTATCACAGTTGACTGACCTGGCGAAGAATTTCTTCACGGGGAACAAGTTCGTCATAGATGTATGAACTATCTTAAACCCTTCTATTTAAGGGTTTCCAATAATAATTAATGTTACTGACATGCACAAGGAATAACGTTTAAGTGTCATAAACTTGATCAGTCTCTTTCCAATAATTTGATTTCTTTATCTACCACTATTTATGTTAATTATTACTAATTCCTCCTATGTGATATAAAAAATTCCATTCAATAAGGTCAAAAATAATTATAAAAAATAAAAACAAATTTTTAAAAGGTCAAAAAGCAAAAACTCTTTTAAAATACATCATTATGTTGATAAAATATCTTTCCGCCAGAAATTCGTAATATTAAGCAAACGTTCACCGAGATTGGGTGAAGCCTTTCCTGCTCCATCAGTAATTAATAAGTAAAGAAACTGAAAGATAGAATACAAACGTGAATACTTTACTCTCGTTGACTATAATGAAGGTGGAATAATGCAATTTTCTATAGATTTTGTAAAAAAAAAATAGAACTCGCAACAGTTTTTTTTTTTTTTTTTTTTTTTTTTTTTTTTTTTTTTTTGTCTTGACTTTCAAGGGAGACTAAATGAAATCTATTTCTTTATCATTCCTTTATCTAAATCTATATATTAATAAATGCTGCATATTTAATCCTTCTTATTCTATAATGACTTTGGGTCTTTTTTTCTAATTTGGTTTGATGGGAAGTAGGAAGATCTGCTCTTCTATTCTGTTGTAAAATTTCATGAAAACAGTTATACTTACGAAAACTATCTCAGATTTTTAATATTATATTTAGGGGATGAGAGAAAAGTTATCAAGTAGGGGAAAACTATAGCAATTATGGATTCTTTTATTCCTTATCTACATTGGCTATTTAGTTAGATTAAGAGAGAGAGAGAGAGAGAGAGAGAGAGAGAGAGAGAGAGAGAGAGAGAGAGAGAGAGAGAGAGAGATTATGAACAGCAAATGGTTCTGTTCGCTATTTTTTTTCCGTAGGTTCTGAATGATGCTGCAGGTAAAACCAATTCCAAAGAAAATCCTACAGTCTGGCAGTGGAATACCAAACACAGTTGCTGGAATGTTGGCTTTATTCGGCTTGAAGTTGTGGCAAGGTGTTAGCCAAGCCGGTACAGTGTTAGAGACTCAATGTTGCTAAGCAAACATTCAATCACCAGCAGTCACAGTTACCAATTCACACCACATTTACCCCTACTGAAAAGAAGAATATACTGTACAGTACACATTCGCATCATAACAAAACGTGATTTCACTCAGATTTCACACCAATTGCAATAAGTATTCTTACATCACATTTGCATTACAAAGCTCACTTTATTGGCACTACAAATTTCATATTGACCTTACAAAACTCATGATTACTTATTTTATTCGATAACTGGGGTCATCTCCCTTACATAAAAAATACATTGGTAAAAATGGACCTTATAACTACTAACTCTTATTGTACACATTGACATAAGGACTCTTACTACCCATACTGCTCCCACTCATCTAAGACAAAATCTGAGAGATAGCCAAGAGAGCGCCTAGTACGACTTGTGCGTTGAGGTGCCTCAGAGGTTGGCGTTTCTGAAAGTGTTCCTTTCAACAGTGCCTTTCCTGGGGTGGGCGGTTCTGTGGTTTGTTGCGGTTCAGTTGCAGGCTCCCTCCCCTGGACTTGTTCTGTATCCACTCGACTTCTTTCCGTTCTCTGGCTGGGGTGTCCAGGTGGGAAAGGGGGTTCCTTGATTGATGGGAGTATTACCATTTTCTCGCATGTTGAAGATGTGACGCTTCCTTTATCGTGTTAGGTGTTTGGACTGAATACTTTAGCTGCAGGAGCCAGATGACGAGTCAACTCAGTGGATTCCTTGCCGTCTTGGTGCGCAACACGAACCCATTGTAGGTTGACATGAAGGAGTCTAACTTCCTTGACCTCTGGTTCGTACTTGGATTTCCTAACTGTTTTCTTTAGAAGAGATTGCTCATTTTCTGTCATCCACGATGGAGCCGCCTGCCCGTATGTTGTTTTCCTGGGGTGCAGGAACATGCGCTCATGCGGTGTTTAGTTCGTAGTGACGTACAGAAGGGACCTCATGCTGTGTAATGCTTGATCCAGGACAGCCTCCCACATTTCTATAGGGAGGGAGAGAGAAGCAAGAGCTAACCTTACGGTGCGCCACAAAGTTCCATTGGCTCTCTCGATCTGGCTATTGCCACTGGGGTTAAACGCAGACAAGTAGCTTGTAGCCAATCCATAGTAATGAAGGAACTTTTGGTACTCTGACGACCTGAAAGCAGGTCCCCTGTCTGAATGAATGTACTGGGACCGGCCCCAGACTGAAAAGAGAGTAGACAAACATTTAATGGTAGTACTCGCTGAGGTGTCTTCTGTTGCAAAGGCGAATGGAAATCTGCTGTACTCGTTGCTTATGTTGAGAATGTCCCTGTTCTTTGTGGTGGACGGCATCGGACCTTTAAAGTCGATAACCAGACGCTTTAATGGCCTGGTAGCTTTTATCAATGTTCCTGTCTCTTTGGAAAACTTAGGTTTGATCTTATCACAGGTTTGACATTTACGTATGACAGTCCGAGCTTCTTCAATGGTAAAGGGTAAGTTTCTCTGTTTTATGATGTGGGTCTTCCTTCTGATTCCTGGATGACACAGGTACTCGTGAAGCTGAGTCAGCTTGTCTCTTTGAGTACAGGTAAGTGAAGCCACACATCCCGAGGCATGAGAGAGAGCATCTGCTACTTGGTTCTTTGATCCAGGTCTGTATGTGATGTCGAAGTTGAAACAACTCAGCTCCATCCTCCACCGCATTATTTTTTCATTCTTGATTTTGCTATGGTTCTTGGTGTCAAACATGAAATGCACCGATTTCTGATCAGTTATGAGTCTAAATTTACATTCTAGCAGAAAGCGTCGACACTTCTTGATGGCTTCTAGGATAGCACATGCTTCGCATTCCACTGCCGATTGTCGTTTCTCCAATTCTGAGAGCGAGCGAGAAAAGAAGGCCACCGGTTTCCCTTCTTGTGTCAATGAGGCTTCAACAGCGTCAGCAGAGGCATCTGTTTCGACTACAAAGATAGCTTTGTCATCTATAGCAGCAAGTGAAGCTCGAGATATTTCAGTTTTTAGCTCTTCGAATGCTTGTTCTGCGAATTTGGCCATCAGGAAAGTTTTCACTTCGACTAAAGGTCGAATTTTCTGGGAGAAGTTCGGTACCCACTTCGCATAGTGGGATAAGAGTCTTAACGTTCTTTTGAGACTAGTGGTACTGTCCGGAAGGTTTATCCCCAGTAACGGACGCATTTTCTCCAGGTCAGGTAGGACTTGGTGATCATTCACTACATGGCCCAAAATTGAGATTGATGTTTGAGCATAAACACTTTTCTTGTCATTTATGGTAAGTCCATACTTCAATGCAGTTTCTTGAAAGCATTTCAGATTTCTGTTGTGTTCTTCACGTGTGTGACCGCAGACCGTGATGTCATCTATGTAGGCGAACGTACCCTCTAGTTGCTCCTTACCAATAATTTCGTCGAGAACTTGATGAAACAGGAAGCCCTGTTGATTACTCCAAAAGGCAAACGCGTGAATTCGAACAGCCTTACATCTGCTTTGAACGCCGTGAATTTCCCATCAGCCATGTTCAATGGTATTTGATGATATGCTACCTTCAAGTCTATGGAGCTGAAGTAGCAGTAAGTAGAAATTTTCTCAATCATCTCGGTGATCCCTGGAACTGGATAAGCAATTAGGTTGGTGAATCTGTTTATGGTTTGAGAGTAATCTATGACCAATCTTTTCTTATCACACTGATCGACAACTACTACTTGAGCTCTCAACGAACTGCGACTCTGTGTGATGATGCCCTCCTCTAGCGGCCTTTTTACTTTTTTGTTGATGAATTCGGAGTCCTCTTTGGAATAACTTCTGGATTTCACCTGTATCGGGTGACAGTCGACTGTCAGATTGTCGAAGATGGCTGGCGGTTCAATTTTAGCCGCTATCAGAGCAAAAGGTGACTGGGTGCTTAGCTCCAAAGGCGGTAGCGTCCCGCGAAAGTCTACGCGGACTTGCTTGTGTAACTGTAGGAAGTCATGTCCGAAAACGACTGGAGCCACACAATCATCCATCAAGTGCAGACAGAACTCAGGGTATACTCTTCCACTTACGGTTAAATCTTAATTGCAACACTTGTTAAGTTTCATTGTCTGTTTAGCAATAGAAATGGTTATGCTGCAGGCTGAAGAACGAGTCACATAGTTCATAGCCCTAGCTACTTTGGCATCTATAAAGCTTTTAAATTCTCCAGTGTCGACCAGCCCATCCAGGGCCTAGCCTCTATTCAGTTCTACAGGTAGGACAGTTCTCTAAACACTTCGTAGTGCAGGAGAAGCTGCAGCCACAGCGGCCCCTGTTATGGAAGCAGAGATGGACTTTGGGAGGTTGTCTGGGACTATTCCAGCTACAAGATTAGAGTTAGTTGATTCACCATTATTGTTCCATTGTTTTCCTTGTGACTTGCAGACACGAGCATAATGACCTACCTTCTGACAGTTGGAACACGAGGCTTTCTTGGCTGGGCAGTGGGCTCTGGGATGTAGGGATCCTCCACAAAAGAAGCACCTCCGACTGCTGACGGCGGCAGCAGACTCACTTGGATTCGGGGAGTCACTCATTTCTATCAGAAAACTATTGGGATCCATTTTGGGTTTTGCCTGTTCATCTATTAATGCTACCACTGTGGTATTAGTTTCACTTGCCATTTCCAGTGCATGGGCTTGTTTCAAGGCTGGGGATAAATCCAAGGATAAGTCTCTCTCGGATTGCATTAGATGCCTTACCCGTGATGTATGAATCTCTGATGGCCAGTTCTTCAGCCTGAGCGGCTGTACAATCAGTGAAGCTACATTCCAAGGCCAGACATTTGAGGCTATCCAAAAACGCATCTAGAGTCTCGCCACTCTGTTGCTTGCAAGTGACTAATTTGTATATGGCAAACACCTCTCTGCTTGGTTATGGATTTGCCTTTGTTTGTTAAAGGATACCACAAATATTACGTCCTAATACATCTCTTTGCCTATAAAAGTAGGGACTTAATCATTCTCCAAAATGGCCATTGTGCGAGTTTTATGGACGACATGACCAGATGAATTTGTGAAAGGTTACGATTGATTTTACAAAGTTTCAAATCTCATGATTCAATAAATCAATGGTGTCAGATCCGGTTTGAAGGACCACTAAAATATAGAAATTAAATTGATGTGTGGGAAATGATTCCAGGAAAACCTCCCCACTCCAATTTCCGAATTCCTGGATTGGAGAAGTAGAGCGCCAACATTCTCACATTCAACAAATCTGAGAGATGTAACAAACACTGTTTGCTAACCATACATACGTTTCTTGGAGATATAGTTATAATCATTTATATCTTGAAGGGCAGCATTGGAATAAGTTTATATTTATTAATAAATAAGTTCACATTAGAGCTATTAATATAGATATCTTTAACCGACAAGAGTTAAGTGATTCCTTTTGCAATGATGTAAGTCGAAATAAGAGGCGTTAATTTTCCACCTGGAGTCAACTTGAAGATTTCATGACACTGAGAAGAAAGAAAAGAGATTCAGTATAAAACCAATTGTAAACAACAAAAGAGATAATTTACATTTATTACTAATAGTGAAGCCGATTTGTAGTAACTGACTACGTCGATGTAGGCGAGAGGTTTCATTCAAAAAGAATCTTAATGTTTTCTTATACTTCAAAGTAGATATTATTCCTTACAAGTAGATCAATTGGAGACACATCATACACTGAAGGAGGGAACCCAATTATTTCCAAGACCTTAAATTACTTGAATTAGAATCAAGCCAAAATGTAGAGTTCCAAGTTAAATCCGGTTCTCTTTAGGATAAGCAATAAATCACAAAGGATTTCGAAATATGGAGGAGGTTTCGGAAGTTATCACAGAGAGATGATCAATTAACCGTGTCCGACTGATTCAAGTATATAAATATCTAGGTAGGCTACAGACAGTGTTGCCATTTCAGGATGATGTAATAAGTTGCAAGCTCAATACTTTAATTTTCCTCTTTGATGGAATGTCTTTGAACTACTTTTGTTTAGCAACTTTGTGAATCTTATTTTGACTTACATCATTGCAAAAGGAATCACTTAATTCTTGTCAGATAGATATATTTATGTTAACAGCTCTAATTTGAACTTATTTCATAGTAGATATAAACTTATTTCAATGCTACCCTTCAAGATATAAATCGAACTAAAACTTTATCTCTAAGAAACGTGTGTATGGTTAGCAAACAGTGTTTGTTACATCTCTCAGGTTTGTTGAATGTGAGAGTGTTGGCGCTCTACTTCTCCAAGCCAGGAATTTGGAATTGGGAGCTTGGAGTGGAGGTTTTCCTGGAATCATTTCCTACTCATTAATTCAAATTCTAAATATTAGTTGTCCTTCGAACTAGATCAGACACCAATGACTTTTGGAATCATGATATTTTGGATCTTTGTAAACTCATTCGTAGCATTTGGTCAAGTCGTCCATAAAACTCGTACACCAGCCATTTTGGAGAATGATTAAGTCCCTACTTTTGTAGGCAAAAAGATGTATTAGGAGTAATATTTGTGGTATCCTTTAAGAAACAAATGCAATTCTATAACTAAGCATTTTTAACCACATAGTTCTACCCTGAAGGTGTTCTTGAGCTCTGATTGGCGTTTTAGCTATGCAAAATACCAATGATTAGTAAAAAGGGTCGCTGTGTTGCTTCCTGTTCCAAATAGTAATACTGTACAACATTGGATGTTTAAACTGACTGATTTGTGTTTAAGTAACTCCTTAATTTGATTACCTCATTAATTTTAGCTTGTAATTACTTATATTTCTGTACCTATTTTATAGGTGTTATTACCCAGAATTGTTGACTGTAACAACCAATGAATGCTTCTTAATTTCTTTGTATGTATTTTATTTTTCATGCCACACCGTAGGATTTTCTTTGGAATTGATTTTACCTGGAGCTACGAGAATACTGTTGGTAGCCTACTTATATAAGCATCATTCAGAACCTACGGAAAAAACAAAATAGCGAACAGAACCATTTGCTGTCCATAATTCTCCTCTTTCTCTCGCCTTTATTGCTTTGCCCCCCCCCCCCCCCCCCCCCCTCTCTCTCTCTCTCTCTCTCTCTCTCTCTCTCTCTCTCTCTCTCTCTCTCTCTCTCTCTCTCTCTCTCTCTCTCTCAATCTGACTAAATCACAGTTGTGAATAAGGAGGAAAATAATCTATAATTGCTAGTTTTCCTCAACTTGCTATCTTTTCTCTCTTACAACAGAATAGAAGAGCAGATCTTCCTGTTCCCACTCAAAACTATTTAGAAAAAGATCATAGGTCATTCTAGAATAAGAAGCATTAAAAATCCGACATTTATTAACATACAGACTTAGATAAAGTGATGGTATAGAATTAGATTTCATTTAGTCCCGCTCGAAAGGGAAGACAGAAAACGAAAGAAAACTATGTTGCGAGTTCTTCTATTTTCTGCAAAATCTATAGAAAACTGCATTAATCAATCTTCATTATAGTCAACGAGAATAAAGTTTTCACGTTTGTATTCTATCTTTGTTTCTTTACTTATGGAACAAGAAAGGCTTCCTAAGATTTCAGTGAACGTTTACTTGATAATACGAATTCACAACGAGTTTGGATATTTTATCAATATAATGATGTATTTTGAAAGAATTTGAGCTTTTTGACCATTTAAAAATTTGTTTTTATTTTTATAATTAAATATAATATCTTTGAATGGAATTTTTTATATCATATAGGGAAAATTGGTGATAATTTACATAAATAGTGGTAGATGAAGAAATCAAATTTTTGAAAAGAGCCTGATCAAGTACCTTGAAGGTTAATGCTAGGTGTTATGCAGACATTCGGACTACAGTATTATTGGAAACCCTTAAGAAAGAAGGGTTGAAAACGTTTAATAAATCTCAAGGTGAATCCATTCCTACGACGAAATTTGTCGCTTGTTCAGCCTGCAGGGCTACTTATAGCACCTTCTAGCTATTTCCTACAGCTATATAACCCCACTCTTACTCTGATACTACACTGCTCCTGACCTTAGGTTAAAAGAATAATTATTGTATAATATTTGTTTCATTCGTCATTTTTAACCATTTTAATCATGAGCCACTTGTATTGAAACCAAAAGTTGATGGATCTGTACATGCAATCAATGTTGATATTTTAAGTAAAAGATCGCAAAGAGTTGTTGATGGGCACCACAGTGAGTACAGGATTGTGGTGTGTTTTGGGCTTAGGCCATGTCGTGCTGATGGAAGTTCCTTCATTAGTAGCTTCCTAAGTTATATGTGACTACAGTGATATATCCCAGAGAATTTACCGAA
This sequence comes from Palaemon carinicauda, assembly GCF_036898095.1. Lineage (NCBI taxonomy): Eukaryota > Metazoa > Arthropoda > Malacostraca > Decapoda > Palaemonidae > Palaemon > Palaemon carinicauda. The sequence continues at coordinate 25,066,002 of NC_090749.1, read as the reverse complement.
GATATTCAGAATTCTAACTGCTGGAAAGAGTATCCATTAAATTTCTCCAAGGGATATCGCGTAAGGACGTATCTTGACACATCTCATAGCTATTTACACCCCAAATAGCCTTTCACTTCGAAAGGGAAAGTGGCAAGAAAATAAGAGAGTCGTTCAAGAGGTAAAACTACTCGACTCTCCTAATGTACTGTAAATAGTTCGGCCATCTGCCACCGCACGGCGCCACTAAACCATTCTTTCATTTGTAGCTTTGCTGACCAGTATTCCCTGTGTTATCTCGCTATTTTCGAAGCTTTTTCTGCCTTATTATGGATTCCCCAGCTTCATTAGCTTCTGGAAAGTTAAGTAATATCTTTGAATTGTGTAAATGTAAGCTCTTGCCAGTTTTGATTTTTGATTGATATCGTAATTAACGTAACAAGAGCTGTTGCCGGCCGGATGGCGTCCTGACGTGATCGTTCTTTCGTTCATTTAGTTAGCAAGAGCGATATTCCCGGCATCCTTCCTTTAATAACTTTAGCTATTTAGTATTTTAGCTAGGGATTTTTATATTATGTCATTGTTGTCGTGAATTTGGCTATAATTGCGAGCCTCACAAGTGCTAGGCTTCTAGCCTAGCCACTTTCACACCTCATGCATGATATAACCTTCCTGGTAAAGTTGTATTGAAGTTCAGGCAATATTTTATACAATTAAGATATTACTATTTCCTTTCCTCTTCCATTATAGTATTCCAGAGTTACGTAGAACGTTTCTCTAAGCTCTCTAGCTTAATAGATTTAGTGCTTCGGTATACTTTATATGTCCCCATTACTCTTGTATTGTCTTAAGGGGTAAGATAGATATCATTGCCCCTGTGAGTCAATACTATCTCCATGAGAAATAAGAGTAATTCCCTTTCCCTCTGATTAGCCTAGGCTATCATCAGTTAATTTACTGTAACCTATGGTTGGGTAAATTTTCTGGGGCGTTACATTTCCCTCTCCTTTTCTCTGAGCTGGCAACTGAGTAGCTTGTCAGCATTGAGTTTGGAGTTGGGGACGGGACATCAGAGTAAGTCTGTGTTAGGCATATGGCTACCTGGATTTATACCGGTAACTGAGTAGCTTGTCGGTATTCCTGTAGGGCTAGTTGTTGTTCAGGAGGCTTGCCTCCCTAGATCTTGTGGAGGTTATTGTTTTACAATTTTCTTTTTTATGGTCTAGCAGACAGTCCTGTATTGGGGTTCTTAACGGGAGGATAGGTTTCTTCCTTGTTTTGATCCCTGGTACGAGATTCTGTTCTCTTGAGTTCGTTTTCGGACGTTCTCTCATTGCCTAACCCAACCTGGGGAATTGACTTCCCCTAGTTGAGGCTAATTTGAGGACAGAATCCTTCAGGTTAAGTAATGCCTTAGGGTATTGCTTTACTTATGGACTATTCACCCCTTCCCCGCTATCTCTTTCGTGTTGAATGATCCAGCACCCTTATTGCTGTGGTTCTACATAGGCTCCTCTGGATGTCTGTAGACCTGGCATGAGTTTTTCTGTCAGTGCCTGGTTAGGTTACTGACAGATAACCTCACATCTTTGAGTGTGCTTTAGAGTCCTCCCATGGACTGCCTTCCATATTCCTTAAGATGGGATATGGTTGAGTGGAAGCCCGAATTTATTTCCCTCTTCCACTGGTACACTCTTTCATTATGTAGACGACATAGCTGATTCTTTGTCGTCTCCTATCATTACCTTTCTCTTCTACTGTCTTTCATGGGCTATAGTCGGCAGTTAATTCTACTGACGATTCAGGGTGGTTAGGCTACAGTTCGCTGTATCTCTTTCCTCGGACATCGTTGATCGATGGCCGTAGGTGAGTTTGTACGCCTGCCTGCCGGCAACTGAGTAGCTTGTCGGCAGCTGGCCAATGCCTTCCACCCATAGTGTTATAGCCAGCAGTGGTCGGCAGGCCCGGCAGATGCCGGCCTGCTGGCGTATGCTGACTAGCCCATCATACCGACAATGTCGGCAGGTCGACACCTGCCTGCCGGCATTTACCGACTGGCCCTACATGCCGACGATGTCGGCGGGGCCGGCAGTGCCGGCCCCGTGCCGGCGGGGCCGGCAGTGCCGGTGGGGCCGGCAGTGTCAGCGGCAGGATCTGCTGTATCCAGAAAAATATGGTAAAATTTTTTTCAACCTGCAAGTGGTTTTTATAGCAGCCATTTGTGAGACCATCCTAGAGAGATGATTCTCTCTTATTTTAATGGTTATGTCCATTAAATTTATCCACTGTATTGAAAATGATAAGAAGATGTGTCAAGAAGACACTATATATCTTAGATATTCCCTCTGTTATTTAATTCCTTGTGAATTTCATGGTTCAATACAGGAAGGGGTCATAGCAAATGGCTGGACGGGAAACACATGTGGGTGTCTTTCCTTCTATAGCTTACCCTATCCAAGGTGAATATAATAAATGTATTATGTTGAAATTTGAAAATTTCACAGAAAACTCATTTGCTTTTCTTTTCTTTACAGGAGGAGCATCCCGAGTGCGGGAACAACTTTTGTAGGGTCCACAGCCAGGACTTCTACGGACATGGCGTGTGTAGGTCTCACGCCCACTGTTCTGTCACCAAAGGGGCCCTCAAGTACTGGGACCCAGAGGTATGTACTGTGTGCGACAAGTTGGTTAAGGAGGCTTTTGATGATCAAAAGTCTGCGGAGTCTAGGAATGCAGCTAGGATTACGCTGCGCAAATGGGTTAGAGGTTTTCAAAAGAATACCTCGGGATGAGGGACTGTCTCTTCCCCGGAGGTCATGACGATTCCGTCATTCCCCAGACCAAACCTTCGATCCCCTTGGTGCAACTCCAGGTTCAGAAACCTGGAGATCCTGACGTTGCGGATGCTTTGAAAAGCGTCCACCTGGACGACAATATGTCTGTCGTTTCCGAGGAGACTGAGAAGAATCTCCTGGTAGAAGAGTTAGAACAGGAGGCAGTTGTTCCTCCTGCTAACGAGGTTGAGAATGCTGAAGCGGTGTCGGTCCCTTCAGCAGCTGTGGCGGAACCAGCACCCTCAACCTCTTTGCAACCGCCTCATTTGGAGGCGCTTACGACCACGTTGCAATCTCTGATGTCGATGGTGTACGACTTGCAGAAGCGGTCCTCCGAGAAAGAGACTACTTTCCGGTCGGAGATTGAACAATTGGTTTCCTTGCTCTTAGCCCCGAAGAAAATAAACGTGAAGGATCTTCCTGTGTTTTCCGATGTTAACCCGTGGAGGTACGCGGAGCACATGCCTATGTCAGCAGGCAAGATTTTCCTTTCGGAGAAACTGGGTACCGTCCCAGTGGAGGAAGTAGAGTTCTGGCCCAGCAGGGAATCTTACCCGGATTGTTATGTCCGGCATCCAAAGAAGAGACGGAGTCCAAGGAAGTGATTGACCTTGAGCTCACTAAATCACAGTCTTTGTTTTCCACAAAACTAAAGGAAAGGGCATTCACTACCTCAAAGGTGCCGGCATTAAGCAAAAAACATCCATCGTTTATTGCTGACCCTTAACCCTGGATAGGTACGATGGGTCGTTTGCGACCCCGAGCGTAAAAAAAAAACAGGTTTTTCTCACGTGACTCACCCCCGTGACTGAATTTGTGGGTGATCGACCTGCAGGAGGTGTCTCCCTTACACGCTCTAGTAGTGTCCAGATGTGCATTGCTGTAGCTGTACTCTTTCCCCGATTTCTGAGACGCGTCGGGGTCGAGCGCGACCGAGTTTACCCTTCTAAGGTAGTTTGCATAATTATCAAAGTTATTACGTATTATGAAATTGTCGTAGAATGGTGCAACTTGTATAGGTTATCAGTTGTGGAAAGTCTTGGTGGATTGTTTGGCTACCATGTGCATGATTTTTTTTTTAGTTAAAATGTCGTTCATCCCCACGAGGACCATTTTACCGCGAGTGCCCCTTTTTCATTTTTTTTCATTTTATTGCCAAGTCATTTTTCCGTAAGATATTGCCAAATAGGGTCGTAAAACTTTTGCTTGTTTAGTGTTGGAAAGTGTGTCTAGATGATCTGGCTACCCATGCATGACTTTGTTTTTGTCAGATACGACGTAGTTATTGGTATATTGGGTATTTAACTGCGGTTACCAATTTCTGTTTTATTTCAATATTTGTAAAAATTACTACGTAGTAAGGAATTGCCGTATATTATTCATTTTTTTTTTCATGTTTATGTGTTAGAAAGTGTGCCTTGATGGTTGGGCTAACACGTGCATGTCTTTTTTTTTATCTGAGATGCCGTATATTAGAATGTTGGGCATTTTACTGCGAGTGTCCCTTTTTCATTTTTTTTCATTTTTTTGCCAAGTCATTTTTCCGTAAGATATTGCGAAATAGTGTCGTAAAACTTTTGCTTTTTTAGTGTTGGAAAGTGTGTCTAGATGATCTGGCTACCCATGCGTGATTTTGTTTTTGTCAGATACGACGTAGTTATTGGTATATTGGGTATTTAACTGCGGTTGCCAATTTCTGTTTTTTTCAATATTTGTAAAAATTTACTACGTAGTAAGGAATTGCTGTATATTATTGATTTTTTTTTCATGTTTATGTGTTAGAAAGTGTGCCTTGATGGTTGGGCTAACACGTGCATGTATTTTTTTTTTATCTGAGATGCTGTATATTAGAATGTTGGGCATTTTTCCGCGAGTGCCCCTTTTTATTTGTTTTGCATTTTTTTGCTTAGTCATGTTACCGTAAGGAATTGCCAAGTAGTGTCGCAAAACTTATATTTTTATAGTGTTGGAAAGTGTTTCTAGATGATCTGGCTACCCATGCCTATTTTTTTTATAGCCAGATATGGCGTATATATAAGTATGTGTTCGATTTTCCTGTGATTGCCATTTTTTCGTTTTTTCCCATTTCTTTCAAAATTACTACGTACTAAGGAACTATCACAGAGTAATATTTCATTTATATGTTTATTTGTCGGAAAATGTGCCTTGATGGTTTGCCTAGCACGTGGCTGAAATTTTTTTTTTCTGAAATGCCGTATATTAGAATGGCCATTTTTCCACGAGTGCCCCTTTTTATTTGTTTTGCATTTTTTTGCTTAGTCATGTTACCGTAAGGAATTGGCAAGTAGTGTCGCAAAACTTATATTTTTATAGTGTTGGAAAGTGTTTCTAGATGATCTGGCTACCCATGCCTATCTTTTTTTTAGCCAGATATGGCGTATATATAGGTATGTGTTCGATTTTCCGGTGATTGCCATTTTTTCGTTTTTTCCCAATTCTTTCAAAATTACTACGTACTAAGGAACTATCACAGAGTAATGATTCCTCTAGATGTTTATTTGTCGGAAAATTTTGTTTACTTTTTTTTTTGATTGAATATCATAAAATTTTTTTAGCTAAAATATTATATTGTTTTACATTTTTTTTTTTCGATTTTATTTCCCTTCAAAAAAAATTTTTTGGGTCAGAATTTTAATTTTATAGTCGTAAAATAATCGACAATTATCCAGCAACCCACCATACAATTTTTATGCATATCCAATAATAATTAGATTAGTAAATAACACCTTGAAATTGACATACCCTTCCTACATTTCAAGTGGCAGATTAGGGAGTCTGAGTCAGTGTGGTTGGCGGCCATTTTGTGGACATATCCGAAGCGTAAGCTGCCCTATCTATATATATTCTTGTTCCCTATAGAATTTGTGATATTTTGGTATATTTTTACCTGCATAAATATCATATTATATATTAAATATATGTATTTTTTTACGAAATTTCTAAGTACTCAAAAAATTACCTTTAGATATGGCCCCTGATATAAATGTAATTTACAAAATAATGAAGATTTTTTCACATATTTATATTTTAGGATAACATATGTTTATTCCCTAAAAAAATTAGCCACTTCCTATTTCATTTGGGTACCCAAAATAATTCATGAAATTTGGACAAATTTTTTTGGCCAAAAAAAGTTACCCTTTTTTTCTCATTTCAGATCTTCACCTCCATGGGTCTGACTTCATCCAAAATACATCAAGATGTGTCCTAAACATTCAAGAATCAATTCCTAAAAGGATTTGTGTATATATGTATAAACTTTTTATGTCAGGTCTTTTTTTTTCTACTTAATTTTTTAAAATATTTATAATAAATAGTTTTTCTGCAGATGAGTAGTATTTATCTTTACAGTTGTTTTGAGCATTCATTGAAGTTTTTTTTGGCAAAAGAAAAAAGGAGGTTACTGCAAAAACTGATTTTTCAAGAATTTTTTTTGGCCTCGGGGTCGTTCGCGTCCGAGTATACCCTTAAAGGGGTGTCCGAGGAGCGTACCTATCCAGGGTTAACGTGCTTTTCCCTTTATGGACAAAGGGTTCAAAGCAGCTCTGAAGGCTGTGAGAGCAGGAAAACCCTGCCCCACGCTGGAAGAGAGCAAGCCTTTCTCCCTTGCTTTCCCTTCAGATGACAAAGACTGGAAGGACGTTCACGTTACCTTCTCAGTCGGGAAGCTGGAGGCCGATATCGCTGGACGTCAGTCCAACGAGGACATCCCAAAGCTGTCAGTGTTTCTCTTGAAGAGAAAACATGAGACGAAGGAACGCTGGGCAGCGTCCATGTCTTTACAAACGGGGCTAGAAACGATGGCTAGCATCCCTGATTCTCCATATATGTATATGGTCTTTGCCAAGGCGCACTTGGCTACGGTTACAAAGGACCTATACAACTTTATCAGAGCCAGGACGGCTTGTAGGGAGTTCGTGTTTGCTTCCGCTTCCGTAAAATACGAACCTAGGAAGCTGATAGCTTCTAATATCTGGGGAAAAGACCTCTTTCCTAGTGATGTGGTGAAGGAGGTCGTTGACGAGGCTGCTTTGGAGAATAGGAATCTCCTCTCTAAATGGGGCTTATCCTACAAGAGAAAATCTTCCGCTGACAGGGGTCCCCAGCCGAAGAACAAGTCGAAGCAACAGCTTCCCATTGCCACGGTGCCCCAGACGGTGGCACAACCTGCCACCACCTTTCAACTGGTGGCCCAAACACTGGCGACTCAGTCACCAGTTTTCACCCCAGCTTATGAAAGGCAGTCGGCTTCTTCTAAGCCAAAGTTTAGGGGATCCTTTCGAGGCTCTTCTAGACGCCCCTTCAGAGGAAGAGGCAACAAAGGTAGTCGTGGCCAAGGTAGAAAGTCTTCCACCCAGCACTCAAAGGGAGATGCTGCCAGTAGGAGGGAGACTTCTACACTTTCAGGATCGGTGGACCTTCGATCCTTGGGCCCACAGCCTGATCAAGATAGGACTGGGGTGGGGTTGGAACTCAACTCCACCAAGCTTTCCTCAATTCTTCCAGCCTTCAACCCCAGTTCTGGAAGAATACGTTCAGGAACTACTGGACAAGAGAGTGATAAGGAAAGCAAAGTCCATCAAAATTCCAAGGAAGGCTATTCTGTGTTCCGAAGAAGGATTCGGAAAAGCTCAGAGTCATTCTGGACTTATCACCACTCAACAAGTTCATTGTGAACTACAAGTTCAGAATGCTGACGCTTCAGCACATAAGGACCCTTCTGCCCAAAAGGGCATTCACAGTCTCCATAGACATGACGGATGCGTACTGGCATGTGCCAATCAACCGTCAAGTTTACCCCTACCTAGGATTCAAGCTCCAGAAAAGAAAATACGTTTTCAGAGCTATGCCCTTCGGTTTGAATATTGCTCAGAGAATATTCACAAAGCTTGCAAATGCAGTTGTTCGACAACTTTGCCTCAAAGGGGTTCAGGTGATGGCCTACCTGGACGACTGGCTGGTGTGGGCAGCATCCAAAGAAGAATGCTTGCAAGCCTCCAGAAAAGTGATCCAATTCCTAGAGTACCTAGGGTTCAAGATAAACCTGAAAAAGTCTGGGCTGTCTCCAGCTCAAAAGTTCCAGTGGTTGGGAATCCACTGGGACTTACAGTCACATTGCCTCTCCTTGCCGAAGGCAAAGAGAAAGGAGATTGCAGGGGCCGTCAAAAATCTGATTCGGTCACGAAAGATTTCATGAAAACAACAGGAGAGAGTGTTGGGGTCTCTCCAGTTTGCCTCTTTGACAGACCCACTTTTGAGAGCACAATTAAAAAATGCCTGAGGGATCTGGAGAAAATACGCTTACAACGATCGAAGAGATCTAATAAGACCGTTATCAAATCGTCTGCGATCGATTCTCGAGCCATGGTCGGAAACAAAGAACTTAAGAAGGAAAGTATCCTTGCAACCTCCTCCTCCTACAGTAACCGTCCACACGGATGCTTCGAAGGAAGGATGGGGGGGGTCATTCTCATCTTCGAAAAGTCCAAGGAACTTGGTCTCCCCTGTTCAAGACCTTCCACATCAACTATCTGGAAGCCATGGCAGTGTCTCTTTCCCTGAAGAAACTGAAACTTCGCCGCTCAATCCACATTCTCCTGGTCCTAGACAGCGAAGTGGTGATGAGATGCATAAATCGTCAAGGTTCAAGATCGCCTCAGTTGAATCAAGTGATAATAGCCATCCTTCATCTGTCCAAGAAGATGAAATGGCACTTATCAGCAGTCCACCTTCAAGAATTCCGCAATGTGATGGCGGACGCTCTATCCAGGTTTGACCCGATAGAGTCCGAATGGTCCCTAGACGCAGGATCATTCTCCTTCATATTGAGCAAAGTCCCAGGATTGCAAGTAGATCTCTTCGCAACGAGTGACAACAAGAAGTTAGCCCGGTACGTAGCCCCGTACGAGGATCCTCTAGCGGAAGCGACGGACGCGATGTCTCTAGATTGGAACAGATGGTCCAGGATTTACCTGTTCCTACCAACCAACCTGTTGTTGAAAGCCCTCGACAAATTAAGATCCTTTCGGGGGAGGGCAGCGATAGTGGCCCACAAGTGGCCAGGCAGTGTCTGGTTTCCATTGATAACAGAACTATGTCTGAAGCTGATCCCGTTGCCGGAACCAGTTCTGACTCAGCTAGTACAGAAACCGACTGTCTACGCTTCATCAGAGAAAACCCAGAACCTTGATCTCATGATTTTCTCGCCTTAGCGGTCAAGAAAAGGTTTGGGATTTCTGAAGACAGCATTAATTTCTTAGAAGAATATAAGTCAAAGTCCACAAGAAGACAATACGAATCTTCCTGGAAGAAATGGGTGGCCTTTGTTAAGGCGAAGAAACCTCAAGAGATTTCTACGGTTTTCTGCCTGTCCTTTTTCATCCATCTTCACGGACAAGGGCTAGCGGCTAATACGATCACGACGTGTAAATCTGCCTTAGCTAGACCGATTCTATATGCCTTCCAAGTGGATTTTTCAAGTGAAATCTTCAACAAGACTCCGAAAGCCTGAGCAAAAACTTCGGCCTTCAGCCCCTCCAAAGCCTATTTCATGGTCTTTGGATAAGGTTCTTCATCTGGCCTCGACTTTGAACAATGAAGATTGCTCGCTGAATGACTTGACTCAGAAAGTGATATTTTTATTTGCACTAGCCTCAGGAGCCAGAGTTAGTGAAACAGTGGCCCTCTCGAGGGATGACGGCCACATTCATTTTGCACCAAACGGAGAAATAAATCTCTTTCCGGATCCGACTTTTCTCGCCAAGAATGAGCTACCCACTAAAAGATGGGGCCCCTGGAGAATCTGCCCTCTGAAGGAAGAAGCATCCCTCTGTCCAGTGGAATGCCTAAAGGTCTATCTTCGTAGAGCTTCAGACTTTGGGGGAGGTCAGCTTTTTAGGGGAGAAACTTCGGGTTCGACGTTATCTTTGAAACAGATAAGGGCGAAAATCACTTACTTTATTCGCAGAGCGTATCCTGACAGTACACCCGCAGATCATGATCTGGGGAAGGTTGCCTCGTCTCTTATCTTCTTTCAAACTATGTCGTTTGATAACCCTCGTGCTTATACTGGTTGGAAGTCTTCCAGAGTCTTTTTTAAGCACTATGCAAAGCAATTGCAAGAAATCAAATTTCATGTGGTGGCTGCAGGCAGTGTAATAAAGCCTGTAGTTTGATTACTGCGAAGGACAGTGCACTAATTGGGACTGTTAGTGAAGGGTGTGCATGATAGACTTATGTATATCATGATGATTTTTAGTGTTGACATGAACATTATAAACTGTCCTCCATAGTTAAGTGAACTTAAAAGCATAATATTTTGACATGAGTGCCAGCATATTTATGCATAATTTCTTTTAGATATAACATAAATATTGAAATTTCCTAATTTCACGGAGTGGCATTGTTTTCTCTTTCAGATGAAACTTATTTACTTTGTTATTACTGTTATGCTTGTTATGTCTATGACTTGCATAAACATTAGTTTTAACCATAACTTCTCTGTTTCTTGTAAATAAACTGTAGAAGGAATCTTTGCGTCTCTATCGCCTTAAGATTATACATTATATTCAGAGTATTCTTGATCCTCTTATGGACCATGTGGGACAAAGTTTCCCTTACCATGCAATCAGGTAAGTTTGGTTGTACTATGTTTGTCTACTGTATTACGTGTCCTACGTGAACATAAACTCGTCTGTCTGATCCAGACCTGGGAGGTACAGTACTCTATTCAGAACTCTAGTACAAACTACGCTTTACGTATATACGACACGATATACTTTCTGCTTGCTTGTTGTTCCTTGAACTCACAATCTCAGGTTTTTTTCCTAGAATCTATACAGACTTTTCCCTGTGGGGCAGGAAGAACTGGCATATGGTATGCTCAGTTGATTGATGTATTACGGTAACATCAAGTGTCTTTGGTCTTTGTGATCGGTTAGGAAATAGTTAATTCGAGATAACAGCACTATTAAATCCACAGATACAATATTGCACTGGTAAACTTCCATCAGCACGACATGGCCTAAGCCCAAAAAACGGATTTTGAGCGAAGGGAAAAATCTAATTTTGGGTGAAAGAGCCATGTCGTCCTGATGGACCCACCCTCCTTTAGTAAAAGGATGTTAATCCCTCCTTTTTGGTACTCTATCTGTAATACTTACAAAGCTATGGAGAATGGTTTGGTGGCGCCGTGCGGTGGCAGATGGCCGAACTATTTACAGTACATTAGGAGAGTCGAGTAGTTTTACCTCTTGAACAACTCTCTTATTTTCTTGCCACTTTCCCTCTCGAAGTGAATGGCTATTTTGGGTGTAAATAACTATGAGATGTGTCAAGATACGTCCTTATGCGATATCCCTTGGAGAAATTTAAGGGATACTCACTCCAAGAGTTAGAATTCTGGATACCTTCGGTAAATTCTCTGGGATATATCACTGTAGTCACATATAACTTAGGAAGCTACTAATGAAGGAACTTCCATCAGGACGACATGGCTCTTTCACCCAAAAATAGATTTTTCGCTTTGCTCAAAATCCGTTTAGTGCTCCTCGGGGCAGTATTCTTGGCTCATTACTTTTCATCTTATATACACATGACATGTAGTTTGGCCTGGAAAACAAGTTTGTTACATATGCTGATGAGGCTACTCTCTTTGCATCAATTCCATCTCCTTACCTTATTGCCTTATTGCCTTATTTTTTGTTTGGGTTCCCCCAGGTCCCTCAGTGTGAGGCACCTCGTATATCCACCAGAGAGTTGCTAATGCATCTTCCGGTGTATTTTGCATCTTCCAGTCTTGGATGGTCTGGGATGCATCTTAGGTATTTATCGAGCTTATTCTTAAACACGTCTACGCTCACTCCTGATATGTTTCTTAGATGAGCTGGCAGCACATTAAATAGTCGCTGCATTATCGATGCTGGTGCGTAGTGGATTAATGTCCTGTGCGCCTTTCTCAGTTTACCTGGTATATTTTTTGGCACTATTAATCTACCTTGGCTTGCTCTTTCTGATATTTTAAGCTCCATGATGTTTTCAGTAATTCCTTCTATTTGCTTCCATGCTTGTATTATCATGTAGCGTTCTCTTCTCCTTTCTAGACTGTATAGTTTTAAAATTGCAGTCTTTCCCAGTAGTCAAGGTCCTTAACTTCTTCTATTCTAGCAGTATAGGACCTTTGTACACTCTCTATTTGCGCAATATCCTTTTGGTAGTGTGGGTACCATATCACATTGCAGTAGTCGAGTGTACTACGTACATAAGTTTTGTAAAGCATAATCATGTGTTCAGCTTTTCTTGTTTTAAAGTGTCTGAATAACATTCCCATTTTTGCTTTACATTTAGCCAACAGTGTTGCTATTTGGTCGTTGCATAACATATTCCTATTTAAAATTACACCAAGGTCTTTAATTGCTTCCTTGTTTGTGATTGTCTCATTATTAGGTCCCTTGTATGCATACACCATTCCTTCTCTGTTTCCATAATTTATTGATTCGAATTTATCGGAGTTAAATACCATCCTATTTATCTCCGCCCATTCATATATTTTGTTTAGATCTCTTTGTAGTGAGTTCCTATCTTCATCACAAGTAATTTCTCTATTTATTCTTGTGTCATCGGCGAAACTTCTTACTACGGAGTTTTCAACATCACAGTCTATGTCTGAGATCATAATAACAAACAGCAGTGCAGCTAGTACCGTACCTTGTGGCACACCCGATATTACCTGGGCTTCATCTGATTTCTCGTCATTTGCAACCACTATCTGTTTTCTGTTTTGCAGGAATTTTTTTACCCATTTTCCTATCTTTCCCACAATATTATGCTTTCTCATTTTTTTCTCCAATATGTTATGGTCTACCTTGTCAAAGGCTTTTGCAAAATCTAGATAGATCACATCTGTGTCTTTTTCATTTATCATATTTTTGTATGTGTTTTCATAGTGTGCTATCAGTTGGGTCTGTGTACTTTTTCCAGGCACGAAACCGTGTTGACCCATATTAAACAAATTATTTTTGACCAAATGGTTCATTATTTTCTTTTTTATTACCCTCTCATACACTTTCATAATATGTGATGTTAGACTAACAGGTCTATAATTGCTTGCCTCTAGTCTTGATCCACTTTTGAAGATAGGGGTTATATAGGCTAATTTATGTTTAACATATATCTCGCTCATATCTACACTCTGTCTTAGCAGTATTGCAAGTGGCTTCGCGATAATGTTTGCAGTTTTTTTAACAAAATCGCTGGAACTCCATCTGGTCCGGCTGCCGATCCATTTTTAATTTCGTTTATAGCCTTGACAATATCTGCTTCATTAATATCTATATCCATTAAATATTCAACATTTTCTTCTCTCATTTCTGTTTCATTATTCTCATTCGCAATTCTTGGCGTGAACTCACTCTTATATTTTTCTGCTAATATGTTGAATATTTCCTTTATTTTCATTCGTTAGCCGTCCTTCAATTCTTAGAGGGCCTATTTCTATTCTCCCTTTATTCATTTTTTTTTGCATAGGAGTAAAGTACTTTGGGGTTTCTTTTTATATTTTGAAGTGTCCTTTCTTCTAAGTCCCTTTTTTCATTTTCTTTCGACTGTATAATCTTTTGTTCTGCATTTTCTATCTTACATTTCATTTCCCTCATTTTCCACACATTTTTTTCTTTTGCAAGATTTTTCTTCCACTTTCTAATTTTCTGAAATAAGATCCTTCTGTCTCTTGGTATGCACGTCTTTTGTTTATTGTTTTTTTTTTTTCGGTACATATTTTTCAACAATTTTCTCCAGTATTTTGTACAGTATGTCCGTATTTACCTGTATATTATCACTTACAAATACATTTTTCCATTCTTTATTCAGTTCTTCATTTATTTCTGACCATTTCATATTCTTACTGTAAAAATTATATTTTCCATATCCTTCCCAAAGTTTTGTGCTTTTATTAATTCTGTGATCACTTCATCTGTGGTGGAAATGTGGGAGGTTGGGCTGTGGCACCCTAGCAGTACCAGCTGAACTCGGCTGAGTCCCTGGTTAGGCTGGAGGAACGTAGAGAGTAGAGGTCCCCTTTTTGTTTTGTTTCTTGTTGTTGTCGGCTACCCCCCAAAATTGGGGGAAGTGCCTTTGGTATATGTATGATGTGATCACTTGCTTTGGAATGAACTATCAATTCTATGACATTGTGGTCTGAAATTCTCGTGTTATAAACTATTATTTCTTTAACATAATTCACCTCATTCACAAATACTAGATCTATGATATTTTCCTTTCTTGTTGGAATGTGGTTTATTTGTTGCATATTATGTTCTAATAGCATATCTTAAAGCTTTTCAAATTGCCTCTTATCTTCTGCGCTACTATTACTCTCTTTTTTATATGTATACATAAAACCACTTTCTACTATCCATTCTTTCCAATCCACGAAAGGAAAGTTAAAATCTCCGGATAGGAGTATATTCCAGTTTTTATGGTTTCTACATATATCATCTATTTTTTCTATTATTATGTCAAACTCCTTAGTATTTGGGGGTCTGTAAACTACAATATTCACTAGTTTTTCAAATTCAAATTCTACCGCAATCAGTTCACATTCTGTGTTGCTGTATTTTTCACAGACTTTTCCTTGATTTATGTCTCTTCCATATATTGCGGTTCCCCCTTGATTCCTATTTTTTCTGTCTGATATATAAGTTTGGAAACCCTTTATCTGGTCATCACTGCCAGTCTCTTGGGAATACCATGTTTCACTTATATCTAATAAATCTATTTTTTCAATTTAGGTTAGTTCTTCTAGGAACTCTATTTTCCTTTTAGAGTTACTCGTGACTAAACCCTGTGCATTCATCACTATTATGGTTTGTGTTTCATTCCCATTATTTAATACTGGTAATAATATGGATTCTCCCATGCTTCCTTCCTGTTCTGATATGATGTTCTTTTCTTCATTTCTCGGAATTCTGCCATTCAAAAATCCAACTTTTCCATAATATTTGTTCTTTCGCCTTCATACTTATTTTTGTGTGTAAACCTGCAATTATCCCCATATCTGCACCAACCCCTGGCATTATAGATGCATTTTTTATAGTTGGGCTCTATTTGTGGAGATTTGGGTTGAAAGGCCTTTTTTGGTGCATAGTGCGGTATATACGCGGCCTGCTTTTTTGTTTCTATTTTTGTTTCATTTTTGTTTTTCTTTTCAGTTTGATGAGTTTTCTTACTCTCATTCATAGTTGCAGGATGCCTATATTGACATTTTTTGTTGAAACTGCATCCTTTTCCTTCTTTTAAGGTTTCGCATATTTTTTGGATGGAGATCTCAACATTCGTCTCCATATCCGTCTAAATACGCACATATACCATATATATCCTAATTATGGCATATCTTTGGATGCTTGTAGTAGCATCTTTCGCCAAATTTGCAAATCCCTCTTTTCAGCCTATTACAGACTATTACAGAATATAGATCAGGAGTTTCTGACTTCCTTACTAGAGATCTCACTAGAATTAGTGCATGGTGCAAATTATGGGGTATGAAGTTGAATTCTACTGTGGCCTTGGGTTATAGGATGTCTAATGAAGTCGCAATGATGTTTACCTGCAATTAGTGAAGAATTATTAGCAATTATTCCTCAGATGATCCCATCTGTGGTCGTCAATTTTTCGGTGGGATTTAATGATATGTTGGTATTCTTAAAAAACAAGTTTAATGATTTCTTGTGACTACATTGCTCTGTTACAGACAACTCCCAAGTGCGTGGAGCGTCATAAGCAATCTGACAAACCAAAACATTGCCAAATAACAAAAGAGCATCGCTCTCAAAAGACTTAAATCCTACTCCAGTACAAAACTATAAAGAATCACATCCTATCTTTGAGGTAATTAATAAATGCTTGAATCTTAATATCAAAATAAATCATTTCACTTATATACACAGCATAACATGTTTTATCCATGCAATATGATGCAATGTTGTGCAATACATGTAACACTTGAAGTAATACAGTACATTATTACAATAATACATAACAGAAACCTCCCCCTTGACTTCACATTGTAAAAATCTTTAATAAATCTAATCTATCAGGGGCTTTCCTCTAATAATCCTATTAGTAAGCACTTTAACCTCATCTTTTACTGGTACATGAATTGGTCCTGAATCTACATTAATATTGGTTAATATTTAACTCATATGATCTAACTACTTCTTTAAGTTTCTCATCTCTATCATTCACATGCTCTACTGTATTTCTTTTTACAACATCACCACCAACACGAACATCATAATGTAAATTTCCTATCTCTCTTACAATCTCTCCTGGTACCCACTTCTCTGGAGTGTTTTACGATCTTACCATGACATTAGATAAAGGTAAAAAATGTCTTACATTAGGAAGCTTTACTACTTGTTTATACCCTTTATCTTCTAAATCACTTTGCAAACTTGGATACAACAAATCTAACTTACACCTTATCCTCCTCTCCATCAACAAATTTGAGGGTGTCACACCTGTTGTGCTATGCGGCTTTGTTCTATAAGACAATAAAAAC
Organism: Palaemon carinicauda; assembly: GCF_036898095.1. Lineage (NCBI taxonomy): Eukaryota > Metazoa > Arthropoda > Malacostraca > Decapoda > Palaemonidae > Palaemon > Palaemon carinicauda. The sequence goes on along the minus strand of NC_090749.1, from coordinate 25,049,613 downwards.
TTTGGTACATGCAAAAATATGTTACCTGAATTTTCTTTTCTACACTTCATATTGTGCTTAAACGTTTGAACAAATCTTTCAGCCTCTCCATTGGTAGATGGATGATACGTTGCTGAAAGTGTATGTTTTATACCACTGACATTACAAAATTCTTTAAACTCTTGTGAGGTAAATTATGGACCATTATCTCTAACAATTCTTTCTGGTATACCATGCGTAGAAAAAAATTTGCATTAACTCTTTTATTGTGGCGTGAGACATTGTTGTCTTCATAGGCATGATTTCTGGCCACTTACTGTAAGTATCTACTACTATCAAAAACAAGTAATTTAAAAAAGGACCTGCAAAGTCTATATACACTCCTCACCATGGATACCTAGGTAACTCCCACGGGTGCATACTAGCAAATTGAGGATTATTCTGTTGCATAACACAATTCATAGAATTCCTTATATAAGATTCCACATCTTTATCTATATCTGGCCACCATACAAAAGTTCTTGCAATTAACTTTGATCTTACAATACCTTGGTAATCAGCATGTATTTCAGACAAACCCTTATTTCTCAGTGAATTAGGAATAATTACTCTTGAACATCTCATCACTATTCCTTGTGTTATACTCAGTTCATATCATATATCCTTATAGGGTTTACAATTTTCCTCTTTTCCACATAAGTCTCTACCTGACAATAAACTTTCTAAAACCTTACTAAGTACTGGGTCTCTCTTGGTACTGTGTGCTACATCTTTTGCAGTTATGGGTACATCATATACAGAAATTAACAGAACACTGTCATCATACTCTTCTGGAGCTTTGTCTACTGGTAATCTGGATAAAACATCAGCATTACCCATGTTAGATGTTGGACGGTATTCTATATCATAGTGGTACGCGGCTACGTAATTGCCCAATGTTGTAGTCTTGCAGCTACCAACGTAGGTAAACTTGCTTTTGGACCCAATATTACTAATAAAGGTTTATGATCTGTAACAAGTGTGAACTTTTTTCTACCATAAAGATACATATGGAATTTTTCAACTCCATAAACTAATGCTAAACCTTCTTTTTCTATTTGAGAGTAATTCCTTTCTTCCTTGTTCAATACTCTAGAAGTGAATGCAATTGTTTTTTCTATTCCATCTGGCATTACATGAGATAATACTGCACCTAAACCTATGTTTGATGCATCACATACTAATTTAACTTGTAAATCCATTTGATAATGTACTAGTAATGTAGGTGATGTTATTTCCTGTTTGATTCTTTCAAAATATTCCTGACACTCCACTTCAGTTCTACACCCTTATTCAACAAATTATACAACGGATGTGCAATTGTAGACAAATTCTGGAAGAGATTCCCATAAAATGTTACTAAACTTAAAAGTTATTGTAATTCCTTAACATTTTCTGGCAATTTTGTTGATTGCACAGCTTTAATCTTCTCTTTAATTTTGTGAATACCTTTGCCATTTATTACAAAACCTAAGTATTCCCCTGAATCAACTTCTAAAATACATTTGCTCTTATTTACTCTAATATTATGTTCCTTCAACTTCTTCAGAACTGTTCGCAATCTTTCTCAATGTTCTCTTGTGTCTTTACCAGCTATTAAAATATCTTTAAAAATTAATACTCCTTGCATTTCTGGAAAAATCCTAACCATAGTTTGTTGCCATATAGCTGGACTACTTGCAACTCCATAAGGTAATCTCTTTGGTCTAAACAAACCGAAGGATGTATTTACTGTACATAATTCTTGTGAACTTTGATACATGGGAAGCTGTTGAAATGCTTGTCTTAAATCTAATTTAGAAAAAACACTGCATCCCGACATAGTTGCAGACATGTAATTCGGATTTGCTAATGGATGTTGAGCTACTTTCAGTTGTGGATTCAACGTTACTTTGTAATCTCCACATAACCTAACCTGTCCACTTTCCTTCACAATGGAAATTAATGGTGTAGCCCATTCTGAATATTCAACCTTTTCCCAGGAACCTTCATTTTCTAATCTGATTTATGTTTCAACTACACTTTTCAATGCATACAGTACTGGTCTGGGAGCACAAAATCTAGGAGAACTGTCAGGTTTCAAAACTAAAATGGTCTTTGCGTTCTTTTCGGTACCTACTTTATCTTCAAGTACGTCTTGAAACTCTGATATGATATTATCCACAGATATTTCATTTATGTGTTCATCTTCTCGACGTGTAACCATCAAAATACCAGGCCAATCTAACTTCAAATACTGTAGCCAATCCAAACCTAGCAAAGTTTGTCCATTACCTATTATTACTGTTAATGGCATTCTCTCTAATTTCTGTTCTTTGTACTGTACTTCTACGTTCGAAGCACCTGTTACCTGAATATCAAAACCATTATAACCTTTCAAAACTCTATTTGTACCTTCTAATAACAAATTAGGAATGCTTTTAGCCGTTTTCTCAGACATAATTGATATATCGGCTGCTGTGTCAACTTGCATCAGAATTGGTTTACTGTTTATGATTACTTCTACCATGATATGTTTGTTTGCACCTTTGTTGACGGAATTAACGTGAAACGCAAAATCAGTTTCTGACCTAACCTGATTATCATGAACATTTTCTGCTTGACCAATAGTATCAACTGTAGCATTTATGTTCTTTGCGTACTGTTTAGGGAATCTACATGCATTTGCAAAATGACCCATCTTTCTACAATTCTGGCATGTTAGTCCAGTAGCAGGGCATTTCTTTGCTTCATATGCAAGATGGTCAGTTTTACCACACTTATAACACTTGGGTTTTTCCTGTTGTTTCTGTGTATAGGCCTAATTCTGATATTTATGAACATTAGTATTAGGCACTTTTCTATGACTAGGCTTTGACATATTCCTTCTCTGATTCTCATTGTCTTTCCACTTAGAACCTACTGTATTAATATTGGAACTTTCCATTCTATTGCTTGTAGAACTACCTATTATGTTACTTTGCCTATTTGATGTTTCCAAATCTTTGACTGTTATCAATACCTTTTCTAATGTTAAATCTTTATCTTGCAATAATTTGTTTCTTAGCTCTTGTGATGTGCAATGTGCAATAACTTGTTCTATGATAACATTTTCTAACTCTAGAAATTCACATGAAACAGCTAAATTCTTTAGTCTAGTAACAAATGCATCTAAACTTTCATTTTCTTTCTGATAGGGTTGTGCAGTAAATTGGTATCTTTCAAAAAATTCATTAACCTGAGGAGCAAAATATGTGGTAAGAGCCCTAATCACAGCTTCACTTGTGTCATCTGTAGGTAGCAATGTCTTAAACACTTCCTGAACATTCCTACCTGCTCTATGAAGTAATAATGCCTTCTTTTGCGCATCTTTCATGTTCCTTAATGCTTCTAAATAAATCTTAAATTCCTCACACCACTATTGCCATCGTGTTGCAAAAGAATTGGGCTCAGCTGTGATGTTAAATTGTTCAGGATGTTCATTGTCAAGAGGCATTTTGATTCTTACCTTAATACCTACAATAGGTTACTGTTCTGAAGTCACTTTGTATCCTACCTTTTTTGTATCCTACCCAACCTCACAATACACTTGATTTTTCTTTTGTTTGGTTGTTTGATGAAATTCCTCTGTTCTGCTGCTTGGAAAATCTACATTGGGCTTTTTTTTGGGCTCAAGCCATGTCATCCTGATGGAAGGTTCCTTCAGTAGCTTTCTTTGGATATATATGACTACCATAATATTCCCAAAGAATTAAACTAAAGGTTTTCACAGAATTCTAATTTCTGGCGCGAGTACCCTAAAGGTTTCCCTTTAGAATATTATATATCAACAGGGGACGCATGCATTAACACGTCACATGGCCATTTGCACCCCACCTAGCGTTTACGCTTCGAGGGGGAAAGGTGGCGAAGTAACTGAGGTGCCGTTCCAAAGTTACCCTACCTTCGTTACTGTTACGGTACTCGCAACGTAAACAAACCGTCTGCCATACTGTGTGATGTCACATCCGTCCTCATTCCTTTCTAGGTAGCTCATAACACAGCTTGTTTGTTCCCAGTGATCGACCTTTATCTTGTGCATCCTTCGCCATGTCTCAACCTTCTGCATCGCCTTCTTCTGGAAAGTTGAGTACTAGGTTCTTGTATTGTTTAAATAAACTCTGGCCGTAGAGTAACGAATTTTTACGCTAAAATCTTGTGTTTTGGGGCCGAGCTGTGCCTTGCCCAGAGGTGCCATTTTATGGCGCAGCTGTTCACTTTGCATGCGTTATTTAGTTAGCCAGAACAGCCTTCCCGGCCTTATAACTAATTAAATATCATTAGTTATTTAGTCTTAATTATTAAGAATTAGTTATATTATACCGATGGTATTTTTCGGCGCTCTTAGTTAGCCGACCCCATACTAGTCTTTCAGCCTAGCATAGGCCACAGCCTAGTGTTCATGTTTGCTTCTGCATGATACAATCAGTGTTCCTAGTGTTATGTTAATGAAGATATAGGCATTTTTAAACACATACAAGATTCAGTGTTGCACATTTCTTTCGCCTTCTAGGGACCATACAATGGACCGTGCCTGGTCCATCCATGTCAAACCCTCTAACCCAGCTAAGGGACCTTTGTATGCTTCCTTATCTCCCCTGTTACCTTAGGGTAATTTCCCTCGGGGTAGCTTGCTATTTCTTAGCCCCTTACCCGGAAATATCTTCGGGTAGGTTAGGCTAGATCGTTCTTCCCTCTTCCCTACTATAGTTTATGGGGGGACTTTGGATAGAGCCCTAGAGTACCTATCGCTCATCCTCCTGTAGCCTAGCGATATGTCTCCCCAGCCCTCCCTAATCTAGGAGGAGTTCTCCTGGTTTAGGTTAGGCCTTGAGGGATTCTGTTTTATTATAGTTTAGGACAGTACACCAGTTCTGTTCCTACTCTGAGCTAGCCTACCCTAGGGCTGGAGAGCGCTTCTCTCCTGCCTGGGTAGTATAGCATCTAACAGATTCCCCCACTCCTTGGGAGCTTTAGGGTCACGACCCCTTCTGCCCCCTCAGTCTCCTACCCCCACTTTATCCCTTTGTGTTAGCTCGCCTTCACACCCCTGTCCGCTGTCCGACAATTCCCCCTCAGGGAGAATTGTAGGTTAAGCTGTGCTCTCCTGCTTGGCTGGCCACTCTGCTACACTTCCCCCTCATAGTCGAACTTTAGGGTAGTGTTAGTAACCGTCCTGCCGGCAGAATATCACCCTCCCCTTCCCCCTTTTAGAGTGTCCTCTGATCATCCCTTGGATTACCATAGATACCCAGCCATCTGCCGGCTCCCTGCCGCCGGGTGATAGGCATATCCCTTCCTATCATGAGTGCACTCCTTCCAGAGGGAAGCCGGTCGGGTATCAGACATTACCCTTCCCCTCTCCCTCCTTATCTTTTTCTCTTCTATCATGGTGCAGGTCCACTGCCTCCTCCGCCTGCCAGCGCTAGCCGCCGGCACACCAAGTGACTTTCCTACTTCATAGGACGTTCCTATCTGAAGATTACCTAAGGCAACAACCTGCCGGCTGCCGGGGGCCGCCGCCCCTTGCCGCCGCTAGCCGCCAGCACCCCAAGTGACCTTCCTCTTTCATAGGATGTTCCTATCTGAGGACTACTTGTGGCGACAGCCGGCTGGCTGCCGGGGGCCGCCACCCCTTGCCGCCGCTGCCGCCGACTTCTCAGACAACCTTCCATCTTATGTACCCAGCTAGGTTCACCAACGTCGACAGCCTGCCGGCTGCCGGAGGCCACCGCCCTGCCAGCGACCTGCCGCCGAGCTGGCGGTCGCCCATATAGGTGTTTCCTACCTCTCTGCTGCTCAGTGTGTAGCCTTAGATGGATTCACCCTGCCGGACCGGCCTCCGGCTTGCCGCCGGCTTGCCTGCAACGCTTTTGCGGCTTCCAGGGACAAGCACCCCTTCCCCCCGGCTGCCGGCCCCGTGCCGGCAGTCGACCTATACAGCCCTATAGCCAGACTGAACTTCTTTGCTATTTCATGCCTTGAAGACAGTGTCTGAGCTGTACGATTATACAGTACAATGTTTCCAGCATACTCCATGCTTCTCAGTGCAGTCTCTTGCCGGGACTTACCCAAATATAAGGGGGTTTATCCTATTTTCCCCCTCTTTTCTCTAGGTTCTGAACGATTTCAGACACTCTCCACTCTGTAGACAATTCCTTTATAAGGAAGCCTAGTTTGGCTCCCCCATAGGGATACCATTCCTGTATATACTCCATGTCTCAGTTTGGACGGACAAGTAAAACCAAGTCAAATCAAATTTCATTTATTGAATTTGGGTACGACTGTTCATATAGCACTCGGACGTTGCTGAAACACTATGTTTTTACTTAAGGCATTTAGACTGTTTATACATACACCATTACATTTAAACAATCATGATAACTACATTTTGCTGATCCAAACAAAAAGCTTAATAACATCAATTTAATTTCTTGTTTGTTTTATAAAAGCTTGTTCGTTCAGTCCAACGTCCGAAGCTGAATGACTTGTTCACCACCTAAGACCAACCGAGCAAAACTTACTGACACGCCACCTACTGGACATTCCATCCATAAAGGAAATTAATTTTCCTCTTATTCATAAATTCAAACGTGGAAAATTACATTTCCCTCCCTAGAACCTCAGGTCCTAAGGAATTGTCGGCAGAAAAGGTCACGGTAACTGGCTGGACGGAATTTACATGTATGTGTCTTCCTACTTCTTTTCTAGCTCACCTATCCTGAGCTCACATAAAACACAGAGCTAAAGATTAATGAATCTCAAGTTTAAGAGTAATGTAAGACATAACTCTGTTTTCCATGTACTTATGTTCTCTTTCTTTTACAGTAGGAGTACCTGAAGTGTGAAAGCTCTTTCTGTGCAGTTCGCCGCCCGGACTTTTACGGGCATAGGGCGTGCCGGACCCATGCCCCCTGTACAGCAAAAAAGGGCAACTTGAAGTATTGGGATCCACAGTCCTGCTCAATCTGCAAAGGCCTCCTTGATGAGGCCAGGGACAATGCTCGAGAGAAACTGCGCAAGTGGGTACGCGGTTTCCAGAAGAACGCCACCGGGCCGTATCTCCCCAGGGCCATGCTTTTCCTGAAAGCATCAGCAGATTCTGTGATTCCCCAGGATCAGATCCCCTTGGTTCAACTGACCGTTGAGCCCGACATCGAGACCATGCTTAGCAAGTGTCGTCTGGACGAGGTGGAGAAGATGTCGGACATGTCCGACAACACCAAGAGGACCCTCATGGGTGAGGATCTGGAGGAAGAAGAGGATCATGTGGAGTACTCTGATTCGGAGGGCGAGGTCGACCCACCACCTCCGGCAGCCCCTGTAGTGGTCGAGGAGCCAGTCCCTCCACCTCCGCCGCCTTGCAGCCCCTGCTACCCGCCACCGAAGATACCATCCGGGTATTGGTGGCGTTGATGGACGAGAACCTTAATAAGCATTTTGCGGAAATCACAAGTCGTTTGATGGGATGGAAGCAACCATAGAAGATCTCGGTTAAGGAACTTCCCTCATGCTCGGAGTCTAGCCCCTGGAGGTAAGCCGAGCATATGCCAATTACAACTGGCAAAATCTTTATCAACGACAAGTTAGGGTCTATCGTTATGGAAGAAGTGGAATTCTTCCTTAACTTTGAGGCTTATCCGGACTGTTACGTCCGACTCAGGTCCGAACCGGCCTCCAAGGAGGAGACTGAGCCCAAAGAGGTGATCGTTTTTGATCACTCAAAAGCTCAAGCCATGCTGGCAGAATGCCTGAAGAGTCGCGGTTTCACCAACTCAAAAATGCCGGCTCTGAGTAAGAAGCACCCGTCCTTTCTTGCTCCCTCTTCTGCGACCTTACCCTTCATGGAAAAGGCCTTCCATGGGGTCATGAAGCCAGTGGAGGAAGGAAAGCCCTGCCCTACCCTGGAGGAGTGTAGGCCTCTCTCCCTCGCCCTTCCCCCGACGACAGATTCTGGAAAGACATCAAGTTTACCTTCACGGTCGGGAAGCTGGAACCTGACGTGGCTGGACGTCAGTTCAATGAAGATCTTCCAAAGCTAAATGACCACCTTCTTCGTCGGTAGCAAGAGACCAAGGAGAGACTAGCTGCCTCCCTGTCTCACCAAATTCAGCTCGAGGTCATGGCCGGGGACGTTACAGTCCCAGATCTTTGTATGATTCTCGCAAAGACCCACCTAGTGACTGTGATGAAGGACTTGTACAGATTAATCAGGGCCGAAGAACCTGCAGAGAGTTCGTGTTTGCCAACACAGCAGTAAAACACGAACCCCGGAAACTAATCTCCGCCAACATCTGGGGTAAGCATCTCTTTCCACCTGCTCTGGTGAAAGAGATCGTTGACAGGCCGCTTCTGAGAATCGGAACCTTCTCAATAAGTGGGGCATGTCCCGCAAGAGGAAATCCTCTCAGGAAGAAGGCCCTCAGCCTGAGAGGAAATCCTCCAAACCTAGACCCCAGCAGCATCAACAAAAATGCCAGTTTCCGGCTCCCGCTACTCCCCAAGTGGTCGCACAGCCGCAACAGACCTTTCAGTTGGTCCCCCAACCGGTGCTGTCGCAATCACCGGTCTTCAGCCCTGCCTACGAACGACAGTCCTCTACCTTTCGTCCCAGAGGTAGAGGCTCCGGCAGAGACTCCTCGCGCTGTCCCTCCAGGGGCAAAAGAGGAAGGGGAGCTAGCGGCCGAGGTGGCAAACCCTCGGGAAAACAGAAGCAATGAAGTGCTTCCGGTGGGAGGAAGACTCCGCCACTTTCAGGAACGCTGGACCTACAATCCTTGGGCACATAGCATCATCAAGAAGGGACTGGGTTGGAGCTGGACACAACCACTTCCAACCTTCCACCAATTCTTCCAGCCATCAACCCCCCTTTTGGTAGAATATGCCCTAGAACTCTTGAACAAGAAGGTGATCAAGAGGGTAAAGTCCACCAAGTTTGAGGGAAGACTGTTTTGTGTTCCCAAGAAGGACTCAGACAAACTCAGAGTCATTCTCAACTTGTCCCCCCTCAACAAGTTCATTGCGAACAACAAATTCAAGATGCTGACTCTTCAACAAATAAGAGCCCTACTGCCTCACAAGGCCTACACGGTCTCAATAGACCTTGCGGATGCCTACTGGCACATCCCAGTGAACCACGATACTTCCTCCTACCTATGATTCCAGCTTCAACGAAGAAGCTACGCCTTCAGAGCCATGCCCTTCGTGCTCAACGTGGCTCCGAGAATCTTCACCAAGCTAGCAGACACAATCGTCCATCAGCTACGCCCTCAGGGCGTCCAAGTGATGGCCTACCTCGACGACTGGCTGGTCTGGTCGACTTCGCCAGAAGAATGTTTGAGAGCTTGCAACAAAGTGACCCAGTTCCTGGAACATCTTGGTTTCAAAATAAACACCAAGAAGTCTCGCCTCGCTCCAGCTCAGAAGTTCTAATGGTTAGGAATCCATTGGGATCTTCAGTCACACCGCCTTTCCATTCCACTGAAGAAAAGGAAAGAAATAGCAGGGTCTGTCAGAAGACTTCTCAAATCCAAACGGATATCAAGACGACAGCAGGAGCAAGTTTTTGGCTCTCTACAGTTCGCCTCAGTGACAAATCCAGTGCTACGAGCACAGCTAAAGGATGCCTCAGGAGTCTGGAGACAAAACGCATCCGTCGCTCGAAGAGATCTCAAGAGACCCCTACCAAACAGGCTTCGCTCCTTTCTAAGCCCGAGGTCAGAAGCAAGGACCTTGAAAAGATCCATCCCTCTCCAACTTCCACCTCCATCGCTCAACATCCACACGGACGCTTCTCTGGAGGGTTGGGGGGGTCACTCCCATTAACGGCAAGTTCAAGGAACATGGTCTCCCCTATTGAAGACGTTTCACATCAACATCTTGGAGGCCATGGCGGTTCTTCTCACCCAGAAGAAATTATCCCCGCGTCCCTCGATACACATCCGTCTAACTCTGGACAGCTCGGTAGTAGTCAGATGTCTCAATCGTCAGGGCTCGAGATCGCCCCACATAAATCAGGTGCTATTACCCATCTTCCACCTGGCGGACAGGAAGAAGTGGCATCTGTCTGCAGTTCACCTACAAGGATTCCGCAACGTGACGCCGGACGCTCTATCAAGGACAAGCCCCATAGAGTCAGAATGGTCCCTAGACGCAAGATCATTCTCCTTCATCTCTCGTCAAGTCCCGGAACTACAGATTTACCTCTTTGCGACGAGCGACAACAAGCAACTTCCTCGATATGTGGCCCCTTACGAGGACCCCAAACTGGAAGCAGTGGACGCCATGTCCCTGGACTGGAACAGATGGTCCAAGATTTACCTGTTCCCTCCACCCAACCTTCTGCTGAAAGTCCTCTCCAAACTGAGAACCTTCAAAGGGACAGCAGCCCTAATGGCTCCCAAGTGGCCCCGAAGCAACTGTTTCCCCCTAGTCCTGGAGCTACAGCCCAAGCTGATCCCCCTGCTGGGCCCAGTTCTCTCCCAACAGGTGCAGAAGTCGACTGTCTTCGCTTCATCAAAGAAAGTCAAGGATCTTCATCTCATGATTTTCTCTCCTTAGCCGTGAAGAAAAGGTTTGGACTTCCTAGAGGAATACAAAACGAAGTCTAATACCCACGTCAAGGCAAAAAATCCTACGGAAATCTCCATAGAATTTTGCATGTCCTTCTTTATTCACCTTCATGGACAAGGCTTAGCAGCCAATATGATTTCCACCTGCAAATCGGCCTTGACTAGATCACTTCTATTAGCCTTCCAAATAGATTTATCCAGCGAAATCTTCAATAAACTCCCGAAGAAGTGTGCTAGACTCCGTCCAGCACCTCCACTGAGACCCATCACCTGGTCCCTGGATAAGGTGCTTCATTTTGCCTCTAGCCAGGACAACAATTCCTGCCCTCTGAAAGACTTGACTCAAAAAGTAATCTTCCTTTTTGCTCTCGCCTCGGGAGGCCGAGTCAGTGAAATAGTGGCATTATCAAGAGAAGAGGGCCAGATACAGTTCGCCGACATGGGGGAACTTACCCTCCTCCCTGACCCCATGTTTCTTGCTAAAAAAGAACTTCCCACCAAAAGATGGGGCCCTTGGAGAATCTGCCCCCTGAAGGAAGATGTCTCTCTATGCCCAGTGGAGAGTCTTAAGGGGTTTCTTCGAAGAACTTCAAACTTTGGCGGAGGACAGCTTTTTAAAGGAGAAACGTCGGGTAGTGACCTGTCACTAAAACAACTAAGAGCGAAAATCACCTACTTTATTCGCAGAGCGGATCCTGACAGTACACCTGCAGGTCATGATACTAGGAAAGTCGCCTCTTCTCTAAATTTCTTCCAAGGAATGTATTTTGAAAGCCTCCGATCTTTCACAGGCTGGAGGTCCCCTAGAGTTTTCTTCAAACACTATTCGAAGCAGGTGCACGAAGTCAAGGGATTTGTGGTGCCAGCAGGTAGCGTGATGAAACCGGCTGTTTAGTGCTGCGTAGGATAGTGAGTTTTTTCGGGACTTTAACTCAAACGGGTGCCTGTGTTGACCCTAGTGCGATACTTAGTGATTTCAAGGGACACTTAGTGTCACTAATAGACTGTTCTTTATCAAGGTGAAGTGACATAGATTCTTACACGTGTGCCACATGTTCTTGGACATGAAGTGTATTATGATTTTAAAAGACTGGCATTCCTCAAGGAACTGGTGATTAAGGCAAAATTTTTCCCTTTCAGATTCTGCATCACCATCTTACTGAAAATCTATGTCTATTATCCAATATTATTATTGTACATAATTATCCATATTTCCATGCAATTTTGAAATGAAATATTTATTTTATTTACCATATGCATCTAATTTTGCTCCTATTTTTACATGAAAATATATTGCTGTTCTAGTTTTATTGAACCTATTTCTAGAGTTTATTATAGTTAGCATACCTACTACCTTATGTACACTCACCTAATGGTATAAAATTTTTTCCTACACAAATATTTACCCTTCTGATCTGTCTTGAGACCGGTACAATCTCTTAATCCAGGTGAGTCTTTCTTCATCAGATTACTTTGAGATGTTCCTCTTGTCTTATTACGACCTTCCCTGCCAGGGGGGCGGGAAGCCAGGTCATTGTAATGCCACTGGTAGTGACATTTAACGGAGATGTCACAGTCTCTTCGGTCACCAGACCGCGGGAATGTTAATCGGAGTAAAAGGCACTTGAAATGGGAACAAATCCACGATACATTCATTCTCTAGTACACTTTCATCAGCGCGACATGGCTTGAGTCCCAAAAACGAGTTTTGAGCGAAGCGAAAGATCTATTTTTGGGTGAGATGGCCATGTCGTCCTGATGGACCCGCCCAACTGTTCCAGTTCAGCCTGCCAGGCCCCTCCCTGTTGTATTGTATTGCGGAGGCTGGTTGTAAACTAGAACGGAATGAGGATGGACGTGACGTCAAACAGTATGGCGGACGGTTTGTTTATGTTGCGAGTACTGTAACAGTAATGAAGGTAGGGTAACTTTAGAACGGCACCACAGTTACCTCGCCACCTTTCCCCCTCGAAGCGTAAACGCTAGATAGGGTGCATATGGCCATGTGACGTGTTAATGCATGCGTCCCCTGTTGATATACGATATTCTAAAGGGAAACCTTTAGGGTACTCGCGCCAGAAGTTAGAATTCTGTGAAAACTTTTAGTTTAATTCTCTGGGAATATTATGGTAGTCATATATATCCAAAGGAAGCTACTGAAGGAACCTTCCATCAGGACGACATGGCCTTCTCAACCAAATATAGATTTTTCGCTTCGCTCAAAATCCATTTTCCTACTCTTGTCCATGGATCTACAAACGCTCGTTTTCTTTTGCTGGCCATCGATCTACAAAACCTCCAATATTTCTTCTGTGCGACTTCGTCCCATCCTCGTTGACAATTGTGGCGTTGGGTTATAGGATGTCTAATGAAGTCGCCATGATGTTTACCTGCAATTAGTGAAGAATTATTAGTATTTATTCCTCAGCTGATCCCATCCATGATCGTCAATTTTTCGGTGGGATTTAATGATACGTTGGTATTCTTAAAAAACACGTTTAATGATTTCTTGTGACTACATTGCTCTGTGGCAGCCAACTCCCAAGTGCGTGGAGCGTCATAAATAATCTGACAAACCAAAACATTGCCAAACAACAAAAGAGCATCGCTCTCAAAAGACTTAAATCCTACTCCAGTACAAAACTATAAAGAATCACATCCTATCTTTGAGGTAAATAATAAATGCTTGAATCCTAATATCAGAATAATTCATTTCACTTATATACACAGCATAACATGTTTTATCTATGTAATATGATGCAATGTTGCACAATACATGTAAGACTTGAAGTTATACAGTACATTATTACAATAATACATGACACCTACCAAAACTCAAAGTATAGTTGTAAGTAGGTCAAGGACAGTGGCCTCTTAAATTGCCCCCCCCCCAAAAAAATTGGCTTGTTAAGAAAGTCTTTTAAGGTTTTCGGTGATCAATGTATTCTGAAGATGTGTTTTAATTTTTTCATTCTACCTGGTTTTAAGTATTGTTCTCCTGTCTGGTCTTCAGCTGCTGATTCTTATATTAACCCTGGAACGGTACGGTGGGTCGTCCGCGACCCCGAGCGTCAAAACAAAAGATGTTTTTCTCACGTGACTCACCCCCGTGACTGAATTTGTGGGTGATCGACCTGCAGTCGGATGGTTTGGCTACCATGTGCATGATTTTTTTTTTAGTTGAAATGTCGTTCATCACCACGAGGACCATTTTACTGTGAGTGCCCCTTATTCATTTTTTTTCATTTTTTGGCCAAGTTATTTTTCCGTAAGAAATTGCCAAATAGTGTCGCAAAACTTTTGCTTTTTTAGTGTTGGAAAGTGTGTCTAGATGATCTGGCTACCCATGCGTGACTTTGTTTTTGTCAGATACGCCGTAGATATTGGTATGTGGCGTATTTTCCTGCGGTTGCCAATTTCTGTTTTTTTTCAATATTTGTAAAAATTTACTACGTAGTAAGGAATTGCCATATAGTATTGATTTTTTTTCATGTTTATTTGTTGGAAAGTGTGTCTTGATGGTTGGGCTACTACATGCATGTATTTTTTTTTATGTGAGATGCCGTATATCAAAATGTTGGCCATTTTTCCGCGAGTGCCCCTTTTTATTTGTTTTGCATTTTTTTTGCTTAGTCATGTTACCGTAAGGAATTGGCAAGTAGTGTCGCAAAACTTATATTTTTATAGTGTTGGAAAGTGTTTCTAGATGATCTGGCTACCCATGCCTATCTTTATTTTTAGCCAGATATGGCGTATATATAGGTATGTGTTCGATTTTCCTGTGATTGCCATTTTTTCGTTCTTTCCCATTTCTTTCAAAATTACTACGTACTAAGGAACTATCACATAGTAATGATTTATTTAGATGTTTATTTGTCGGAAATTTTGTTTACTTCCTTTTTGATTGAATTTCATCAAATTTTTTTAGCTAAAATATTATATTGTTTTATAATTTTTTTTTTCGATTTTATTTCCCTTCAAAAATTTTTTTTTGGGTCAGAATTCTAATTTTATAGTCGTAAAATAATCGGCAATCATCCAGCAACCCACCATACAATAATTAGATTAGTAAAAAAAACACCTTGAAATTGACATACCCCTCCTACATTTCAGGTGGCAGATTAGGGAGTCTGAGTCAGTGTGGTTGGCGGCCATTTTGTGGACATATCCGAAGCGTAAGTTGCCCTATCTATATATATTCTTGTTTCCTATAGAATTTTGATAATTTGGTATATTTTTACCTGCATAAATATCATATTATATATTAAATATATGTATTTTTTTACGAAATTTCTAAGTACTCAAAAAATGACCTTTAGATATGGCCCCTGATATAAATGTAATTTGCAAAATAATGAAGATTTTTTTACATATTTCTATTTTAGGATAACATATGTTTATTCCCTAGAAAAATTAGCCACTTCCTATTTCATTTGGGTACCCAAAAAAATTCATGAAATTTGGACAAATGTTTTTGGCCAAAAAAAGTTACCCTTTTTTTCTCATTTCAGATCTTCACCTCCATGGGTCTGACTTCATCCAAAATACATCAAGATGTGTCCTAAACATTTAAGAATCAATTCCTAAAAGGATTTGTGTATATATGTATAAATTTTTTTTTATGAATTTTTATGTAAGGTCTTGTTTTTTTTCTACTTAATTTTTAAAAATATTTATAATAAATAGTTTTTCGGCAGATGAGTAGTATTTATCTTTACAGTAGTTTTAAGCATTCATTGAATTTTTTTTTTGGCAAAAAAAAGGAGGTTACTGCAAAAACAGATTTTTCAAGAATTTTTTTTTGTGTTGGGGTCGCGCGCCACCGAGTATACCCTTAAAGGGGTGTCCGAGAAGCAGGATTAAGATATTTGACAAGAACTCACAGTCCATCAAATTTCTTATTCCTGATCTAGATATAACCTCTGGCACCATCATTCAATTAGTTCATTATGCATGTTGCATAATATTTTCATAATTCTGACCATCCTTTTCATTCATATCTTCCATGACAGTTCCATCCTGTTCGTAATACTAGGCCTGGAGTTAATTCTAATAGTCAGACCTTCTCCATCATGAGGTTCAATACTACAAAGTATTCTAGATCTACAGACGGAGGAGAAGATTGCCAGAGAGGAAATTCCCATTGAGGAAATTTTAGTTTCTTTTAATATCTGGTGATAACTGTTCCTGCCATCCTTTAACATGTGACTTTTATTATGGCTATAATTAATGAAAACTTAACATCTATGTATTTCAGAAAGGCCTCTACGTGTAGATGAAGTGGATGTGGCTGTAACTAGAATTTAAGCTACTTTTATACTAGTTCTTTTTTTCAGGGAGGGAAACCATGACTTTAACATGAGTTGAATGTTCTTGAATTCAAATACTTCTAATAGTTACTCTCTGAATTCCGTATTCTAGAATATTTCTTGAACATATAATTAAGCTACGATAGAAAAATGGCTAATGGAAGGGAGCATCCAAAATTCGAAAGGATTTTTCTTGTGTCAGTAATGGAGGAAACACTCCACCTGAATATGTCCATCTATCATGAAATGCGTCTTGGGCAAATATTGATGTCCACAGCGTAAACGTTTGCTCCGTTTCGGAGTGTGTTCGGAATTCTGAGAGGTACAATATTATACCTGTTTCCTAATATAGTTGGTCTTCTTTATTTAGAAGCCGTATTGCAATGAAGTCGTGTTTTGATGTATAGAGATATTCCTAATGATATATTGGTTAAACTAAATTATTTGGACAATTATTAGTAATGGCTTTGTTCCTTGAAGTGATAATTAACTTGGCAAAGGATTCTTTTACTTTTTTTTTATTTATGTTGAATGAGAAACTATTATCTATGAAAGAAACTACAAAAGTATATTTTTTTTTTTCATTTTATGTCAGTAACAAAGTATAGAAAATGAATCTTTCATATAGGGAATTATGTCAAACAGAAAAATATAGATGAATTTTACATACTATATCTTTTGTAGCAATTTAAAAAAGATAGATAGCTAAAAAATAAAGAAAAAATAGAGAGCTTTGAAAGAGATAGAATAAGAAAACTTCCTTTTCTTCGATATTACAGAGACGTCAAATATATAATTAAATATTCTGATGCAGATAAAGGAATGATACTTTCTAGAGTCACTTAATAAAAGTGTTACAAATACATGAATCCAAAATCACCTGATGTATGAATAGGGTTGAGGCATTCCTCGGGGGTAATGTTTACCTTAGAGAGCTTCTCACTCCTTCTATCGAGATAACTCGCTTTAGAATTTCAATATTTAATCCTATAACCAATATGACCAATCATATAACAGCCTCAGAATGTCAGACAACAACAGATAAGAATTAAAACAAAGAGGGAAAAAATAAAATCTCAGGTTTGTTTATGTGAAACCTGAGGAGGTAGGGGAAATAATAATAATAATAATAATAATAATAATAATAATAATAATAATAATAATAATAATAATAATAGTCATCATATTGAATTAATGATGATGGCAAGACTTTTGTCATATTCCATTATTTAAATGAGTTCGTATTATTCCCCGTTTAGAATGAAATGAATCCACAGGGAAATTAGGATTTCAGGAAAGAGAATCTAAACGATACTTCATTATCCTTAACAGGTCATTTAAGTTCTTGATTAATGCTGATGACCCAAATGGGTCGTTAACAAAATAATTGTGGTCATGATAAATTATATTAATGAATCGTGCGAAAGGAACTGAGTATAATGAAGTTAGAGGAGAATATAGGAAAGTTTCCTATATTCTGAAGATTATGAGACTGTAATAGCCTGTTGAAAAACGTCCCTGTCAGGAAACGTGTTGGACTGGGGTTCGATTCCCGCGTAACCTTGATTGTTTCCTGCAGTGAATGTAATCTCATCCTCCTTGTGAGCTAGGTCTATCTGCTGAGTCATTAACAGCCATTGCCTGGCCATCCCTAATCATAGCTTGGTAGAGAAGGACCTTGGACGCCAGTCACATCTAGATCATTGTCCTCTTTAGGCAATGTCAATGTCCCTTGCCTCTATCATTTAAGAGTGACCTCTAAATAAAGCCCACAACTGACAAAAGGGAATGGGGAGGAGGATTGCGAAGAAAAGTTTGGAGAAGAGAGTTAATAACGGGGAGAAGGAAGGATAAAGGAAGGTGACGAAGAGAGAACAACTAAGTCCTTTAAGGGAATAACTCAAGTCCCATTGTTAGAGTTATTTCCTGCCCTCAAGTGTAAACATTTAACTTGGTGTTTTGTTCTCCGACGAAGAACTAATGGTATCTTCATAAAATTACAGTGAAACAAATATAACATTATTTGTTCACTAATTTGTATTTGATTAAAATTGATGTTTGATGATAAAGACGTAGTAGAAATCTGTTGTAATCCCAATCGGCCATAGTGGCCTTGGCCTTGATTTTAGTGCTGCCTTTGACCGTGTTAATCATGAGGCCCTTGTTTTCAAACTGAAACAGTTGGGAGTGGGTGGGTCGTTTCTTAGCATTATTATTGATTTTTTAAGTAATAGATCTCAAAGAGTTGTTGTTGATGGGCACCATAGTGATTATAGGAATGTGATATCCGGTGTCCCACAGGGTAGTGTTCTTGGCCCTTTACTTTTTATACTATATACACATGACATGTGGTTTGGCCTAGAAAACAAGCTTGTTGCATATGCAGATGATGCTACTCTCTTTGCATCAATTCCATCCCCTGAATGTAGATCTAGGGTTAGTGAATCCCTTAATAGAGATTTAGCTAGAATTAGTGCATGGTGCAAATTATGGGGTATGAAGTTGAATCCTAACAAAACTCAAAGTATGATTGTAAGTAGGTCAAGGACGGTGGTTCCTCAACATCCGGATCTCAGTATTGATAATGTTTCTTTAAATATGTATGACTCTTTCAAAATTTTAGGTGTGATTCTCGACAGTAAATTTACTTTTGAGAAACATATAAGGTCTGTGTCTTCTTCAATTTCACAAAAAATAGGCTTATTGAGAAAGTCTTTCAAGATTTTCGGTGATCAATCTATTCTGAAGATGTGTTTTAATTCTTTCATTCTACCTTGTTTTGAGTATTGTTCTCCTGTCTGGTCTTCAGCCGCTGATTCTCATCTTAATTTGTTGGACAGAAACTTACGGTCTATTAAATTTCTTATTCCTGATCTAGATATTAATCTCTGGCACCATCGTTCAATTAGTTCATTATGCATGTTGCATAAGATTTTTCACAACTCTGACCATCCATTACATTCAGATCTCCCTGGACAATTCTATCCTGTTCGTAATACTAGGCAGGCAGTTAATTCTAATAGCCAGGCCTTCTCCATCACGAGGCTCAATACTACGCAGTACTCTAGAAGTTTTATTCCAGCTGTGACCAAGTTGTGGAATGATCTTCCTAATCGGGTGGTTGAATCAGTAGAACTTCAAAAGTTCAAAGTTGGAGCAAATGCTTTTTTGTTTACCAGGCGGACATAGTCTTTTTATAGTTTATTTATGACATATTTGCTTTTGATGTTGTTGATAGTTTATTATATGACATGTCTGTTTTGACGTTGTTTCTTATTTTAGAATGATTTATTGTTAATTTGTTCTCTTCACTTATTTATTTCCTTATTTCCTTTCCTCACTGGGATATTTTTCCCTGTTGGAGCCCCTGGGCTTATAGCATCTTGCTTTTCCAACTAGGGTTGTAGCTTGGATAGTAATAATAATAATAATAATAATAATAATAGTGGGTTTGGGAGGCACACTCCACTCTGAATGTAAGAACTTTTCTTATATTATTGGAGAGAGAGAGAGAGAGAGAGAGAGAGAGAGACAGAGAGAGAGAGAGAGAGAGAGAGAGAGAGAGAGAGAGAGAGAGAGAGAGAGAGAGAGAGAGAGAGAGAGAGTGTAGTAACTTAACAAAGTCAAAATCAAAATAATTAGATAAGACATGTGAACAAACTGTGACGAGCCGAGAGAGGGTTGTGAACTCAAAGGCAGGATGCAATCAACTGAGTTATATTGTTATAGAACACACTCCTTTATATACAAAACCTCAAGGCAACAGGACATAACAAGTTAACAAGACAGACAATGTTACAGAGGAAAAAGCAGACATGAATTTTCATGTTCGTTTAGTGCGAGGGAAGAGTGAAGATACAAGCATAATATATGCAAAAGGAATTATGTACAATTGTGTGACACACGGTTGTTACATGGCTCCCCCCCTAAAAATGACATACTCTATATGTTAAGTAGGGCGCCCTGATCTGGAGAGGTGAACTGTAGGCGGGTCATCTGGCAGAAGATAAGCAGGTTTTAGACGATCAATGGAGACCCAGTCTTCTTTGACCAGAATGTTTAGTAGGAATGCTTTCGGACTGCGTCGGATCACAAGGAAAGGGCCCGTGTAAGGGGGCGTTAGTGGTGGCTTGCTAGTGTCGTTGCGCAGGAAGACGTGCGTTGCAGAGTGCAAGTCCGTTGGTATGTGATGCTTCGCTGGAGGCTTGTAAGTCTGGCGGCACGGAGTAAATTTTCCCACGACGTGACGTATGCGCTGGAGATCGTCGGAGGAGGTTGTAGAAGGAGAAAATTCGGCAGGGACGACCAACGGGTTGCCAAACACCATTTCAGCTGCCGAGACGTCGAGGGCGTCTTTAGGAGTGGTCCTTAGTCCAAGGAGGACCCAGGGAAGCTGAGTAAACCAGTTGCAATCCTTGCAGCGGGACATCAAAGCTGCTTTGAGGGTGCCATGAAAACGTTCAACCATTCCATTGGCAGCGGGGTTGTAGGCCGTTTTCTGATGTAGGGTGATGCCCAGGAGATTCGCTAATGACGTCCACAATTGAGAGGTGAAAGTGGTTCCCCTGTCAGAAGTAATATGCTCAGGGATACCGAATCTTGAAATCCATCCAGAGAGTAAGGCAGATGTACATGAGGCGGACGTTGCAGTTTCCATGGGAATGGCTTCAGGCTAACGAGTGGAGCGGTCGATGACGGTAAACAGGTAACGATGTCCTTGTGATGTGGGAAGGGGGCCTACAACGTCGACGTGAATTTGTGCGAAACGACGCTGAGGTTGAGGAAAGGTGTCCACTGCTGAATCCGTGTGTCGATGTACTTTGGAAGATTGGCAAGAAGTACAGGCTCGGACCCAATCCTTAGCATCCTTAGAAATGCAGTGCCAAATGAACTTTGCCTTCAGCAGCTGTGCAGTAGAACGGCACGAGGGATGTGAAAGGCCGTGAATGAAATCAAACACCTGTCGGCGCATGGGAGCAGGAATCCAAGGTCGCGGTCTACCAGTACTGACGTCACAGAGGAGGGTGGTGTTGGAGTCTTCGAGGGGAAAATCTTCCCAACGGAGGGACGTGCAGGATGTCCTACAAGATTGATACTCTGGATCCTGTCGTTGGGCTTCAGCCAGGGCGTTGTAATCCAATCCCAGTTGAACGGCAGCCAACGTGTTTCTTGACAGGGCATCGGCAACGGGATTCATTTTCCCAGGGACGTATTGGAGGGTGCAATTGTATTCAGCCACGGCGGAGAGATATCGGCGTTGACGGGCGGACCAGACGTCAGACTGTCGAGTGAAGGCGTGCACCAGAGGCATGTGGTCTGTGCGAATGACGAAGGGCGTACCTTCTAAGAAATGGCGAAAGTGACGGACAGCCAAGTGCACCGCCAGCAATTCTCGATCGAAGGTAGAATAACCCGATTCTGCCTTGGACAGTTTTCTGCTGAAGTAGGCCAATGGGCGGGATGAGCCTTTGACCACCTGCTCGAGTACAGCACCAATAGAGACGTCGCTGGCATCGGTGGAGAGAAGGAGAGGGGCGTGTGGGATAGGAAAAGTGAGAGCCGCAGCAGTTGATAGGGCCTTCTTTGCATTGCAGAAGGCTGCTTCTTGAAGGGGACCCCACTTCAGGTCCTTTGGCTTGCCCTTGAGGGAGGCGTAGAGGGGAGCAAGAGTGGTGGCAATGGCTGGCAGAAAACAGTGATAATAGTTGATCATGGCCAAGAATTCCTGCAGAGCTTTGACGGTCGAGGGCGCGGGGAAATTCTGAACGGCTGCTACCTTCTCAGGGAGGGGATGGACTCCTTCAGGAGTGATACGGTGCCCTAAGAACGAAACTTTGTTGGCGCCAAAGGTACACTTGTCGTACCGGACTACAAGGCCGTTTTGTTGCAGGCGGTCGAGCACGATGCGCAGGTGACGGAGGTGTTCCTCTTTTGAGGAGGAGAACACAAGTATGTCGTCCACATAACATACACAGAAAGGGAGGTCCCCTAAGATGCCATCCATGAGACGTTGAAATGTTGCCCCAGCATTACGAAGGCCAAAACAGGAGTAATTGAAGGTGTATGTGCCAAACGGAGTGGTGATGGCAGTCTTGGGGATATGTTCTGGGTTCATAGGCACCTGATAATACCCCTTCAGGAGGTCGAGCGTAGAGAAAACCTTCGCTTTGTGCAGGTAGGAGGTCACATCAGCAATGTTTGGGAGGGGGTAGTGATCCGGTTCTGTTTGCATGTTCAGGCGCCTGTAATCCCTGCACGGACTGAGGGAGCCGTCTTTCTTCAGAACGATGTGTAAGGGTGACGACCATGGGCTGGATTCCTTTTGGCAAAGGCCCATTTTCTCCATTTCGGCGAACATCTGTTTGGCGGCTGCCAATCGTTCCGGTGCCAGACGTCTGAATTTTGCGAAGACTGGGGGTCCCGTCGTCTTGATATGGTGATAAATACCGTGCTTGGCAGGAACCGTGGGTGTTTGGCGAAGTTCTGGACGGAAAACTTCCGGGTACGACGTGAGGAGGTGGGTGTAGGCATCCGTGGGTGCGCTGATGTGGAGAGCGAGGTTAGAGGGGGCGGGTTGAAGAGGTGTCGACAAGTACGAGTCTGCGTTGACCAATCGTCGGTGGGCGACATCGACCAGAAGGTGGAACTGAGAGAGGAAATCCACACCGAGGATTGGCATTGTGACGTCAGCAATGAGAAACTTCCAATTGAATTTACCGTTTCCGAACGATAATGTGAGGTTCTCGTAACCGTAGGTGGGTATCGCAGATCCGTTGGCAGCTACCAAGCGGATGTCAGCAGATGTAGACAGACTACGTCGTGACTTGAAGAGAGAGGGTTGTGAACTCAAAGGCAGGATGCAATCAACTGAGTTATATTGTTATAGAACACACTCCTTTATATACAAAACCTCAAGGCAACAGGACATAACAAGTTAACAAGACAGACAATGTTACAGAGGAAACAGCAGACATGAATTTTCATGTTCGTTTAGTGCAAGGGAAGAGCGAAGATACAAGCATAATATATGCAAAAGGAATTATGTACAATTGTGTGACACACGGTTGTTACAAAACAGATAAAACAGAGGAGAGAGACAAATGTCAAGAATCAGGAAGTATTAAAAGAATTAAACGTGACCAAAGTTCCTCCTTTGAGATCAAGTTGATGTTAAGAATGAAAACAACATTCACAAATTGATTCTCATAATAATGTCAGCACAATTATTGGTAAATGTTCTCTAAATGAGTTAATGTCCCTTGGAAAAGAAAATCGGTTCTCTTAGTGTTGTCAGGTGTAAGAGGAGAGAGGAGAGTGTGTGAAGAATAGACCAAACTATTCGGTGTATGTGCAGGCAAAAGATAGATGAATCGTAACCACAGAAAGAAGTCCAATGCAATACCCAATACCCACTGTCTGCTCATTCAAAAGAGCCAGTAACTCATTAGCAGTAGTATCTCAATGGGTGGCTGGTGCCTTGGCCAGTCTATTAACTTTTGCACGAAACCTCCTGTCATCAATGGACGCAAAACATCTAAAAGTCAAGCCATCCATTAAATTCAGAGGATGGAGATTAATTGAACATAGGTATGAATGAGAGAAAATGTATCCAGAGAAATTCTTTATGTGGCAGACAAAATTTATAGCTTATCTTCGATAGAATCGAAATTCATCGATTCCTCTTTCATATAACAATGAAAGTTCAAATACTATTCGAATTTGTTTTTGAGAAACAAAAGACGGAGAAATAAAGAATAAAACCTGGACTATGGTATATCGTTACTCAAGGGGAACTTGTCACTCTAACATAGAGACTTTCTTCGTCAACTTTGTCATTCAATTGAGACTTTATTCCGAAGTAGGAATATCTTAACAGGTCGCTTCCCACAATTTAGCTTCCTCCATTTCCATCATGTTTGACTAAATCTTTTTTTGAAAATTTGTTTCAAAAAATGAAGTGGTGTTTAATATGTATTATTTTGCATAGTCGTTAGTATCAATCTATGTGAGTTCTTTATAGAATCCTCTGCTTAAAATCTGATTAATCTTAAACTCAATAAACAATCTTCATTATCAAAACTATGATTGGAAGAAAGAAAAAAACCAAGCTTAATGGAGTGACTTTCAAAGGGGCGGTTAAAAGGACTTCAAGGATTCAGAGGCCATCGTCCACTAATAACTATTACTTAATAGATAGAAATGGAAAAGTTACTTTGACCATTTCTCCTACTTAGAACATTACAATAATTTCATCTGACACTTTTATTCCCCATTTCATCCTTAGACATTTCCAAAGTCTCTTCTCTTCCTTCCTGATTTCCCTTCCTTAGAAAGGATCGCTATCCCATCACTGCTTCCTTGGAGACATTATTTGGCAATCGGAAGAAGAATGAACAGAAAGACGAAGAAAAGATGTGGTGTTTCTCTCAAAAATAAAGAAGCAAACTTTTTGCTCGGAAATTAGAATAAGATATTGATTCTCGCTTGAATAGATTTCCACTTAGGTTCTGCTGATTTAAAATAATGAAATTTAAAGATAGTGTCTCAAAGTGAACGATGGTGATCACACACACACATACACACACACACACACACACATATATATATATATATATATATATATATATATATATATATATATATATATATATATATATATATATATATATATATATATATATATATATATATATATATATATATCATGTTTCAATAAGCTTCGTTTGTCGTCACAAGATTTCAGTTGTAGTAGTAGTACCAGTAGTAGTAGTAGTAGTAGTGGTTGCTGTTGTAGTAGTATATTCTTACGTTTAAAACTAAAAAGAAAAAACTTTGATTAATATGACATAGTTAAAAGATTCATTTTCTAATAATGTAATCTATCACCATTTGCATGGGCTCTCTCTCTCTCTCTCTCTCTCTCTCTCTCTCTCTCTCTCTCTCTCTCTCTCTCTCTCTCTCTCTTTTACCTTTGATCCAATAGGATTCAAACGGTTACAATAATTAACATATCAATTAGTCTTCAAAAATCCGTTTTAATGCAAAATCTATAACCTTAAGCACTTTAAAACTTACTCCACTGTTAATGCAGAAACACAAACCCATCTGGTTGGAAAAACAATGTCGTTAAATTTGTTAGTGGTAGTTAAAAAGTTGAGAGGTGTAAACAAATTACGATTTCATCTTACTTCCTAAAATTATGAAGTCTCTTTGACAGTTCAAGCAAGGTTTTCAAGGAAAACAGTTGTATATATTTCGTAAGGATTCATTTTGGGCACACAGATGTATGTTTTTTGACGAACTTATATGTATATATTTGTTTTATATGTCTTATTCATTTAAGCGTTAAAAGGCGTAAATTGCTTTATTTGTGACATTTAACATTTGATTGTCCTATAAATATGATAAAATGTGATATAAAGTGGCAATGAAAGTGTCTTTTTTAGAAAATTATATTTAATTAGCTTTGCAAGATGTATTAAGGTACATTATGTCACGGTTATGACTTATTGAATATTATGGGCTATTTAATAATGTACAGTGTTTAAAGTTTGTAATAATTCCTTTCAGGAATGAACCTACTGCTACTGTTACTACTGTTACTACTATTACTACTACTGTTAACGGAATAAAGGTCAAAGTTGAGTTTCTGAGTTTGTCGCCCATAACAATAGTTCATTCATCTTTAACATGAATACGGATCAGAAGGACAACGTAGAAGACAATGGTGATGCCAAGGAGAAGTTACGCACCCTCAAGAACAACCAGACTGCTGCTCTCTCTGCCCTCACAAAGAAACGGAATGAAGTCGGCAAGTGTATGGAGAAGCCTGATAATCTCCATTTAGAAAAGACAGGCATGGAGGAGTTTGAGGAAAGGTTAAAGAAGTACAAAGACTGCCACAGTGATTACTTGTCTCAACTACCTGTCAACGAGCACCAGTCAGAAATCAAAAGGTTTGAAGATAACGAATTGTCTGCCATAGGATTCAGATTACAGGTGCATAAATGGATAGCCACAACAGAAGAAAATTTGCAGGATTCTATGGACGGATCTTCACTGCGGAGCAGGTCACATAAATCCAGGAGGTCAGTTAAAAGCACGGCATCAAGTGTAAAGTCTTCTCTCATACAGGAGAAGGCAAAGTTAGCTGGTTTGCTTGCACAGAGGGCACTGCTTGAGAAACAAACAGAAATAGCCCAACAACCGGCAGAATTAAAAGCCAAGGAAGATTTGTTAAAGTTGGATGGTGAAATTGAAGCGGCGAGGGAGAAGGTGTTCCAGGAAGAAGTTATTCCATCGACAGACAAAGTTTTAAACCCTGAAACACCAGCATTTGTTCCCAGTCACAATGTGCATCAAAATAAACCCAATGTGACCATGGCTTTTCTACCCATGGCACCTGCCCCAGAGTCATTCTACCAAAGTCAGCAACAGTTAGCAGCGGCTATGATGCTGCCTCATGCTGAAATGACCAAATTTTGTGGTGATCTTCTTGAATATGCATCATTCATGCTGGCATTTAATGACCGCATCGTGCCACACCCCACATCAGACTCCAACAGGCTGTATTTCTTAAATCAGCATCTAAAAGGAAAGCCTAAGTCACTCATAGCTGGGTGCATGTTTATGAATGCATCTGAAGGATACATTGAAGCAAAAAGACTTCTGGACAAAGTGTATGGAGATCCATACAAGGTTTCCATGGCATACATAGACAAGCTAACCAAGTGGCCACAAGTGAGAGGTGATAACAGTGAATCCTTGCAGGAATATGCTTTATATCTTGTGAAATGTAATCATACCATGCAGTCATTATCAAACATGCAGGTTTTGAATGATTCGCCAAACCTTCAGAGGGTGATTTCAAAGCTGCCAGTGTATATTCAAAATAAGTGGTTGGATCATGTGATAAAGCTCGGGAAGCAAGGTGTTTGTGTGTGTTTCACCACATTAGTGGAATTTGTGCAAAATGCAGCAGAGGCAGCAATGGATCCTGTATTCAGCAGGGAAGCTTTGGGTAAAGTGTGTGTTTTTTCAAAGGCAAAGGCAAATCATGGCTCAAGTCAGACCAAGCAAAAATCGTTTGCAGTGACAGTGCAACCATCAAATTCTGTCAGCCAGTATACTAGGAAATGCCAACTCTGTAGTGGTCATCATGACCTTGAGGAGTGCCGTCAATTTCTGCACAGGAGTGTGGATGAAAGACGAGAATTTTTTAAAGTCAACCGTCTTTGCTTCAGTTGTTTGGGCAATAACCACACTTCAAAAAGGTGTCTCAATCGATGGCAGTGCAAGACATGTAATAAAAGGCATCCTACCACTCTGCACATTGAGAATTTTAGGATGCTTGACAGCAACAGTGCAATTGTGTCACAAGCTAGTGCACAGTCTGAAAGTACAGTTCAAGGTTGTGCTAAGGGTCAAGATGGTACTCAAGGTGAAGGTCGCACTCCAGGTCAAGGTAATACTCAGACTCTAAGTAATGTGAGGTCTTCTGCATGTACAATTTCTGATACAGTATTGCAATCAATCTTGCCTGTGCAATTACGTGTAAAGGGTAGCGACAATGTAATACAAACTTATGCCTTTTATGATACGGGCAGTACAGGTTGTTTCATTAAAGATAGTATCAACGATCAATTAAACTGTAAAGGTATTGAAACAGCTATCAAGTTGTAAACAATGCATGGGACTGATACGGTTAAAACCTTTATTGTGAATGGTCTTGTTGTTGCTGATATACATGGTAATAATGATGTTGTATTACCAAAGGTATTCACACAAAAGGATATTCCTGTTAATCATGATCAAATTCCAAGGTATGAAATGTTAAAAGATTGGCCTCATTTATCAAGTGTTATTAATAAGATTCCAGTGTATCAGCCAGAGTTAGACATAGGAATTTTGATAGGTAGTAACTGTCCAACAGCTTTACAACCTTTAGAGGTTGTACCCACTTCAGGTTATGGCCCCTTTGCAGTAAGATATTTGCATGGATGGACAGTTAATGGGCCTGTACATGTTAAGGTTAGTTCAAATGGGGTTTCATGTCACAGGTTACTTGTATCTGATGTTCAACATGTTACTGACTGTATTACTGTTGAAAGTATTAGGAAGTACTTTGAGTTAGATTTTTCAGAAAGGGATCTTGGGTCAGTTCCTGATGAGCGTGGCTTATCTTTTGAGGACACAAGATTTGTGAAAAGGTGCCAGGATGACATTGAATTTAGAGATGGTCACTTTCAGCTACCCATGCCTTTCAGAGATCGCAATGTGAATCTTCCTAACAATAAGAAGCAGGCTGTTAGCAGAGCTAAGTGGCAAAGGAGGAAGATGAAGAATAGTGAAGATTACAGACAGCAGTACACAGCATTCATGGACAAGTTGTTTGAAAAAGGCTATGCTTACAAGATCCCAGATGATGAGGTCAATAAGATTCCTGTTTGGTATCTTCCTCATCACGCAGTTTTTCATCCCAAGAAAGGGAAGATTAGGGTTTTCTTTTTACTCTAGTGCCAAATTTGAAAGTGTCATTAAATTAGGTTCTGCTCCAGGGTCCAAACCTCACCAATTCATTGACGGGAGTACTCATTAGATTCCGGCAGGAGGTTTATGCATTCATTGGAGATGTTGAAGCTATGTTCTTTCAAATAAAGATTCCACCTGAGAATCAGGACTGTTAGATTCTTGTGGTGGCCTAATGGTGAAATCAATCGACCTCTTGAAGAATTCTGAATGGCTGTTCACATTTTCGGAGCAATCTCATCACCGAGTATTGCAAATACTGCATTGAAGGTCACAGCAGACAAAGCTGATGAGAAGTATAATTCAACTGTTGGCAACACCATAAGGCACAATTTCTATGTTGATGACTGTTTGAAGTCATGTGCGGATGTTCCTACAGTAGTGAAGTTGGTGAAGGATTTGGTATCTGCAACTAGTGAAGGAGGATTTAGGTTAACTAAATTTATCAGCAATTCAAGTGATGTCCTTAAAGCTTTGCCTGCTGAAGATTGTTCGGTTGAAAGTGACAAGTTTAATCTTGACATGGAGAGTTTAATGACAAAAGCCTTAGGAATGTTATGGGACCTTAAAGAAGACTCATTTAAGTTCTCAATTGAGCTTAAGGATAATCCATTCACCAGAAGAGGATTGTTATCAACTATCTCATCATTATATGATCCCCTTGGGTTGCTCTCTCCAATCATCTTACCGGCCAAGAAACTGTTACATGAATTGTGTCAAGTTGAGAGTTTGGACTGGGATGAGAGGATTCCAGATGAGCTAGCTGAAAGGTGGCAACATTGGATACAAGGTCTTCATTTACTGGAGCAGCTTTCAATATTGAAGGTTGGAGGTAGGATAAGAAGGTCTGACATTCCACGGTATGCCAAACATCCCATACTGTTACCAAAGAAGCATCATGTGACTACATTGTTGATAAGACATGAGCATGAATTATTAGCTCATTCAGGTAGAAACCATGTTATCTCAAATCTAAGGCAGAAGTATTGGATCATCAATGCTAATGCAACTGTCAGGAATGTGTTATTTCATTGTGTTACTTGCAGGAAGTTGAAAGAACCAGCTTTGAGTCAAAAGATGGCTGATCTTCCAGCAGACAGATTGGAACCTTCACCATCATTCAGTAATGTTGGTATTGACCTCTTTGGACCCTATTACATCAAGGAAGGAAGAAAGGAGTTATAAGAGGTATGGTGTGATATTTACCTGCTTGGTTAGTAGGTCAATTCATATTGAAACTGCAAACACTTTACAATCTGACTCTTTCATAAATGCTTTGCGAAGATTTGTTTCTCGAAGAGGTCATCCTAAGGTTATCAGATGTGATAATGGAACCAACTTCCATGGGGCTGAGAGAGAACTTAAGGCAGCTCTTGATGAGATGGAGGAAAAGAAGATTGAGAAGTATTTGTCGCATCATCATATTGAATGGAAATTCAATCCACCTGCAGCAAGCCACATGGGTGGTTGTTGGGAGCGCCAAATCACAACAGTTAGAAAAGTGTTGTCTGCACTGGTGAAGGAATTTGGTGAAAGGCTAAATGATGAAAGTTTATGGACTCTGCTTTGTGAGGTTGAGAGCATCGTCAATTCAAGACCGTTAACCACTGTAAGTGACAGCGTAGATGACCTTGAGCCACTAACTCCAAACCATTTGTTGATTCCAAAATCTTATGTGATCCCTCCCCCTGGCTTGTTTCAAAAGGATGATGTTTACATGAGGAGAAGGTGGAGATGCATTCAATATCTGACCAACCTGTTTTGGTCAAGATTTAGAAAAGAGTATTTGAGCACTTTACAGACTAGACCAAAGTGGAATGAAGCAAGAAGAAATCTAATTGTTGGCGATGTGGTTTTGGTAAAGAGTGACATTGAACCAAGGAATCACTGGCCAATGGGGCGAGTGATAGAAGTATACCCTGATGACAAAGGAACAATTCGCAGTGCCAAGATTAAGACACTTTCTTCGGTTATTGTCCGTCCTATTCAGAAGCTAGTGTTATTAGTTGAAGGCTAGGATTTTCATGTTAAATGTAACGTGATATTATGTTGTTCTTATGGCCTATCATTTGATATTATATATTTAAGTTAAGAAGATGTTTAATTTTGTTTAGGTGAATAAGTGAATCGTGGAAGTGTTTTGAATTCAAAGAGTTTGCATTGTAACTTAAAGGTTATTTATTGTGTCTGCATGTGTAGGTGTATATTTTGATAAACAGGTTTAATCTGTTTATGAGGCTGAGTATGTTAATGCAGAAATACAAACCCATCTGGTTGGAAAAACAATGTCGTTAAATTTGTAAGTGGTAGTTAAAAAGTTGAGAGGTGTAAACAAATTACGATTTCATCTTACTTCCTAATATTATGAAGTCTCTTTGACAGTTCAAGCAAGGTTTTCAAGGAGAACAGTTGTATATATTTCGTAAGGATTAATTTTGGGCACACAGATGTAAGTTTTTTGACGAACTTATATGTATATATTTGTTTTATATGTCTTATTCATTTAAGCGTTAAAAGGCGTAAATTGCTTTATTTGTGACATTTAACATTTGATTGTCCTATAAATATGATAAAATGTGATATAAAGTGGCAATGAAAGTGTCTTGTTTAGAAAATTATATTTAATTAGCTTTGCAAGATGTATTAAGGTACATCATGTCACCGTTATGACTTATTGAATATTATGGGCTATTTAATAATGTATTTAAAGTTTGTAATAATTCCTTTCAGGAATGAACCTACTGCTGTTACTACTGTTACTACTACTGTTAACGGAATAAAGGTCAAAGTTGAGTTTCTGAGTTTGTGTCGCCCAAAACATCCACATTCATAGAACATAATCTATTAAGCGCATCTTTTTTTCATCGCAAAATTAGATTTTCATCGTAATTATTATCTTGATAACATAACGCATTGCATGTAATTAATAAAAGCACCAGCAACAGATGTGATATCTAATTTGAATATCAGTTCGCAACTGGTACTGGATTGAAGAATTACACGTTAATGTATTACTTAATGAAAGATTAATTCTAATCATTATTCAAAACTCGAACTGCTACAGAGGAGATCGTGCAATGTCAGTCTCTCTCTAACTAGGAACAAGAGACAGGAAAAAGACGAAAGGGAAGAAGACGAAATCATATTGCCGACGTAAAAGGTAATATTTGACATCTACTATGACAATAGTTAGACTTTGTTGAATATTATCATCGACTCCTAAAATACCTTGGGAATGGAACCAAACAGGACAGTAATCTTCATAGGGCCAAAAGAGAAAAATATTTTAGAATCAATTAATCTCTCTCATATTAATATCTCAGCTGATAAAAACACTCTTCTTTTGATAGAAGATTACTTGACTTACGATCAAGTAAATAGTTGAAAAGTTATAGTATATTTCCTTATCTATGTTAACAAACTGGAAATGTTAAAGAAACTTTGAAAAATTTTGAATCTTCTTTAAGAGACTTTCCCATTTTTGACAGGGTCCACTTTGCTTTTCCATTTTCCAAGATAGGACGGTAGGGGGGGGGGGGGGGTAGAGGGTTTTTGCTAGCCTTCCTCTAGATATCTATCTACCTATCTATCTATCTACCTGTCTATCTCATGTCACGGGAACCAGTATTGTATTGTGTAAGTTCCAAGAAACTAAGCTGAACGACATTGTTTGTTTACAGCTTGCAATGCTTTTAATCTTCATTTACTTTTCTAATAATGATCTGCAAGTACCTATACATCCCTTCCTCATGTACAGAGAAGATTACAAGATTGACGAGGACACAGGTGTCACGAATAAAGAAAGTAGAATTCCTGCACCCAGTGCATATTCGAAAACTCTCCCTTTTTCCTTCTCGATACTTTTTGAAATATGGCGATGGTGCAATAATTGTCAGGTCTGTTCCACTTTCCTTTTATAACGAATAATCTTTAATGCATTATTTCCCCTTTTCTTATTTCATCCAGTGTGTCTTGTACCCTACATAGTCTCTCTCTCTCTCTCTCTCTCTCTCTCTCTCTCTCTCTCTCTCTCTCTCTCTCTCTCTCTCATTCATTACCTTTTAAAACATTCTCCTTTGTAATGGAATGTATCATATGGGAAGAAAAAAATAACGGAAAGAAAATAAACAAAAAGTGACCAAGAGAGAAGATGTTGTGGGTAAACAGTAAAAAGAACATTCCAATAAAAGGAAATTTTTATTTGCCTTAAGTCACTGTCTCATTGCCTTGTAGGAAACTGAAGATTGGCAGATGAGACTCACCATTTGCTAATGAGTCGAGCAAACTCTTACTTGACTTACCATGTCTTGGTGGCCAATGTGTTAACGTCCCTAACTAGTGAGCGCTAGGCTGGGGTTTGAATCCTGCTTAAATTCGTTAGTTTTTTGGTCGCTTCGACCTCACCATCCTTGTGAGCTAAGGATGAGAAGTTTGGGGGAACCTTTAGGTCCATCTGCTGAGTTATCAGCAGCCATTGCCTGGCCCTCCTTAGTCCTAGCTTGGGTGGAGAGGGGGCATCAGCGCTGATCATATGTATATATGGTCAGTCTCTAGGTCATTGTCCTGCTCGGTAGGGTAATGTCACTGTCCCTTTCCTCTGCCATTCATGAACGGCTTTAAACCTAATTATGTTACTACATGACTTCATTAGCATTCTATGCAGATGAAGTCACTTCCACGTACATATTATATACAGAGTCTTTTTCCCCAGACAATATCCATCTCCATCTGCCTAAGATGAGAAGAACTGAGGTCATTACGATGAAATATCAGAGTAGAATGACATCAAAGAACCTGTATTTCATAATGAATTTAGAAATCATGAACTCTCTCTCTCTCTCTCTCTCTCTCTCTCTCTCTCTCTCTCTCTCTCTCTCTCTCTCTCTCACCTAGTGCAGTCTCTTTTCCAATACAGGAGTTTTAAGATGCCCAATATCGAAGTGTCCTCAAAACATTTTTGGCCATTATTAATCTTGCAGAAGAACTTGGACCAAAGAATTTCTTGAAAGTTAATTAAGTCAACACCTGAAACTTTAATTCATCAACGTCGAGTCATCTTTTGCAAAGGTCGTCTGCAAGTGAGACTGAAAAGGGTATTTGGAGACACAAGAGATTGGATTCCAGATCTAATAGAATTTGTGTTTGTATCTTCACTGGGGTTTATTCTTATATGTGATGCTGTTTTTGTTGTTGTTGCACCTAAATCATAATTACAAAAAAACGACAATATCAAGATGGCGGAGACCATGAATAGCAGACTGATTGGTTTTATGTTCGGACAAAGGCACCAATGATGACTATTAGTATTAAGTTACTTATAGAGTCTATTAACCATGTGAATACACAATATATTTTCTGATACAGATATTACTCATTTTATCACAAGGATTTCTGCTGTAAATATGAATATATTTCTCCCGTCTTTGCCAAATGCGAATCTGGATGTACACACTTCTAACTATTTATATTTGTTTATGCATTTTGAACTAACATTTCAGTCGCTTTCACAGACATTATATTTGTAACTTGTTGCCTGGAATAACGAACTTGTATTTTTATTCCTATCTCCACATACTCCTTCCTTGTTTGTTCACTGACTTTTCAACTTCAGATATCAAATCGATTTTCCAACCAAGAGAATATTCTTCAAATCCTCTTTACCTGATTTCACCAGTGACAAATATGTCCCTAAAAATCTTCTTGTTCCTTTGCACAAACAAATAAATATTCCCTCGTCTTTATTATCAGAATTAGCATACCAATAAATGATATAAATGGTAGCCCCAAACAGGACTGGTTACCCAACGACCTTCAAATTTCTTCTCAGAAATCTTTGAATAATATTGACGCCGTTTCTTCAGCAAATCTCCTTATCTTTTTCCTATACGAAATAATTTGAAAACTATACCGAACAGAACTTCATCGAGCTAATAAATCGAATATTTTTACATGATTTTTATCACCAAATTACTATGGACCTTTCAATTCCGTCCAATAAGTATCTAGAGACAAATTGGTCTCAATTTCCAGCGCTAAATTTCTTCCTTTTCTCTCTGTTGGGAACTTCCTTTGTATGTTCGTTTACCAAACCCTAATTATCTAATTCAGTTTCTTTTATCTTCCACAACGAAAGAAATTCCTTTTTACCTGTCCGAACGCATAGACTGGCCCCCCTCCCCCCAACACCTTTTTCTTTTACTGAGTGACTCAGCTGTTTTTATATATGATTTAGATTTTCTCTTTTGCAAAGAAATCTTTGCGACTCATTATCTTCTCATTACTTCTGAACCTTCATTTTCTTTTCATGTTCCATTCCACCGAAATAGCATATCGTCATTCCCTTCTCTAGACCAGCTTCAGACGAGGTCAAATCAATAGATTTTTTTTTTTTGCAGGACGCAATGAAGCTTTTTTTTTGTAGCTATAGGATTTTCTTTTTTATATCTCGAATGAGGTCACTGTTATCCTAGCACAATCTGTCACTAGAATTGAAATAACTGAGCCAGCCTTCTTCTAAAAGGCATATCTGTATCTGACTGTAGGTCGACTGTTGCAGGTCGCAACGAGGGTGCAGAAGAAGTACGTAGGTCCTACAGACTCACTCCCTTGAGGAGTAATGCCTTTGAGAGATGCTTCTTCAAGAAGGAAGTGAAAATTAAATTATCATTTTATACCTGATTAGAGTTCTCTTTTTTTATTTTTTTTCACTGGGCTATTTTCCTTGTTGGAGCCCTTATAGGTCCTATAGCCTCCTGCTTTTTCAACTAGGGTTGTAGCTGAGCTAATAATGATAATAATAATAATGATAATAATAATAATAATAACGCATTTCAGCATCTGTATTCAGGTCATATGAATACCCGATATATTTTTGGTATGGAAAAGAATCTTGAATAAGTTTGATAAACATAAGTATTGATTTGAACCTTGAATGACCGTGATAAACACAGACAGAAATCGAGTCTGATATTCCCAAAGGAGCAGATTCCCGGACCCGAATTATCATGTGAATAAATTACTCCCAAAATGAAGGATTTGGAAAGCAAATTGATATCAGTCTTACCTAAAAACTCTGCATAATATTATGCTTCCAGTTGAGTTACGGGATCCACATATAGATTATACCTCCCCTCGATCATATGTTGTTATCGCAGAAGGGTTTCTGAAGGTGTTTAGACTTTACTATTAGGATGGCTATTTTAAGTTTATCTTTTCAGCTGAAGCCTTTGGCCTGATTAGTATCGTCTCTGCCTGGTGTTTGCCAGTCAGGGGTTAGAGTCCTGCTCCGTCTTTTTAGCGTCATTAGTGTCTGCAATCTTACCATCCTTTTGAGCTTAGGTTGGGGGGTTTGGGGAGCCTCTAGGTCTACCTGCTGAGTCATCAGCAGTCATTGCCTGGCCATTCCTGGTCCTAGCATGGGCGGGGAGGGGGCTTAGGCGCTGGTCATATGATATATGGTCAGTCTCTATGGTATTGTCCTGTTTGATAGGGTAATGTCACTGTCTCTTGCCTCTGCCATTCATGAGTAGCCTTTAAACCTTCAAGCGTCAGCTGAGGTTATCTTCGGCACTAGTTTCATGATTCGAGATTTACTCCTTAATAACAGCAGGTCAGTCTTTCTACTACACCTGGTGGGTCTGAATTTCCTACTCTGGTTGAAAGAAATGTTTGAGGGATGTTTAGCATCAGGAACACAAAGGAATCAATCCTTGAACATTGTTTTATTAATGGAACATAAAATATGAAAGGAAAACTGGTGTCCCAAAATGTAAGTATTTCCTAATTTGCGTCCTTCTAAGATAATCATGAATATCAAAATAAGATTTAATAGAAATCAAGACATGCTATCTCTCTCTCTCTCTCTCTCTCTCTCTCTCTCTCTCTCTCTCTCTCTCTCTCTCTCTCTCTCATTATTTTAACCCCTAACCAAGGCACACTATGATAAAAGTAGAATCACCTAAATCCCTTGACTCTGATGTGTGCACAGGACATATGTTACATTAAAAGATTTTTGATAACAAAGTTAACTGAAATCTTTATCCAAGAAAGCAGCTCAAGATTAGAATGTGTTGTAGAGTACAATCTATGCTCGACACCTCATGCGTTTTTTTTTTATTTATTTTTTATTTTACACTATTAAATACGGTTTCCTTTTATATGAAATCTATTTTTTTATTTGTTTTTTTTAGGATATGAAACTGGAATACACAAACAAATACTCTCATTAAAGGAAAAGAATAAGAAGAGGATAACTGAAGACAGATTAGATCTAATGCCGTAGTAATACAAAGATTCAATCATCATAGTAGCATTAGTACATCAAGTTCCCTCATCAATAATTCGATCTATTTAGTTCAGGAATGGTTGATGGTCAATTCAAATTGATCGTTTAGATGTAACTTTGCAGTCTCTTTGATCAAAGAAAATGCAATCATTGCATTTCGTGCTTCGTTGTCACTGAAAGTATTCAGTAAGGAATGGCCCCACAAATGTAAAATAACTATTCTTTCTTCTGTCTTTTAGATAGTCGTTAAAATGTTAGTTTTTCTTTGTTTTATTATTTATAAAATGTTGTTCTGTCACCTCTGTTGTTCAGAATTACCGAATACATATCTCTATCTTTTATTGATGCAATAACATTATGTAATTACACTCAGCATTTAATTTTTAAACTGCACATCATCTACTTATCTTCTCTTCCCAGTTTAGTCTTCTGCTTTTCGTATGACGCCTTCCAAAGTATGCCAGTTGTTGACAAATCTGTTTCCACATTAAAACTTTCTGTTACTTTTTCTCTCTTTCTCTAATCCACATTCCCCTTTTGCTGTCTGATATCTTTGACTCTTATCCTCGAGTCTAGGTTTGCAGATTGGAAATGGACATAACGTTTTTTTTGTGTTACTTTATAAAAAATCAGACATGCAGTTTTACACACACACACACACACACACACACATAATCACCACTCAACATGAAAGGCTTATAATTCATTTTCGAGTGTTTGTGCATGTGTCAGTGCTTGTGTGAGTTCATGTATGTATGGGAAAGACCTGGGATGTTACTAAGATTTTTTCAGTTCTCTTTTTTAATTAATGTCTGCAAAAATATATCATTGGCAAGTAAAGGAAGAAGGAGACTCGTGAATATATTGAGGCATATTTTCTTGATCCTTCATTGTGCATGCATGAGTTAGTGAGACACCTCTGTCTCTTTGTCTTTCCGGTCTCAGATGACATCATCGCAAAACACTCATCTGTGAAAATATGATATAAAATGCATAAATAACATTAGTTATACCAAAAACTAAAGATTATATAACAACTTATATAAGTAGAAAAAATTGTAGAGTTTATAGAGTTTATTCCCTTAATGCGGGTAACTATCTTTTGCAAGACACCCGCATCATCGATAAAAGTCTTCTAAGACAAAACTGCTCATATTTCCAAAGGGAAATAACGATTAAATTACGAGAGCAGATTAAGGACAGATAAAACCTGTAAATAAATGAAATTTTTAACTAAACTGGACCATAATCAGAGAGTGCTCTACACATTATCAACAAAAAAGACTTATACATCGAGTTGCTATTGAAAAGAATATCCGCTAAGTAGATTGGTTGAACAGGTTTTCACACAATCTTACTTACACTAATGGAAAAGAGCTATGCCTTCTTTCAAAAACACATTTACTCTTTTATTGCCTAACTACTAAGTAGATGAGAGAGAGAGAGAGAGAGAGAGAGAGAGAGAGAGAGAGAGGAGAGGAGAGAGAGAGAGAGAGAGAGAGAGAGAGAGTGAGGGGGGGGGGGATCAATGCTTTTACTTATAGGGTGAGTTACAAGAATTATTCTTCCCTTCAGCCCTGAATAAAACACAACTCAGAAAGTCCATTCAAACAGACAGCGACAAAAGTTGTAATAGATTTTCCCTCCCAATAAAAAAAAAGAAAAACATTCTTTAGGACCTCGCATATAAAAAAATAGATTCAAATAACTCTAAAAGGACCCTCTATGGGGAAGGAATCCTTTGGAGAGTGTGAAGGAATCTGAGTGATTCCTTAAGGCTTTACAAGTCGGACTGTAGAAAAGCACGCAGACAACGCATTACAAATGAATGAAGAAGGACAGAGTAAAGGGAAAAAGATAATTTATATTCAACACACAAAACATGATTTTTTAAACGTTCCTGAAATTTGTGTAAACTCAATATACACCACATAATACGACACAGGATTCTTGTTTCCTTAAGGGAACGAAGTAGGGGCATTTATATTTAAAAAAGAAGAGAGATAATTATGATAAAACAATAACAATGAGAATAAAAGAAGACATGTTATGAAAAAAGCTTAAATCTTTTGATGTGTTTTAACTAACTTCAACGAAACCCTGAGATAAATGGAGCATTTTGTCTCCACAGAAACGAGTCAAAATGGAAGTCTGTAGTTTTGGACAAACGCTCATTACTTGACATTGGAGATTTCGTCTTTAAGAATTGCCACATAAAACTGATTTTTCTTTTTTTTTTTGTCGTATAATTTGCATCCGCAATTAATTTACTTTTATTATATTATACAGATGATCCTCTCCCTTTATTAACATTAACTCTATGGGTTTGACAATTGTATACAGCTCTCTCTCTCTCTCTCTCTCTCTCTCTCTCTCTCTCTCTCTCTCTCTCTCTCTCTCTCTCTCTCTCTCTCTCTCGTTGTACAAATGTCTATAGATTCTTATCTATTTTAAAATAGTTGACGGGTCTAATGTATTTTATAATCAATATTCATTACTTCTCATATAATTTATTGATTTCTATATTTCCCATCCCCACTAAGCTATTTTTTCTTGCTGGGCCCTTGAACTTATAGCATCCTACTTCTCCAACTAAGGTTGTAGCTTAGCTAGTAATAATGATGAAAATAATTCATTGGACATCCACAAATAAAATGTCCTGTCCCTTAAGGACTTTTCAAGGTCCTTCATAGCGTCAACTTATCTTGCCAGTTTCGTCTTTTGCATTTTACAATAAATCTTTCAAACTATGTCGGTAGTTGCCAGATTATAACTCCCCTTCACCTTTTCTCTCTTTCTTCAACCCACAATCCATTTGTGTTGGCTGACATCTTTGACTCTCATCCCCGAGTCCTTGAAGACTGTAGCAGTTTGTGGAAGTTTTGTCTACTAAAGTTTAGGAATCATTTTTATGAAGTTGTCTCAGATGAATATGAAATACTCCACCAACTGAGATAAGTTTTCTTCCCTATGTTTTGGTCCCTCGCGTTCCAGCGAGTCTCTTTTGCAGCGCAATGTGGTGATTTGATAGAGGCACAGAAATAGGAGATATTTAGTTTCTCTGACTTTTCTTTGATTTGTCGAAACTCTTGCTATCTATAAGTTAGTGTTGTTTGTAGCCTATGTGTATGAGGGCGAATGTGTTTGTAGGTACAATTTATAGTTGCAAATAAACTAGAAATAAATATGATAATCAAACATGCCTTCTAATCAATCATTAATGTCATTTTCAAGACCTCTCATGAGCAAAAAATGTCGTAAAATGTCAGAGATTGAACATACATACTTGCACTTCCCAAGTAAGGGCAAGAGAGTCCAGGCAGTAGCTATCGATGTGCCACAAACCTTGTTATCTATTGCCCAAGGAGGACAGGGTTGTGTCCACTAATAAAAAAGGACATAAATACATGATTGCATACAGTAGTTTAGTAGTTGAACCATAAACTTGCTTTTTATAAACTAAAAAGACTACATCTAAACCCCGAATTTTCGAGCACTTTCATTAACACAAACATACTTGGGAAGATTAGACTTGTGTTTACTCTCACACCTTCTACAGTATGTACTTGTGTCTATAGACATCCCGATACATAGAATACGAATAGTTAATTCAATCTTTTTATGTTATCAACTATTGAATAATATCAATATTGATCCATGAAATATAACTATGAAATCAAACAAATGTCTAAAGGACACAGGTCCTTCTTGGAAGGGAATCTGCATCTACTGCTAAAGTTCTGAAGACTCTGGATCCTTCCAATGTTTATGGGGAGACAATAAAGGAAATTATTCCAAAATGTCTGGAAATAAAAGGGCGATAATTCTTCGGCTTTGTTGCCGGCATAAAAAGGTTTCCAGGTTATTGGGAATTCTGGAAAGCAATGGAATCCAGTTCTGGTTCTTTTAAGGTCAATAATGACTTTTGTACTCTGTGGCTGACTACGATAGCCTTACTAACTCTCCTTAAGATTGCCTATTTTTACATCAAGTTCGACATTTTTATCATCAAAATTTTCATTGGTAATAGTGAGGGCCCAGTTGGCACTGTGATACTTAATAAAATACAAAATTTCAAATTCTCTCTCTCTCTCTCTATCTCTCTCTCTCTCTCTCTCTCTCTCTCTCTCTCTCTCTCTCTCTCTCTCTCTCTCTCTCTCTCTCTCTCTCTCTCATCTACGAATACCCATGTTATTATAATAACCCACATCCTGAACCTTTATTATGATTCATGGAATAAAAATTGTCTTCGAAATCTCGTGAAAACTCTTTAAGGATTTTTTTTTAAATCTACATTGAAGACGACAGATTTTTCTCCGTTAATCTAACGGTTAGTCTGATAACCTTTAAAGGTTTAAATGTTGCTCGTGAATAGCAGAGGCAAGGGATACTGATCATGCTCTAGTAGGACAATGCACTAGAGACATATGGTCTAGGCCAGGGATGGGGAACCTGCGGCCTTAAGGCCTCATATGGCCTTTTGCACCATCAAGTGCGGCCTTCTACAGCCTTCAATATATGTAAAGTATGTGTAATATATTTCTGCTTTGACACTAAATATTGTTTGTTTGAAATCAGTGTACTGTATGTACACACATACAAATATGTACATACAGGCAATAGGAAAGTTGTGTTCAGTGATGTACCTCCCAGAGAATGGGAGGAATTTTCCTTGAATTTATTGAATCTTAACTGAATACAATTAGCAGTTTCCTTGTCAGCTGCAACAGCTGTTGTAGCTGACAAGAAAAAACTGCTAGTTGCAGAGATTGAGTGATTTAACGTATGATGGACGAGAGAGTTCCTGTTTTGTCCATCTCCTCACTGTGATCTATGTTAGTTTTAGATGAGTCAACAGGTTACAAATTTTTGGCATAAAAATATTTTATTTGTGCTTTCACTGATGAGTTTTGATTGTATGAAAAATCAGCTTCCATTAGGTAACCTTAACGCAAGGACAAGAGGAACAGACATTTTAACAACTTCAATAAGTAATGTCACAAAGGAGGACTAAATTTTACTTC
The DNA here is from genome assembly GCF_036898095.1 of Palaemon carinicauda. Taxonomy (NCBI): domain Eukaryota; kingdom Metazoa; phylum Arthropoda; class Malacostraca; order Decapoda; family Palaemonidae; genus Palaemon; species Palaemon carinicauda. Next base: position 25,007,861 of record NC_090749.1, on the reverse strand, counting down.
CTTATTATAATAAGTTATGCACTGATGGTGTTCCAGATATGATGGCTAGAAACTAGGGATTTATTAAACATCTTAAAAAAGCAAATAATTGATTTTTTTTTTCAATGAAAAGAGCTAAGTGTGCTTGAACAGATACAATTTTTTACTGGGATGTTGCATTTTTTGAGATGTGAGTGTTTAAAAAGTACCTACTTGCTAATATAAAATTTTGAAAAAGTTATATTGTTGATATTTATAAGCTCTCTTTTCCTAAAAATTAATATGATTTTATTTATCACTTCAATACCAAGAACCTATTTGCCTAAAGTAATTTGAAAATGACATGCTTTTGATATTATTAATTTACTTACGGTAGTTTGAAAATTATCCAAACTTGAATGAAATATTTAAAAATTTAGTTTTCAATATAATTCATTTAATGATTACTTTCATAAAAAGTACTTAATTCAAATATTTGAAATAAATGCTTTATTTTTTTATAAACCTGTCAGTCTTTCATTAGATTACTAATAAATTACTTGGAGGATAAAATAACCAACCAAATTCTATGCGGCCTTAAGGAGCATTGAGGGATTGCAAGATGGCCTTCATCCAAAAAAGGGTTCCCCTCCCCTGGTCTAGGCCATAGACCCCTCCCCATCAAGCTAGCACCAGAGAGTGCCAGATAATGGCCGCTGATTCCTCAGCAGATAGACCTAACCTATAGGCTCCCCTTAAACCGACCCCATCCTTATCTCACAAGATAACGAGGTGTCTAACTACAAGAAATTATTAAGCTTAAGCGGGTCTCGAACCCCAGTCCAACAGATTGCCTAGCATGGACATTTTTGATAGGCCACAAAAACCTATAATCTTCAAAATAGAAGAAACTGTCCTATATTTCCTTTAATATTCATTTTACTCAGTTGACTCTCTCACGATTCATTAGCAAAGTTATTCGTGACCACAATTATTGTGTTAACGACCCATTCAGGCCACCAGCTGTGTTTAAGGTCTTAAAATGACTTGCTTAGGATAATGAGGTATCGTTCAGATTCTCTCTCCTAAGGTCCCAATTATAATGGATTACGAAAAAATTCTTGACGTCATCACTAATTCGATAAAACCACTACATTTATTATTATTATTATTATTATTATTATTATTATTATTATTATTATTATTATTTGCTTAGCTACAACCCTAGTTGAAAAGGCGAGATGCTATAAGACCAAGGGCTCCAACAGGGATAAATAGCCCAGAGAGGAAAGGAAATAAGGAAATAAATAAATAATATGAGAAATAAGGAACAATTAAAATAAAATATTTTAAAAGCTGTAACAATATCAAAATAGATATTTCCTTCATAAATTATAAAAAGACTTATGTCAGCCTGGTCAACATAAAAACATTTGCTGCATTTGAGAAACCTTTGAAGTTCTACTGATTCAACTACCCGATTAGGAAGATCATTCCACAACTTAGTCACAGCTGAATTAAAACTTCTAGAATACTATGTAGTGTTGAACCTCAGGCCTAGTATTACGAACAGGATGGAACTCTCCAGGAAGATCTGAATGAAATGGATGGTCAGAATTATAAAAAATATCATGCAACATGCATAATGAACTAATTGAATGACGGCGCTAGGGATTAATATCTAGATCAGAAATAAGAAATACAATAGACCTTGAGTTCCTGTCCAACATCTTAAGATGAGAATCAGCAGCTGAAGATGAGACAGGAGAACAATATTTAAAACCAGGTAGAATGAAAGAATTAAAACACTTTAGAGTAAATTGATAACCGAAAATCTTAAGACTTTCTTAATTAATAAGCCATTTTTTTTCTTGGAGGGGGGCCAATTGAAGAAAACACTGCCCTGAGGAACTCTAAATACCACATTCCTCTACTCACCACTCACCATGGTGCCCATCAACAAAAACTCTCTGCGATCCATTACTTAATTTAAAATATCAATAATGATGCCATTTAAAGATCCATCCCCTTTGGGTTTCGATACAAGTGGCTCATGATTGACATGGTTAAGTGTGACGAATACAACAAATATTATACAAAAATATTCTTTTACCCTAAGGTCAGGAGTAGTGTAGTATCAGAATAAGAGTAGTATTATATAGCTATAGGAGATGGCAAGATGGTGATATAGGCAGTGTTGCCAGATGCCCTTGGCAAAATTTCTGTATATGTTGTTCATTTTTTCTGTAGATTTAATGAAATTTCTGTAGATTACTCATATGTACTTTATTTGCTTTTTAATACAAATATTTGAAGTTATTGATGCATAACTAAAAAAAAAATAGCATAAATTTGATCCTTTTACATGTACAGACAGGCTTTACCGTAATTTTGTAGAATTATGTTTTGATGTTCAAATTTACATAATTAATATAAATGTTAGTCCCTTTATATGTAGACACACTACCATAATTTTAGAGATTATTAAAGCGACAATGCAAAATTTCTAGGCCTACAAAGAATGACACTAATGAAAACCAAATATGTCATAATTAAAGCTTATGTACAATTCTGGCTTAACCCTTTAATGATAAAGGTACTTGGCAAGTTATTAGTAAAACAAAAATATCAGTTCACCTATTGTACTCCTAATTTCTACACTAGACTGGGAGATATGTTGTTGGAAATGACCATACTAATCCTCATCACTATTAACAGAAACGTTCCCGAGTAGCCCATCCAGTAAATAACACATATTAAACTGTAGATCTGTCAACACTGGATCATATAGGTAAATATGCAGTCTTGAACCAGCGACGAGTTTCGTCACAGGGAAAGATTTCGTCAAGGATTCATTAGATATTTTCAACCCTTACCTCTTAAGGGTTTCCAATAATAGTTAGTAATGAAGTAGCTAAAATTAATCAACCCATAAAGCGACCGTTGTTGTTGTAGTATTAAAGCCAACACTTGTTGTTGGCACGGGCCTTTCCCTTGCCCGGCACATAAACTTCATCAGGCTCTTTCCAAAAATTTGATTTCTTTATCTTCCACTATTTATGTAAATTATCACTAATTCTTCCTATATAATATAAAAAATTCTATTCAAAGATATTGTAAATAATTAATAAAATAGAAACAAATTTTTAAATGGTCAAAAAGCCCGAACTTTTAAAATAAATCGGTTTCATTGTAGTTTATTCCATCTCAATGTAACCTAGGATTCCAACTACTTTTCTTATAGGAAAAATTACGCTCCCTTCGAAAATAACACTCGTTCCCGTCGCAAATTAATAGTTTCAGAAATATATATACATCTATATCCTCCAATAATGGGGGACCCCCAGTGGGAACTCGGGGTTTTGGCTGGGGAAAACATACTGGGGAACCGATATATAACCGTAAATCAGTCCTTTTCTTCTCTATACATTTCCTTCTTGTATTTATTATAACTGTAGGAAAATACAAAACAGTATAACTGGATATATTTGGGAGGAGCCGTTTCAAAGGTTATTTCTTGTAGTAATACAGTAACCAGTGCTGCCAACGCCTGATGTAGTTTAAATGTTAGCATTCCATACCTGATGTAGATCAAATGTTAGCGATCCTTGCTAACATTAGCACCCATTTGTACGTTCGTCAGTTCGCACCTGCGCATATATAACTCCCCTGCGCAGGAGTTTCTCTCCCAAATTACTCTTTTTATTACCGTATTATTTTCTCATTTTATATTCCCATTCAATATTATTTATCATTCATTCCATTTTACCTTCCTATATTGGGTTTATTTGTTTGGTTATTTCCTTTCCCATTTGTACGTACGTTCGTTTCATCAGTTTCCGACCAGCGCATATATCCCCCCCCCCTGCGCAGGAGTTTCCTCTCCCCCATTACTCTTTTTATTATCGTGTTATTTTCTCATTTTTTATTCCCATTCAATATTATTTATCATTCATTCCATTTTACCTTCCTATATTGGGTTTATTTGTTTGGTTATTTCTTTCTCTCTTCCTGGTTGCACATGAATACTTACTCTGGACTAGTTTTTTTATCCAGTTAATTCTCAGTATGATCATCTCATTTTATATTCCCATTCAATATTATTTACCGTTCATTCGATGTTACCTTCCTATATTGTTTTTATTTATTTTTGTTCGTTATTTCTTTTTCTCTCCTCTGTGTCTTATAAATCCTTTCTCTGGTCTAGTTTCCGTATTTAGTTCATTCATGTTTACCCGTTAGAGTGCTTTGTTTTTCCCTTAACCAATCACCACCTTAGGCCTATGGAGATATCTCCCTAACCCCCCACTTCCTTTATTCCTATTAGCGGTTTTTCATAGCCCTTGTTCCAATGCCTTTCCCGTTGTAACCTTTGAGCTGGTGAGGTGTTCGTTACAAGTGCGGTTTCTTTTTTCGTCTATTTCGTTGGAGCAAGTTACAGAGTCGTTCTGTTTAATCTCATAGACAAGTCATTCACTTATTTAATTGCTCTTCTGAATCCTTCATTCGTAAAACTAAGAAGAACCGCCGTTGTGGTTATACCTTTACTGCCTATAAAAGTACTTTTTTGGACAATAGTCGTCTACCCCCATGGAAGATAATATTATGTGCCATCCACTTTTTGCATAATCATTCGGACCATGAGACCCTCATGGATGGTATCGACATATCTTCGAAAACTAGTATCGATTGGAGAAGTTTCTGTTCCCAGGTTACCGAATTCTTCGACGTTTTCTTCATAAAAGTAAGTCATTCCTCAATAGCCATTATACGGGTTTCGTGACCGGGGTACTTCTAGGCAAGGTTAGGTGGGTTTGTTAGGTTCTGTGGTCTTTCTGTACTATTTATATATTGTGTAACAGTTATATGGAAAAATAATTTAATATTCGATTGGAAATATTTATCATTTCTGCCACTAGTAATGTCATCGTGTCGTTGGTAGTTCTGTGTTCCATTCGTCACCGTTGGTAATACTGTGAAACATAGTAAGTCATTCCCCAATTCTTATTATATGAGTTTGGTGACCGGGGTACTTCTAGGCAAGGTTAGGTGGGTTTGTTAGGTTTTGTGGCCTTTTGGTACTTTCTATTTATTGTTTAATAGTTATATGAAAATATTATTTAGTTTACGTATGGAAATATTTAGCATTTCTATCTCTAGAAATGTCATTGTGTCGTTGGTAACACTGTGTACCATTCGTCATCGTTGGTAGTTCTGTCAACCATTGGTAACGTTGCTAATGTTATCGTCCCCTACATCTGTTTAAATATTTTAACTCAGTATATATGTCATCAGTGTTAATATTTATATGGTTCATTTGTATTGTATTTCATTGTGTGATTTCGCACAGGAAATATATGATTTCCTATAGTAGATATCGTGATTTAACTGGTTTTCTCATCCATTTCATCCGTAATAACATCAACCAATTCGTCAACTTATAACTAACCGAATTGGTTGATCTGTTTGTTTGCGATTGAAATGATCATCAAAATCGGTTAAATCACGTTATTTGCTATAGGAAATCATATATTTCTTGTGCGAAATCACACCATGGAATAATATACAAAATTACCAATAAATCATTATGATGTTTCCATCTGATCCAAACTCGTTAGGAATTCATAGTGAGTAAACGTTCACTGAGATTGGAGGAAGCCTTTCCTGCTCCATCAGTAATCAATAAGAAAAGAAACTGAATGATGAAATACAGACGTGAAAACTTTATTCCCATTGACTATAATGAAGATTAATTAAAGCAAATTTTCCATAGATTTTGCAGAAAATAGATCTCGCAAAACATTTTTCTTTCGTTTTCTGTCTGAACTTTCAAGGGGGACTAAATGAAATCTAATTCTATAAATGTTGCATTTTTAATCCTTCTTATTCTATATTGACCAATGGTCTCTTTTTTAATTAGGTTTGAGGGGAAACAGAAAGATCTGCTCTTCTGTTGTAAGAGAGAAAAGATAGCGAGTTGTGGAAAACTATAGTAATTATAGATTCTTTTCTTCCTTATTCACATTGGCAATTTAGTTAGATTGAGAGAGAGAGAGAGAGAGAGAGAGAGAGAGAGAGAGAGAGAGAGAGAGAGAGAGAGAGAGAGAGAGAGATTTTACTATCAAATAGCTGCATTTAGAAGCAAACAAATTAAGGCAAAAAAACAATAGAAAGGAAACAAAGAAGTTAACTTGACTGACGTTAGCCCAGAAAGTCCCATATCAGACTGTGAGTCACCTACTGATCAGGCACAACTCTCCTGAACGTATAGTTCCCCTGACATTTGCTCATTCAAGAGGGTTTCTTGTGGTATAATGGCAACGTCATTCTGACATATATGGAAAGACCAGTGTTCGATTCTCCCTAGCGACGAGGGAAAAAAGTTTTCTTGTTCCTCTTATTAATAATACTTTTATCATTAGCCAAGACCCAACAGAGATTAGTTGGAAATTCATAGAGTACACAGCTAAGTATAATAAACAATAAAATGAAAGTTTTATAGCTTTATTTTACCTGTATTCTTTGTTACTGTTTTGATTCAGTTTAATCTTTACTTCTGCCATCCTTTTCAGCCTTCAGTTTTGCAATATCCCTATTTTCCAAATAATTGAGTCTTTGCTCAAAACACGAATTGGTAACAATAATTACAAAATGAAACATTATAACATCCAAGTTTGAGCTTCCAAAGTATCAATTAGTAAATTCCAAGATTTAAGAAAAACATTCATAATGTGGTTACTAAATTCACCAAAACTTCTTTTAAACTAAGATTATTAAGCAAAACCAAAGAAAACTGAACCGTTGAGGGCTTAGTAGTTTACTCTGCATCCCAACACAACAAAACAAACTTTATCCTTATCATTCCTGTTTCTATAATTTTCTTTTAATTCTAGAATATTTAACCTTGTTTTCATGACCATTACTGGCTCATTAGTATTAACTTCTATTTAATCTCTTCTACCATTACTATTCACAAACCTCAGTTTGGTCATCTCTGCTTTCTTTTCTTCTATTTTTCTTTTAATTTTATTTGCCACTTTGCTTTTTATTTCTTTTTTTTTGTTCTCGCTTTTTATACTTTCTTACTTTTTCAATTCTAATATCATATTTATCATATATTTCTATGATACTTTTTCCCTATCATTCCACATATGGTTCTCTTATTTGGACAGCTATTTGTACCTGGGAGTTGTCATAGGAAAACAACTAACCTCCAAGGAGTAAATTAAGTACCATCCCAGCTACACAGCCAAAGAAGCCTCTGCTGAAGTTTCGGCTTTCACAAATGGACCACGAGCTCTCCTATGCCTCTGTTGCTGCCATGGTTGCCAAGCCAGTAATGCAAGTCACTGCAAGGCCCAACAGGAAAGATGATCTTATCATCTACCCCAAGGACGTTAAGACAGCCAGATTCCTTCAGGAAGACCCCACTTTAACGCTGCTGGATCCAGCTTTTATCAGGAATAAAGCTGTCATCACCAGGTATCCTGTGTCGATGCCTATCTCCATTGTAACGTCGCGCAGCAACATTGACTGTGCTGTTCGCTGCACAAGCAAAGATGACGTTCCAGTTCAACGTTTCATTGACACCTTTATAGGTCCAGTTCCCTCCAAACTGGACTTAGGAGTCTTGGGAACTTTCCACATTGAAGATTACACACCAGAGCCCCTTCGATGTTATAGATGCTAACGCTTTGGACACCATAAAGCAGAATGCAGAGGCCCCATCATCTGCGGTGTCTGCAGCCAGCGACATTGCACAGACGTGTGCATCAAGGCCCACAAAGAAGGACGACAAACCACATGTAAGTGCCCTAATTATTCTAAGCTACACCATGCTTGGAATATGCGTTGCCCAGAGCGTCTCAAGAGGATAGCAGCTATGAAGAATACATCCTCTCCAAACCGAAAGAACAGAGAACTCCTGGCCAGACAAGACCACGTCAGCCAGCTACTGCTCCTGTGTCTGCACCTGCAACTGCTGCTAATAAGGACCAGCAACGACCTGCAACTGTTCCCTATATGGACCAGCACCGATCTGCAACTTCTCCTCATAAGGACCAGCGACGACCCTCATCCTCATTCCCTTCCCAAACCTTGGCTCAAGAAATTGAGTGTCTCACCTTGCAAGACCTCATACCTATCGCCTTCCAGATCCTTACCAGAGTCCTTTCCTTATCCTCGACTGCCAACTTCCTGCAACTCCTGCAACAATTCCAGTTTCCAGCCACATAGCAGGGATAAGCCTTCCCTGCTTGCAGCATACATAACCTCTCTATCCTTCCTAATTCCTAATTCCTAAATGGAGAATATTTATTACTTGGCCGTGTTCCTCATAAGGAAATAGCTCTTGTTTTTCCTATCTCCTTTCTTCCTCCCCTACTCCCTGCACACACAATTCTCCCAATCCTTTTAACACAACATGTGTGCTCTTTCCAATTCCAACCACAGAGCAGGGATAAGCCTCTTTGCTTAAACCAACTACTATTCTCTCCTACTGAAAATCCTTTTTTCCTCTCCTAGCTCCTATGGCGAGGACCACAGTCATAACCTGAAGAGCCTGGAAATAGCTGAAGTAATACTGCAACTGAGCCCAGACACAACCCAAGGCACACAGCACTTCCCACATTGGAAAAGGGAAATTGCACCTTTCAGATATACAAATCTTCCAAAGGCAAAATAAGATTGCACAATGGAGGAACTAAGAACAGCAGCCCAGAAGGTAATCATAAGCAGAGAAATTGCAGGGACACAGACCTATTACACAGATGGCACTGTGGATCCTGGAATTCAAATAACTTGAGCTGCAGTATACTCCAACAACTTTTTGGCTTACTGGAGAGTATCCAACAATGACTCCACCATGCGGGCAGAGCTTGTTGCAATAAAGCAAGCACTGAAATATTCGTTTGAAAATGAAGAAAAACCTGTAGTCATCCACAGACTCAAAATCCTCAATGCAAGCCTTCTAACAAGCAAAGAACAAAGAAAAAAAAAAGGTCTACTAGCTGATATCAAGTCACTACTATATCAGCACAATAAAAGGGGCAGACTTGTGACTCTCAACAGCATTTGCAGTCATATTGCAATGTCATTAAATGAGAAAGCAGATGAGCTAGCCAAAAGTACAGACACATAGACAGGGTACAGGTGCATATACAGCCTCCGCTTCAACAGATCCAGAACAGAATAAAGCCACAGCTCAAAGAAAATAGGATCAAGGACCTACACAAGTGGATAGAAAATATCTCCCCTTCTGCCACATGGTACAAGTGGGACACCGATCTGGAGCCTCCCCCCATTGACAGGCACACACCAAGAGAGCAAGCTGTATGTATTCACAGACTCAGGCTGGGGGTACAAATCCTGCTGGGAGACTGTAGAAAACAGTGTAAGACCTTGCAAACACTGTGAAAAGATACCACAACAGGCCCTTCTGCACTACCTGCTAGAATGTAGGGAGACAGCGTATCTAAGGGGTAACTTACAACCAGACCTTAACTCACAAAACCCCATGCAAACTGCAGTCACACTGGTAAAAGCAATTGTTGAGGATATTGAAACCCATAGACAATTGCTTTCAAACCTACCTCCATCAAGGAAATGTAACCTCTGGAAGTTCATTCAACTTCATCTCATCCCCTTACTGTAAGGTCCTATATACATCATCATCTGTATTCTTCCATAAAATTTTCTACAACTAAAATACTCAAACAGGAACTCTAGGCCTTACAATTTTTCAAACTACCTCTATCCGTGGCATGATGACCCCCTTCCACTACCACCATCATCCTTCCTCTTCACATCTGTCCCTACAACTATAAACCTTTCAAATTTCCATTTCTAACAATTGAATTTTTTCAGATTACCTAGGGCCGAACAGGGGAAAGTCCCGTGCCAACTGGAATTGTTGGCTTTAATACCACAACAACAACAATAGATCTTTCACTACTTTCTCAACTAGCCATTTGTCATCTGATGTTATGAAATAGCATCACCCTTTTACACTCTAATCTTTTTTCAATTGGTGATATTCCAGTTTCTGCTATTAGCCCCCAGTATGATGTGGTAGCAACCCGATCAAAAATTCTGTTCATGATTTTGTGCTGTATACTCTCTAGTTCTTTCATTTCTTTTTTTACAGCACATGTCTCAATGTTTTGCAAACATTGTAAGTACTACGACTACTGTGGCCGCGGTGGCATAAAAACAAATAGAATAGCGCAAACAAATCCCTGCGTGTCGTAAGAGGTGACTAAATGGGACGGGACGAGGGGCTGGGAACCCCCTCTCCTGTATTATAATCCTGTGAGACATCAAAGAGGTGGAGCTGGAGGGAGAGTGACTGCTCCCCGCACTCTAGTTTTGGGGTGTTTCAATGTGCGTGGATGTAGTACGATAGAGAGTAAAAGATGTGATATTGGAAGTATGTTTAGGAATGGAAAAATTGATATATTGGCTTTATGTGAGACAAAGATAAGAGGGAAAGGTGAAGTGAGGTTTGGTGAAATGTCTGGTAGAGTGTCTGAGATTGAAAAGGGAAAAGCAAGAAAAGGTGTGGCTTTATTGCTAAGTGAATGGATTACAGGTAAGGTATTGGAATGGAAGGAGATATCATCTAGGTTAATATGGGTAAAGATTAGGTTGGTTAGGGCATGTTGGGCTTTTGTCAGTGCATATAGGTCATGTTGTGAGAAAAGTGAAGAAGAGCGGAATAAGTTCTGGAATGAATTAACTAGGTGTGTAGAAGGACTGGGTAGAAGGAATTATGTAGTTGTCATGGGTGACTTAAATGCTAGAGTGGGCGCTGGAGAGGTAGAAGGTGTCATTGGGAAGTATGGCGTACCAGGTGAAAATGAGATTGGCGAGAGACTGATAGATATGTGTGTTGAGAAAGAGATGGTTTTAGCTTTTTCAAAAAGAAAGATAAAAATAAGTATACATGGGTAGGAGTGGCCAATGGAAGAGTAGTAGAAAGGACATTAATGGATTATGTGTTGATAAGTAAAAGAAGGTTCGGAAGATTAAAAGACATGCACGTCTTTAGGGGTATGGCTAACTTTATGTCTGACCATTTTTTGGTGGAAGAAGAATTAGTTGTAGCAAAAGAGTGGGGGAATAGAGTAGGTGGATGTAAAAGGGAGCTAGTGAGGGTTGAAGAGCAAATAAAACCGGGGGTAAAAAGTAAATATCAAGAAAGGTTGAAAATGGCAAATGACCAAGTGGAAGAAAGAGAAACTGGTGATTTAGAGAAGTGGAAGTTAGTAAGAAAAAATTCTGTTGGGATTGCAAGTGATGTGTGTGGCAAGAAGTTTGTTGGAAGCAGCTTGAGAAAGGGCAGTTAATGGTTGATTGAAAGAGTGAAGGTAAAAGTTGAAGAGAAAAAGAGGGCTTTTGAAGAATGGCTGCAAAGTAATAGTGTAGAGAAATACGAAAGATATAGAGAGAAAAATGGGGAAGTAAAGCGCAAGGTAAGTGAGGCAATGAGGGCAGCTGACCTAAAGTGGGGTCAGGGATTGGGTCATTCATATGAAGAGAATAAGAAGAAGTTTTGAAAAGAAGTGAAGAGAGTAAGAAAGGCTGGTTCAAGAATTGAAGAGACAGCGAAAGATAGAAATGGAAGGTTGTTAAAAGGAGAGGAGGTAAGGAGAAGGTGGGCGGAATATTTTGAAAGTTTACTGAATGTTAAGGATAACAGGGTGGCAGATATAATTGCAGTTGCAGGTGTTGAGGTGCCGGTAATGGGAGATGAGAATGAGAGAGAGATTAGAAGTGAGGAGGGCACTAGATGAAACGAGAGTAGGAAAAGCATCTGGTATGGATGGTGTGAGAGCTGATATGTTGAAGGAAGGGGGAGTGACTGTACTTAAATGGTTGGTGAGATTGTTTGATATGTGTTTTGTGTTGTCAATGGTACCAATAGATTGGATTTGTGCGTGGATTGTACCACTAAATAAAGATAAGGGAGATGTGCATGAGTGTTGTAAGTCAAGGGGTACTAGTTTGTTGAGTGTAGTCAGAAAGGTGTATAGTAGAGTACTGATTAAGGATAAAACAGAGAATGCAATCTTAGAAGTACAGGACTGTTTTAGAAGAGGAAGGGGTTTTATGAATCAAATTTTTACAGTTAGGCAGATATGCGAGAAATATTTAGCAAAATGTAAGGAGGTGTATGTTGTGTGTATGGATCTGGAGAAAGTGTATGAAAGAGTTGATAGGGAAGCAATGTGGAATGTGATGAGGTATATGGAGTTAGTGGAAGGTTGTTGTAAGCAGTGAAAGTTTCTACAAAGGTAGTAAAGCATGTGTTAGGATAGGAAATGGAGTGAGCGATTGGTTTCCGGTGAGAGTGGGGCTAAGACAGGGATGTGTTATGTCCCCGTGATTGTTTAACTTATATGTTGATGGAGTGGTGAGAGAGGTGAATGCTCGAGTGCTTGGACGAGGATTGAAACTGGTAGACGAGAATGACCATGAATGGGAGGTAAGTTAGTTGTTGTTTGCGGATGATACTGTACTGGTTGTAAACGCGGAAGTGAAGCTTGGCCGATTAAAGACAGAATTTGGAAGGGTGTGTGAGAGAAAGAAGTTGAGAGTTAATGTGGGTAAGAGTAAGGTTAGGAGATGTAAGTGAAGGGAAGGTGGTGCAAGGTTGAATGTCATGATGAATGGAGAGTTACTTGTGGAGGTGGATCAGTTTAAGTACTTGGGGTCTGTTGTTGCAGCAAATGGTGGAGTGGAAGCAGGTGTATGTCAGACAGTGAAAGAAGAATGCAAAGTGTTGGGGCAGTTTAGGGAGTAGTAAAAAATAGAGGGTTGGGCATGAATGTGAAGAGAGTTCTGTATGAGAAAGTGATTGCACCAACTGTGATCTATGGATCGGAGTTGTGGGTGAATGAAAGTGACAGAGAGACAGAAATTGAATGTGTTTGAGATGATGTGTCTAAAGAGTAAGGCTGGTGTATCCCAAGTAGATAGGGTTTGGAACGAAGTAGTGAGGGTAAAAGCCGGTGTAAGAAATGAGTTAGCAGCTAGAGTGGATATGAATGTGTTAAGGTGGTTTGGCCATGTTGAAAGAATGGAAAATGGCTGCCTGCTAAAGAAGGTGATGAATGTACGAGATGATGGGAGAAGTACAAGAGGAAGGCCAATGATCGGGTGGATGGATGGAGTGAAGAAAGCTCTGGGTGATAGGAAGATAGATATGAGAGAGGCAAGAGAGCGTGCTAGAAATAGGAATGAAAGGCGAGCGATTGTGACGCAGTCCCGGTAGCCCCTGCTGCTTCCTCCGGTGCCTTGGATGATCGCGGAGGTAGCAGCAGTAGGGGATTCAGCGTTATGAAGCTTCATCTGTGGTGGATGACGGAGGAGGGTGGGCTGTGGTACCCTAGCAGTACCAGCCGAACTTGGTTGAGTCCCTTGTCAGGCTGGGAGGAACGTATAGAGGAGAGGTACCTTTTTTTGTTTCATTTGTTTGATGTCGGCTACCCCGCAAGATTGGCGAAGTGCCTTTTTATATGAATGTATGTACTACTGTCTCATATGTATGTATGTACTACTGTCTCATAGACCTTTATTCTCACTAGCAATGCTATTAAATTTCCTACTCTGTTACTGTCTCCATACTTCCTAACTTCTCGTACCATGTATTATATTTTAACTTCACTTGTGCTTATGCTGAGACTATGGTTTCCTTTTTCTGAGTACCCTTCTCCTAAGTATTTATATTCCTAAACTGTTTTTATTCTTCCATTTCTAACCAGTAGAATCACCTTTTTAACCTCTTCTTTTTTTTGCTAATTACCAACACCGCAGAGTTCTGTGGATTGGTGTTAAATGTAAATTTCTTAAGTTCTTCCAAACTGCAGCAGTTGCTAATGGCTCTTTATCATTAAATTATATCATCTACATAAATTAAGGTTTCTATTCTAATATTTCTAATCAGGGTTATCATTAACTTTGGTCTAAATACTGTTCCCTGTTTTAGTTTCCTTCTATCCTAATTTCCTCTGTATATCCAACGGGCCTCTTGATAATTGCTTAGCCTCTTCTCAGGGGAGAGGGGGGTGGAGGCACCAAAATGTCGTCACCTGTATAATCATCCTGAGACAGAATTGAAGATTAACATTCTTTGCATTCAAGAAACCTCATGCTTATAAATAGTGTTGTGCCTGGGATGCAAATAGCTCACCACTTTCCTTTGTAGCAGACGAAGTCTAGAAATGGGAAAATCCAAAAAGCGAATCTTCCTTAATATTAGTTAAGAATGAAAAGACGACTGATTATCATTTGGATAGTTAACAAAACCATTACATGAGAGAAGGTGGAGATATATCTGTTGGAAAAGAAGAACAGCAATAAGAAAATGAATAGAAAAAAATCAATATTCGATGTATATATACAGTAAATAGGAAATACAATGTCCGTAAAGAGACTAGGATAAGAAATTTGACCCATGATTACTGAAACCGCCATGATTACTAAAACATCCATGGTTACTGAAACATCCCGTCATACACATGCTGTTCTGGTACCGTCGGGAGTTGAACTGTTGGTAATTGATTACCAAACTCAGAGTTCACCTCAGCCTTGGGAAACAGAAGGTCCTTCAGTTCCAGAGAAGGAAGATAAGGGGCATCTTGTTGAGAGCTCTTCTGGAAACTTCTTACCTAGTGTCGGAGACTCCTCCGACTTCGATTTTGAACGTCCAAGGAGACGTCAGTAGCATAAAAGCTGGTGTAAAGGAGATCCGTGCAAACCTGACATTTAGGAGGTTCCCAGACTGCAATGGATCCCTTAGAAACATGACAATCAGCATGTTTATGACAGGTCTTGTGGCCACAGGGTTACTTGACCCACCTGGTACAGACGACCTGTAAAGAAGAAATATTTCAATGACTACATACTAGTTGGTATCAGAACAGTAGGTAAAGCATTCCAATGGGTAAAAATAAGTAGACAAAGGGAACAGCATCCCAAGACCTGTGCCACCTTGCCAAACATATAGGCTAAGTGGAAAATGAAAATAGCCCCCACCCTAGGGCACCTGAGAACACTATCCAACTCCCAGAAGGACCTTCAAGACTGTAGCTCCCCGCCATGACCAATCGACAGCATAGGAGGATAGACAGCCTCACCCAACCAGTGAAGTTAGATGAAAGAAGAAGGGGATGGTGCATGAGTGAAAATTTACCAGGCATGGCTGCCAACTAGCGTATGATAGCCCAAGTCAATGATGATAAAATCGCCCAAGCAACATCAGGGAATGATGGGCAAATACTATAAACATACCACACCTCAAAAGAATAATATAAAACATATTCTTCCAGTGATATGACTAAATAACTAAGTGTTTCTGAGCGATTTTGTAACATGATTCAATGGCACGGATTGCATGCCGGCCTTGGAAAAATAAAAGTATGCAATTAAATATAAAACACTGGGTGGAGATACGAAATTCTCCGAGACGAAAAATGTGAACTCATCTTAGTCGATGAGGAAGAAGCTGAAGCATCCCTTATCGAAATTCATCAAAAAGGCCAAGAAAACTGTCAGAATTTCTCTAAGCGACCGTCAAAGATGGAGACTATCTATCTATCTATCTATCTATCTATATATATATATATATATATATATATATATATATATATATATATATATATATATATATATATATATATATATATATATACAAAGACTTGTTAGAGAGAGAGAGAGAGAGAGAGAGAGAGAGAGAGAGAGAGAGAGAGAGAGAGAGAGCTAGGGGCGGCCGAATACTGTCAAAGAAGTAAAGATAGAACATGAACATCGAACTCGTTATTACTTAACATGATACAGTTGTTCTGAGATTCCAACTTAGGAAAGAGTTGACATATGCAAATCTTGGTAGGAAAGTCTCATAACTGAATGGGAAGCTAACGTTTTTTTTTCTTTCTTTCAATCTTACTGAGAGAGTAAATAGGTAAAAATGGCCCCAGTTATCAATTGAAGAGACTCGCCTGATAATCTTCTCTGACTATAGAAACAGTAAGACAGACGACTTAAGACAAAGAAATATCTTTCGATTGCAGTTTTTCTTTTCTATTTACCAATAAAGCATATTTTCTTCAAGTAGCTTATTCCTTATTATTTCTCCGTTATTCATTTTCTTATATTTATTTCTATGAGACATTCCATTGGGAAGGAGAATGTCTAGCAAGGTAATGAATGAATGGCTTTTTCAGTTTGCTGTCTGTAATTGTTTAGGTAACAGGAGAATTTTGTTCTTTTTCAGAAAGAAAGAAAGTCTGGATGATAAGGGTACAGGTGTTGGCAATAAAAAGAAACTAAAACTAATTATTTTATGTTAATGGTATCCATATGAATGACGCAATTGAAGAAAAGTCTTTCCTTCAGTGAATATGAATGAAGTTCATTAAGGTTAAAAAATGAGTGATGGAAATTCAAATTTATTTAGCAAAACTAAAAAAAAAAAAAAAACAATAAATAAATTTGATTATTAATGATGGATGGTAGAATTCAAAAACAAAGAGAGAGAGAGAGAGAGAGAGAGAGAGAGAGAGAGAGAGAGAGAGAGAGAGAGAGAGAGAGAGAGAGAGAGAGATGCTATGCAGGATACAAGGCACTGTGGTTAAAATGAGAAAAAGGGAATGTATAGATTAAAGATTATTCTTTACAAAGGGAAAGAGGAACAGAAATGGCCATATCGCCATATTTCAAAAAGTATCAAGAAGGAAGAGGGAAGAGTTTTTAGACATTTTTTATGTTTTAAGAGAGAGAGAGAGAGAGAGAGAGAGAGAGAGAGAGAGAGAGAGAGAGAGAGAGAGAGAGAGAGAGAGTTGCTATGCAGAATACAAGGCACTGTGGTTCAAATGAGAGAGGAGGAATGTGTGGATCATAGGTAGTAGGTTATCCAGGGCACCAGCCACCCATTAAGATACTACCGCTGGAGTTTTGGGGTCGTTTGATTGGCCAGGCAGTCCTACATTTGATCCTTCTCTCTGGTTACGGTTCACTTTCCCTTTGCCTACATATACACTGAATAGTCTGGCCTGTTCTTTACAGATTTTCCTCTGTCCTCATACACCTGACAACACTGAGATTACCAAACAGTTTTATTTCATCTAAGGGGTTAACTACTGCAATGTAATCGTTCAGTGGCCACTTTCCTCTAAGGGTAAGGGTAGAAGAAACTCATTAACTAGAAGGACACTCCAACATCAACCATTCTTCTCTAGTCTTGGGTCGTGTCATAGCCTCCGTACCATCGTCTTCCACGGTCTTGCTTGAGAGTACACTCGGGTACACCATTCTATCTAATTTCTCTTCCTGTTGTTTTGTTCAAGATATTATAGTTTATACAGGATATTTTTACTTCAATATTGTTGATGTTCTTTAAAATAATTCATTTTTAATTGTTTCCTTCCTCACTGAGCTTATAGCATCCTGATTTTCCAACTCGGGTTGTAGCTTGGCTAATAATAATAATAATAATAATAATAATAATAATAATAATAATAATAATAATAATAATAATAATAATAAAGATTATTGGTTACAGGGGGAAAGGATAATGGCACCATCGCCATATTCCAAAAATTATTGAGAAGGAAGAAGGGAGAGTTTTCGCATAGGATTTTAAATGGAGTTTTGCATTAGAGCCAATGGAATTCTACTTTTTCATCATTCG
This sequence comes from Palaemon carinicauda, assembly GCF_036898095.1. Lineage (NCBI taxonomy): Eukaryota > Metazoa > Arthropoda > Malacostraca > Decapoda > Palaemonidae > Palaemon > Palaemon carinicauda. Next base: position 24,990,214 of record NC_090749.1, on the reverse strand, counting down.
TGTCACCTGTGTCACATTGGCACTTTATCAGTTTTAAGATGTAAAGTATTAGAACAGTTGATTGAACTCATCTTTTCTGCCTGCTTAGGAAAGTGCTTGCGTAAATAATCCTTCTGTTTTCTTGTTAGATACATTATAATGTTGATAGTTTTATCTGTATTCACAGGAAGTTATTATTTAAGAGATTTTTGGAGTTGTTTGAGGGTATTTTCACCTAAATTGTGGAATGTTTGTTTAAAAGAAGGACTTTTATAATAGTGACACTAGCAGAACTTTTTCATTCACACCAATGATGAATCCGTAACAAAAGTGAGTATAATATTAGCATAATTCATAATGATAATAATGATGATTGTGTAATAAAGAACCAATAAAAACAAAACATGGATTGCTCTCCCTGTGTCTTCCTCTGCTCCTCTTTACTATATTTTGTCTATAAGTTGGATTTCCCCTCCGTCTGACTTCGCACTGGTGAGCTATGTCGACATTTTGTTTTTTGTAGTTTTATTTATAAATGCATCAATATTTTCCTCTTAGAGCAAAGGTTCTTAATTGATGTTAATGAAATGGAAACTTTGGATTATCACTGATCATTTGATAGTCTAAAAAATTAGAGGTTAATTGTGATGATCAGATAAGATCTGGATTTCCCATTTCTATTATTCTCCATCACAAAATCACTACAAGCTTTGGTCGAAAGCACAATCAGTTAGGAAGGCTACTGCAAAAACAAAGATAAATTAATTGGTTCCAGATTATATATATATATATATATATATATATATATATATATATATATATATATATATATATACATATATATATACATATATATATATATATATATATATATATATATATATATATATATATATATATATATATATACACACACACACACACACACACACACACATATATATATATATATATATATATATATATATATATATATATACATATATATATATATATATATATATATATATATACACACACACACACAAATATATATATATGTATATATATATATATATATATATATGTATGTGTGTGTATATATATATATATATATATATATATATATATATATATATATATATATATGTGTGTGTGTGTGTGTGTGTGTGCGTGTGTATGTATATATAATCATAAGAAATTATGTCCTAGCTAAGTTATATCATAGTAATTCTATCAATGAAATGCAAATTATGATAAGACATACTTTGGTTAAGGTAAGCTTGTTGTCAGTTGCCTGGATTGGACGAATTTTGTCACTTCATTCCTTTCGTCATTTCCTTCTCTGCCTTTTCTTCCTTCTTTCTTTCACTCCTCTTTCTTATTGATGCTGGCAAGTGCAACACCATTTGCATAATATGATCTGCAGCACAGTTGATAATTGCCTAACTGAGGACTGACAACAAATGGAGGATTGACACTCCATGTCGACCCTGGGAAATACACGAAGGATTTATGTTAGCTTTGAAATAAGGCATTGTGTGATCTCTATTTAGATATGTAAAACAGCTCGTAAGAAAAAAGAAAACGTCGTTGTTTTTGTAGTTTATCATTCTTTTCAGGATTAATTTTTGTTCTAATCCGTGCGACTTTCTTTGATTTAAAGTGAATAAAGATGTATACGTGATATTCAGTTTTCCATATTATGACTGGACTCGAAGATTGAGAGAGAGAGAGAGAGAGAGAGAGAGAGAGAGAGAGAGAGAGAGAGAGAGAGAGAGAGAGAGAGAGAAATTAAAGACCCTTACCGCTCTTTTACTGCATAACCAAATCGGATGAACCATCAGCTAATTTCAGTTCTTTTTATCCTAAACTATAAGGAAGCTTTGAGTTCCTTATGCATAGCATTTAAAGCCACACTAGTTAATCTCTCTCTCTCTCTCTCTCTCTCTCTCTCTCTCTCTCTCTCTCTCTCTCTCTCTCTCTCTCTCTCTCTCCATGCACGGACTAATCATAGCCATCTGCTTCTCCCACCACAGGTGACGACCTTGTAATATCTTCCTTTTTGGGACTGCAACAGACGTCGAGATTCCCAGGTGGTTCCAATACAACTATCAACTGCTCAGGGAAGTCAGGATGATAGAGGAATTTGTTCCATGAAACGAACAGGAAGAGAACTTTCATTCTATTTATTTTGTTTTACATATTTAGATATTTAATTATTTCTGTCTCTTTAGTATTTCAAGATGCTTCAGTTGTATGCAAAATGTGTCGATGAAAATTACTACTTTCATAAAGTCTTAGGAGAGCCGTTTTAAATAACATGAGGACATAAATGGTAAAATTTTTTCACAGAGCAGTTATGGTATATACAAGTTCCATTGAAATTATGGAAGAAAAACTTATCTATTGTATAAAGTAGATAAAAAAAAAGAACAAAATGAAAGAAGAAGAAGTAATCTACCATCTAGTGGAGGTCCCAGGAGCCAACAAAATTCAAAATGGAATTATTCTACTTTCTTTGTAACCCAACTGTAAATTAATTACAAGGCTTTCGCTCTCTTACCCCAGGCCAACAGATGGAGGAGATATCGATGAATTGACAAAAGGGTAAAAGTATAGATTGAAAGATTATATGTTACAAAAAAGAGAAGGGGGAGATGAGAAATTAGAATTGAATCTTCACCATATTTTAGAAGGTATTGAGAGGGGGAAAGATTTTGGATATGACTTCTGAAGAAGGTTTGTTTGGAGGAACTGAGTTACATTTAATGACACAAACAGCTTTCCAAATCAATTGTCTACTCGTCTTCGTGTGTTTGTTCAAATGAAATATATCTGGATGTGCGTCATGATCAGTAAAGAATAGACATTTAAAATCATTACAAGGATTAAACTAATAATCATACTAAATTTCTTCTCTATAAAGTGAAGACAGTTGTGTTTCACTTATTGCAGTTAGCCGTACATACAATTATTGTATTGTACTGACTAAATGAAAGATTTCATGTCGAACCCTGGGGAAATACACGAAGGATTTATGTTAGCTTTGGAAGTTAGGTCTCGTCTTTTATTGTTTATTTACATATGTAAAAATCTCGTATGATAAAAAGAAAACTGTTATTGTTTGTTTCTAGTTTGTAATCTTTTTTCAGTATTAACCTGTTTTTTTATTATTATTATTAGTTTGACTTGATATAAATAACATCAAATTGGAGTGAACAGGTAATATTCAATCTTTTCCATATTATGACTTGACTCGAAGATTTGAGAGAGAGAGAGAGGAGAGAGAGAGAGAGAGAGAGAGAGAGAGAGAGAGAGAGAGAGAGAGGCAAAGCTAAAATCGAACTTGATGAAATGTGAAAAGAGAAAATGCATAGGTTGAATAAAAACTGCCAGAGAGAGAAGGATGAAGGAAGAGAATAGACAATTGTTGCATCTCACCAGATTCGAATAGATATTGTTTAGGGAAAAGGATTCAAAAGGGTCTTGCGTTAAGCTTCGAGTGTTATATATATATATATATATATATGTGTGTGTGTGTGTGTGTGTGTGTGTGTTATATACGTATATATTTGGAATTGGGAACACAGACGAAAGAAGAGATTTCCTAATTGTAACATTTGATGGAGGATAATGAAAAAGCTCCAAATGAGAGTGAGTCACCTGTTTTTACTTCCGTCGAAAAATACTTCTAAAAAATTCGTTTCTCTTTAAGATGAATCATACGGAATTATGACTCACTTGTTCCTCCCTCCCTCGGCCGAAAACAGGAATCGCAACTGTTATGAGAATGGTCATCATCAATCCACAACAAAGACAGGATTAAAAGTGTCCATTATAAGTAGCCTATAGTGAACAGAAATGGTGAAAAACAGCAAATATACGTCGTAATGTGATGTATGTGTACAACTCACCAGCCCCTCTCTCTCTCTCTCTCTCTCTCTCTCTCTCTTCTCGTCTCTCTCTCTCTCTCTCTCTCTCTCTCTCTCTCTCTCCATGCACGGCCTAATCCTACCCCTCTGCTTCACCCATCTCAGGTGACGCCCTTTTAATATCTTCCCAGATGGTTCCAATACGACCATCAACTGCCTCAGGGATGTAAGGAGGATATAGGGAATTTTTTCATGAAACGAACAGGAAGAGAACTTTCATTCTATTTATTTTGTTTTACATATTTAGATATTTAATCATTTCTGTCTCTTTAGTATTTCAAGATGCTTTAGTTGTGTGCACAATATGTCTATGAAAATTGCTACTTTCATAAAGTCTTAGAAGAGCCGTTTTAATAACATGAAACATAAATGGTGACATTTTTGTCACGTAACAGTTATGGCCTTGAAATTTTGGAAGAAAACTTATCTATTGTATAAAGTAGACAAAGAAAAGAATAAATGAAAGAAAAAGAAACAATCTACCATATATATAGTGGAGATCAAGGAGCCACCAGAACTCAAAATGGAATTATTCTGGTTTCTTTGTAACCGAACTGTAATTACAAGGCTTTCGCTCTCTTACCCAGTCCAACAGATAAATGACATATCGATGAATTAACAAAAGGGTGATGTTTGGATTAAAAGATTATATGTTGCAAATGAGAAGGGGAGATGAGAAATTAAATTGAATCCTCACCATATTCTAAAAGGTATCGAGAGGGGAAAGATTTTGGATATGACTTCGGACGAAGGTTTGTTTGGAGGAACTGAGATACATTAATGACACACATTGGTGATTACAAATAATAATACCATTACCACTCCCTAATATCGCAAGAGGGTCTGACCTTCTCTTTTATTCTTCTCCTGTACTTCTCTTTCTCCCCTTTTTCCTTAATCTTTCCCATCCCGAGTACCTGCCTTTGAGCTATAAACTGTATTGTATCCAGGGGGTACTCTTCCTTTCCCCATATTCCCCCACTTCCTCTATCCTTATTATTATTATTATTATTATTATTATTATTATTATTATTATTATTATTGATGACACAAAACACCTTTTCCTATTCAATTGTTTACTCGTCTTCGTGTGTTTGTTCAAGGAATGTATAGGCGGATGTGCGTCATGATCAGATAAGAATAGACGATTAAAATCATTACAAGGATTAAACTAATAATCATATTATATTTCTTCCCTTTAATGTGAAGACAGTTGTCTTTCACTTATTAAAGCAATCCTTAGATCCATTATTGTATTGTGTTTACAAAATAAAAGATATCATGTCGACCCCGGGAAATACTCGAAGGATTCATATTAGCTTTGAAATTAGGTCTTGTCTCCTGATGTTTATTTACATATGTAAAACAACTCGTAAGATGAAAAGAAAACTATCATTGTTTATTTGTAGTTTAGCATCGTTTTTATTTTTTTATCATTTGTGTGACTTGGTACAATTTACAATCAAATGGGAATGAATAGGTATTATTCAATGTTTTCCATATCACGACTCGACTTGAGAGAGAGAGAGAGAGAGAGAGAGAGAGAGAGAGAGAGAGAGAGAGAGAGAGAGAGAGAGAATATAATGAATAAATATTTAATGAAGATAAGGAAACAGGTCATGAATATTAGACGTAAGATGAAATTATGAAATTTAAACCAGAAAATATCAATTTCAGCATTATTAATAGATTCTTTGTGCAATCATATTGTTCAATTTGAAAAAAAAAAAGATTATATGCAAAAGCCTACAGTGTTTTATTGACCTACTATGAACCAACTGATGCAATAAAATTGTATTATTTGTTAATATAAAAGCTATTCTGATTATCATAGTTGGCAAAGGGATATTTCGTAATTGGTCAATGCATGCAAACTAATGTAATATATTTCCTATTATAATTTGCAATGAAATATATATGTTCGTCATGATCACTGGTAAACCCATCCCTTGTATTCACAATTTCTGTCCTGAAATTAATGACTCAACAGCTGTGAATTCTGTTCCCCACAAAAGAACAAAACCAGGCAAAAGTAATAGATAGATTTTAGTCTGTATTTCTAAGATCATCTTTGGATGTGTAACATGAAACCTGAGCTTTGACTGTAATGATTAAATGTCCAGTTGATGCAAAACAATGACTTAATATCTTTAGTTATTGAGGTTTGAAAGGTCGTTTCTAAGTTATGGAAAGTGTAGTTAGTCGATTGTGTTGGTTGCAGTCAAGGACACCTATTTTGATAGTTATGAAGCATCACACAAATGAAAGAATCTAGTCCTCTCTCTCTCTCTCTCTCTCTCTCTCTCTCTCTCTCTCTCTCTCTACTATGAATATTTCATCATTATGGTCAGAGAAGGCACGTATCAACAACCGCTTCTCTAACGGATGATCTCATTCACTTTTGAATCGACCCCTGACCCCTTCCAACCTCTCCGCCTACCCTCCAACCCCCCCAACCCCCACAGGTCCCTTACCACATCTCCATTGATCCCACAAGTCTCTTTTAACAACTTTATTGTCTTGGTCACCTCAAAACTTTTATTTTCCTTCTTCTTACCACCGATTTCTCGCCAATGTTCCCAACAATAATAGAGCCTTTGTCTCTTGGCTGGAATGATGGGAAATTCCTTGCTTTCTAGTCACGTCTGTGGAGTTGCATTTGCTAAAGCTTGTTGGAGGTCTTGGACAAGATAACTTGGTGCCCTGTAAAGATATAGAAAAATCATATAACTTATCATATCAGATGATATTAGAAACAATGTGAATTGGGGTTGATACTTTTTTTGTGATATATTTTTGCTTCTATTAATTTCTTTAAATTATATATTTTCAGGAAATGAATCGAGCCAATAAATCCTTAGAAAGGAAGTCAAGATATTACAGGTTTGATAAAGGAATTGTTATTCAATATATTAAGGATAGTAATCATTTCCATGTAAATCACAGATATGATGTTATTAAATACTTTATTGGGTACTATTTCAACAGATTTTCTTTTTCTCTGATAACGGCTTTGACAATAAATATATGTAATGGCAGATACTACCGTATTGGAAAAGAGTGAAATTATTCATTTTAAATTATAATAGTTTTGAGATTAAATCTCTCTCTCTCTCTCTCTCTCTCTCTCTCTCTCTCTCTCATATATATATATATATATATATATATAAATATACATATATATATATATATATATATTTATATATATATATATATATATATATATAATATATATATATATATATATATGCATATATATACATATATATATATATATATATATAAAATATTCTGGAATAAAAACTGTTAAGTATGTGTAAATACTTTTATAGTTTATTACAGCATAGCTGATTACTTAACAAAAGTTCTTCTGTAATGTAGTTGGACCAGTTTGTAACCATGAAGGTATTTGTTATAGAAAGAAAGATATTTCAATGATTTATCTTTGAGCAAAATATCTGTTCCCTTTCAAGAGATAAGATTATATCAAGCAACGACGAAGATAAAAAATTACAAAGAAGGAAAGGACGGATTTGTCATTGGTGTGATAATATTCATTGTGAACATTTTATTGATCTTTTGAGAAGCGATTTTATCGTCACTCAGGATGTTGCTTGGTCAATTGTTTTGTTGGTTTTGTTGTTGTTGTTGTTGTTGTTGTTGTTGGGGGTGGTGAAGCTGAGGGTCAACTATCCTTACATAACTGCTATAACTTTATACAATTTCTTTTTGGTTCTAAATAAATTTTCTTTTAAGTCAATGCGCATTTGAGGTGTCTTTCTTTCCTCATAGGATTCACACACTGTTGATATCTACAGCCTGATCTCAACCTTTATTGGATCTGTTTTCTTTTTCAAACATATTTATCCTGTCTCAAACATATTTATCTTGTCTCATACAGTATTTTCTACCTTTCATTTCCTCTATCTGATATTGTTCTGAATCATTTGGAGTTTCTCTCTCTCTCTCTCTCTCTCTGTCTCTCTCTCTCTCTCTCTCTCTCTCTCTCTCTCTCTCTGTACTTTCCCCGTGAGGCGAGCGTGAGAGCTGTTACTCTTTATTATTATTGTGGCCACTCTTAGAGCGACACCCGCCCCTCACATGTCTTCAAGTAGTAAGTGTCCCTCAAAACTCAGCCTCTTCATCTCCAAAACAGGTAACACTATTAATAATTACCTTTTTGCTTGGCCGGATTGGAAAGTTTCTCGGCAATTGTGAAACTGAAGATGTAAAGTTTTATTATCATATCTGAAAAGGATCTGTTTTATTCTTTCAGTTTAAAACAATTTAATCTAAGAATCCGACATAATGAACTTACTGCCATAGTTAGAGAGTAAATGCATTAGGAATACTACTGCCATTAGTAATTCCATTATTATTATAATCTTAATTTTGTTATTGTATTTATTTTAACTAACGTCATTATAATTGTTGTTATTATTGAAAATGTACGAAACTGTCAACTGTGACAGACCACAGAAGTATCATATCCATTGAAACAATGTTGCATCATCGTGTTATCCATGAACATGGCCTCCCGTATTATGTAGTTATGTCAAAAAATATCTCCTCTATCTTGATAGCAGGGTTTTAAAGGTAACTAAATGTCCAAAAGCTTTCTTGCCAAGGAAGTGTTAACTAAGGTTCATTATAAGGGATGACTATATTTCTGCATCATCCCTGGCTGCAGGGAGGTGCTATTACCTCCATGGGGCAGCTCTGACCTGGTCAGGGATCATAGCGAGAGAGAGAGAGAGAGAGAGAGAGAGAGAGAGAGAGAGAGAGAGATGGGGGTTAGAGTGACATCGTTATAAAATCTCTGTAAGGTTTCCAAATGATTTTTTCCGCTTTCTGCGTATTTTGTGATTAGATAAAGTGATGTACTATGATATCAGAACATGAAATTTTGCCAGCTTTCTAAAGCATAGAGAATGTGATGGATTCTCTGTCCGTCCCTTGGTAGAGGTTTGTTACCTTTCATTGTCGCTTTACTCTGCTGTACAAGAATTTGATGATCTGAACTTGAACTTTGAATCAAATGAAACCAATAAGCAAAAGATGACAACTGAACGATGGTGAAAACCAAAATTATTGGTAGGTCATTGTGTGTAGCATAAGGGACTTTTATTATGTAAGGAAAATGATTAATGGCTGATGTTGAGAAATATTTGCATGGAGTCTTAATTAGCAGTGTGTCTATAACAGCTGTTCTTAATGATGCAGTAAGACCCACATTGGGCAAAAGATACATTAACAAGTTTCCTTTGATTAATGATGCTGGAAAAATCCTTTAAGTTTAAAATAAGAGTTTTGAGAGAATGAAAATCCAAAACTTTTGACATATAAGATACTTAATACTTAAACTCTTAACAAATTAACCTGCACTCAAAAGGTCTACTTAAGTCACCTTAAACCTCCATGAAGTTAATCCCACATGATCATTAATCATTATAACTTCCTAATGGAACGTCAAATATATCGGTGTTGGTGTGTAGGTAGAAACCATGATATTGTTTTATTTACTCCTTATGTAAGAAATCAGATTTAAATAATTTCCTCTTTTTCTGATCTGGGTTGACCTTCTCTCAAGTTATCCAGTTGGAAACAGGAAGCAAGTCATTTATACTCTTGGTCTTTTGTTAGAGCCTAATTTTGTTAAATGGTAAGATTTTATATTTATTGCGTAAGAAAATATAAGTAATAATTAGCAAATTGTGAACATTATTTTAATAATATTATTTTTGCACATAAGTATTATGTGAAAATAGCTGAATGGGGGTCCTCGTGAAATCCACATAAATTCCTTCACTGTTTCTGAATCCAACAGAAAACTTAAAAGAAATTTTTATCTTCAACATCAAAACTTCATCATTAAGATATATTGGTTTCTTTCAAACTCTCTCAAAACAAGAAGTGAAGAAAGTCATTCCCCAGCAGTACTTAAATATCATCAGAATGAAGTTCAAATTTCTAATATAAACCGACTGTTCTTCTCTCCCTCATATATGAATGGCATGTTTATTTAGAATTGAAAGAAATAGAATTTGACAGTTGCCTAAATATGTATGAGTTATTCAAAGCTTCTAAATCACCTTGATTTTACTACAGAACTCGACAACATTTCATAGAATTAAAGGAATATTTAAGATTTCTGATTTCCTATATTATTAAGTGTTTCTTGCAGAGGTAGAATTACTTTTCCTCTACATATAAGAGAGAGTTAATTATTAAGTTTCATCAGAGTGAAAAATACCGACCTTCTTCCTTCCCAAGGAAACAGGATAGGAATTCCTCTGTTTCGCTTTAACCTAACTGGAATCAGTGGCAAAAGACTCCTTTGCAAGAAAGACTTCATCATTTGCATTGGATTGCCACGAAGCCTGAGATTGTAACTGGCTCTGTTTCGGAATATGTGTCAAGTCTTATTCCATGAGAACACAAAACAAAGTCGCTGTGCTGATGACCCTTTTTGGATCCTTTAGTTTGACATTGCCTCTCGTATGACGCTCCTATGCTCTGTTGTTCAAATATGAGAATATTTTATTTGGCCTCAACAGATGGCTATTAGAGCTCACTCCCCAAAGGTGTTAGATAGCTATTGCTCCTATCTAACAAACAAGGTTCTAATCAACTAGTCAAGGATTACTTAGAGTAAACACAAACAATTGAACTTTAATATCCATTTCACCAATTATAAATTCTTTTGAATTTTCCTTAGGAAAAAAATAAACCTCAGAGACTTAATAATTTACTTATGATTATGGAACTAAACTTAACAAGTGGAATCATCTTGAAAATCAAGAAATGTGTCAATGAAATAGCAGTCTCTATTACAGTCTTTCTGGAACTAATGATTGGAATTGAATCCAAAAAGAAAATAAATATGTATTTTCAAGATAAGTCTGAATTATTTCAAATCCGAATATCATGTAAATATTTGGGATACATTAATCAACACAAAGATGGATTCACAAAATAGATGGTACGAAAACTCTTTCTCTCTCTCTCTCTCTCTCTCTCTCTCTCTCTCTCTCTTTCTCTCTCTCTCTCAAAGGTAATGGATGAGAGAGATCTCATCCATTACCTTTGACCAAAGGATCCCCACAACACCTCTATTCCAGCAAGTGTCAAAATCGATTAAGATAAATAATAAAAATGGAATGATTTGATTCTCTTTTGTGTGGTCGTACAGGAATTCCATTATAAGAGGAAAGAATACAATGAATAAACATGAAAAGGGTGAGATGGATAAAAATTAGAGTAAAACTAAAAGAAAATGTGAGAATTATTAACGGGAAAAGGCGGTGACCAGAGACAGACAAACACATATGAAAAAAGAAACCTTCATTTCAGGTTCCACAAAATTCCAACTGTTTTTCTCTGGATGTCTAATCTCATTATTGTCACGTGTCTAACTTCACCTTATTAGATCACAGAACTCGAATATGATTCACTTGATATGCAGACTATAATGAATCTGATTCACAAATCATATTAATATTAATTGTGTCTAAAATTTGAAATGAGATTTAATACGATCAATGTAACTGAATTCATCCAGGACCATTATCTATATTGGGAGAAGATTATCCAATATTGTAAGAGAAGCTCTTTAGATAAAGAGAGATGTCCTTGTATCAAGAGATTCATGCACATTCCCATAAAAAAAGAGATTTTAGTTCAAAGATTGAAAATAGAAAGAAAAAAGAAAGAAGAATAGACTGATTATTGCATTGCCGTTAAAGGTTAATAAACGAACCAAAGAAAAATAGTTAAAAATGATGGTATATAAATATAAATCTATATGATATTTGATATATGAAATTTGACTTTAAACTGAAGTTTATATATATTATAGATGAACACCATTCTTAGTATATATATATATATATATATATATATATTGTGAAGTCCTGTGCGAGGGAGTTCTACCCTCCAAAGGACAACTTAACAGTCATAATTCTTTTAGTTTGTTTTTCTTTGTAAAAAGCTTTGCTCTCATGGGTTTCCTCGTCTATGTAACTTAAGAAGAGGCCCTGGTCTATGTTACATAGACCTCCTTTGCCATTAACTTGTCAAGGCGCTTAATTCTCACCCCTTTCCCAGGTCAGCCACAAGAGATAAGCCAGATGTGAGAACAAAAGGTTCTCATAGACCGGGGGCATCGTGCCACAAAGAAGAAGACCCCTGGTCATGATTGGCCAACACGCGGAAAAGGAAGGAGGGGTCACAAGATGTCATTGGCCCTCCCAACATGAAGACCGCCCCTGGAAGTCAAGATTACCCAATCAAGAGAAAAAGGGGATGGCCCACAAAAAAATTTCACTGCTGAGCCTAAGGCAGTGAGGGGAGAAGAAGAGTTCCAGTCCGGAGGCCATACCAGAAACAAGAAGTCCCAGGAGCCAGCCAGTGCCTGCGTCCCCCCAGGAAAGGCTCTCCCCCTGAAACCTCCAAGAGGCTCGAACTCCGCCTGAGTCAAAGAAAACACTCAGGACGAAGAAAGGAACCATCTGCGTTGACGTCCCAAAGAACACCTGCTGTGCCGAAGTTTTTAAGAAGCTAAGTACTGACCCCTGTGCGAGGGAGAGAATTAAAAAAAAAGTGCCAAATTGTAGATTGCATGGATGGGAATTCCAAGGGAGTGAAGCTGGGGGGGGGGGATAATTGTGGGGAATAGTTTCTCGTAATAATGTGACAACCTATTCGCATCCAACATCATTTTGTTTTTCTTGTTTTATGTTACAAGTTTTCTTATGTTCAAGTAACAACAGTTTCTTTTTTTTTGTATAAAAATTGAAATGCGAAGTGAGGGTTTTTTCTTTTGTTGTCGGGGGCACATAGACAGATTGCCAACATTATTTTCTTTTGTTTTACGTGATCACCCGTGCACTTTTCTTTACCATAATTATTCATTTGACATTTATGTTCTGCAGTTTATTTTACTGAGTGATTTCGGAAAATAGAAATTAAGTGATACCTTCTTTCTTTTATTGTTATTTGTGCATCTGAATGTATTTGGATTGCTAGAGAGAATTAAGCTTAGTTTTGTCTTTTCGTTTTTTTTTACTGTAAATCACTTCTTGATTTATTAACCATAAACTCGAAAACACATTTTGCTTTATTTGTCAATTGTAAGTTATCTCCTTAAGAGTTTTATGATCATTTTCTTTTTTTTGTTTGACTTAAATTAAACTATTGTATTTCGATTATTACAACAGAGTTTCTTTTGTCCGTGAGTTAGACTAAGGTTGAAACCAAATTGTTCCTACACGAATTAAAACTATTCCAACGAGGTGCAGCTCCAAAATAAATAAATGACCTCGGGTATTTTTGAACCGTTAATAATATTAACAGGTTCAGTCATATAAAAGAATTTTGCGTGTCAATTAGTCGCTCTGGATTGACACGAAGTCACTGTGTCAAGTGAAGAGTCCGATTGATACTTTCTTTAAAGATCGTAATCTGCACAATTACGTCACAATATATATATATATATATATATATATAAATTTACGTACAAAGCTGAAATATTTTGAACTT
>NC_090749.1:24946016-24976281 GCF_036898095.1 Palaemon carinicauda | reverse complement strand
CTTCACAATATATATATATATATATATATATATATATATATATATATATATATATATATATATATATATATATATATATATATATATATATATATATATATATATATATATATACATATATATGTATGTATATATATGCGTACATATATATATATATATATATATATATATATATATATATATATATATATATATATATATATATATATATATATATATATATATATATATATATATATATATATATATATATATATACACTGTATATGTATATATATGTATATATATATTTACATATATACATATATATACATTATATATATATATATATATATATATATATATATATATATATATATATATATATATATATATATATATATGTGTGTATATATATATATATATATATATATATATATATATATATATATATATATAAATATATATATATATATATATATATATATATATATATATATATATATATATATATATATATATATATATATATATATATATATGTTTGTGTGTGTGTGTGTGTGTGTGATGCTCTTACAGCGACCACTTCCTAATTTAGGAGTTGATTAAACACCAGAAAATAGTAGGAATTATTTCTCCAACATTAATAAAAATACATCAAAATCTAATGGATTCTAAAAGCATGCATGATTAGGTACTTAAAGCATTTTAGGTCTCTTGATGCGAAATCAGCCTTCAATGGAATTATAAATATCGTTTTATAGATCAAAGGTTTGAATAATTAATTAGAGAGTGTGAATCATGAATCATAATAATGTTAGAAATTTTAAGTGAATATTCAATGGTGATATATTAAAGCCTATTTGTATTCAAACTGTATTTTATGTGTGATATCTTTTCTATTAAGAGTGTATCGAATATAAGATGACAGACAAATTATATAATGAAAAATGGCCGTATTTATCAGAATATCTCTTTAGAAACACAAGTCAGATATTGTCAGACAATAACTTTTATTTGAATGAATTTCGTATGTAGATGAGTAGTACATGTATGTAATACATTTATTCATGAGTTTTATTCATTAATAAGTAATAAAGAGAGAAATGATTTTAGATGTAGTTTTAAAGGAATAGAATAAATCGCAGAGAGACGAGAGAGTGAACTAGAAGTAGGTGGGTGTTGTTGTTAGAATTTCGCTGAGTCTTTATGAATTAGAGCCAAAACCTTCCGCTTATTATTCTAGAACATTCGTATTGCTCAGAATGAATCATTGGGACGCGAATCAGAAGGACCAGGAACAAAGGAACTGTCACGTAATTGAGGATTCGAAATCATTTGTTTTTAGATGTTTTTTTTTTTCATTAAATAAGAGTTAATGCAAGAAATAAAATTAAATTTGAAACTTCATTCTCCTTTGATATTTCTGAAGGCTTCACAATATCTATTCTAAATTTAACAAATCCTTTTTTTTTTATACTGAAGTTACTTTCTTTCTAATAAAGTAATAATATATGTCACAGGAATAAATGTTGTGATATGATATTTTAGCAGAGCTTTTATTCCATTAATATGATTAAGAAATTTAGATATTAATCTAGTCAGCAGAGACTGAAGTTATAGGAGAATCTACATGAGTTTATACCGAAACAGCTTAAAATGAGGTAACAGTTGTAGACATGGTGTCTAAAACGAGCTCTGAAAGAATTGGTCTTAATTGCAGGTGTTCTGAACAATAATAGTTCAATTACTCTTATTATTTGACACGATAAATTAACAGACATAAAAGGTATCAGTTTATGATGTATTTGATTTAACAATATCCAGGTGGTCTCTCTCTCTCTCTCTCTCTCTCTCTCTCTCTCTCTCTCTCTCTCTCTCCTGCCGGAAAACCTATCTCACCAACAATATAGGGATTTCTATTTTATTCCTGACAATGTAAATACTTTTTCTAATCTCTTCCGTGGCAGGCTTGCTTGAAACACAAAATGAATTGCTTTTTTTTTTTGTTTTTTACTCTGATACACGAACTCGCCCTGAGAGAGAGAGAGAGAGAGAGAGAGAGAGAGAGAGAGAGAGAGAGAGAGAGAGAAGCATATGAGACTCTATTAGCCAAATGTCCCGATTTGAATTCTTTGTTTTTATAGAATTTCTGTTGGAAACATTTCATGCTATAGTTTTTCAGTGCTCTTCTGTACAACAGTTTTCAAGCATGTAATCTAAACTTAGACAATTTCATGTTGTGCCCAATTTTTGAGACCAATGACTTGCAACATATCTCAAGGACATGGCACGAGAGGCAATAGGGTTTTAGCATATAATGGTATGGATATATCATCATGATGAAGAGAAAAGCCCAGTTATTAAAAAGAAGTGCTTTCCTTAGAAAAAGTAATGAAGAGTGAAGTCAATTTTAGCTTATTACCTCCTCTAAAGAAGTTGGGAGGAGGTTTTGTTTTCGCCCCTGTTTGTCATTTAGTCTGTTTGTGAACATCGTCCTGGTCACAATTCTACTGATAGAGTAGTGAAACTTTCGGGAATTAATTGTTATGTTGAGACATGAATGTGGTTCAATTTTGAAAGTCCTATGTCAAAGATAAAGGTCAGGTTCGAGTAAAACGTCAAGAAATAAGCTGCCGTAGCGGAGGTCTGCACTCTAATGAGTGCCCCTCTAGTTTATCTTGTCACTTTGAAACTGGAATCTGATATGACGCTTGTCTCTGTCTCTATCCAATTCCAAGATTCTCTTTAAGAAACGGAGGATGAACTTGAATTTGCTTTTCATCGCAGCTACATAATTTTGAGATTTAGATTACATAGGCATCCATAACATTCTATCTCAGAAAGAGACTCATTTAATCTTCTGTATTACAGCAATACCAAACTCATATATCTATATCTATTTCAGTTGTTTTAAAGGCTTCCATGTGTTGTTCTTCTGTATATATTAATAACCAAGAAACGAATACAATATGTTATTCATTTGTATTTAAATCATTTATAGTTTCATATCATTTCTTAGTTGCTTCGCCTCACACATGGTTACCCGAAAAAAGGAGATGGACCTACTGTAAGTCAGATATCAAATCTTCTTTGAAATGTTACGAATAACAAAGATGATAACTAACAAATTGATCCTACTCCACTGCAGAGCAAATACCTCAGACATGTCCTAAATCATATATGTGGATTGGCCAGTTTTCATCTCCACGCTGGCCACTGGTGATGGGTGATGGTGGGAAATTTTCGTCGAATAGCTCGTAGCCAACCAACCTAGTATGGCAGCATTAGCTAGTGCAGATTTGTTGATCACGGTGATTCTCAAACCCTCTCACCAAGTTAAGGTATCCCCACTCAGGAAGGGTGTATAATTCATAGATCATAGGAAATACTATGATAGTACAACTGCGAAGTACAATCAGGAAATATAAAATATTTTTAATTTGTGCCAATGCGTAATGTGAAGTTGTATCCCATTAAAAGGATATTTTCGAATTGAGCCGAATGTATAGATTTAAAAAATATTCTCTTGAAAACTCTGGAAATGGAATAGTCATTAAAGAATTAACTTTTTCCAGAGTGTCGGAGGGAATATATTCATCTACGCACTGAGAGTAATATTTATGTATATAAAAATAACTCGTTTTAAATTGATAAAGTGCTAGATGCAAGTTAATGATTATAAGCAACTGTTCCAATTTAACATTTTGTCTTTAGTCATGATACAATTAAAAATTGCTTGAAATCATTATTCCTGTTTAATATCACTATCATTATTACTTGCAAAGCTACAACCCTGGTTGGAAAAGCAGGATGCTAGAAGCCCAGGGGCTCCATCAGGAAAATAGCTCAGTGAGGAAAGGAAACAAGCAAAAATACAACATTCTAGGAATAGTAACAACATTAAAAAGAATATTTCCAGTATAAACTATAAAAACTTTAACTAAACAAGAGAAAGAGAAATTAGAAATAATAGTGTGCCCGAGTGTACCCTCAAGCAAGAGAACTCTAATTCAAGAAAGTGGAATACCATGGTACAGAGGCTATGGTACTACCCAAGACTAAAAGGTTCATGAAGAGAGGACACATGTCCTGTTTAGAATACACGAGTTTTAATTGCATCTAGTTAATATATATGCTATGCGTCACATCATTTATATATAATGTATGAGTTGTTTCTAGAATTTCTTAATACTTATTCATCATAGAAAATGATATTCATGCGTAAGCAGCAATGCATGTATGCAAGTATATAAGTGTGTGTGTATTCAACAAATATTCCATCAATTTCAAAGACACAATCGTTGTAAAAGATGCTTAGGATTTCGATAACTGTAAAACAACAATTATAGTTATGGAAGAATCAATGTCATTATTACCTTATGAAATGGAAATGTAATGAATAATAAACCCACCTATTTGAATAGGTAAACATTTTCACTAACTATTCGCTGATTTTCTTCAACATAAAAAATAAAGAAAAGTGAATGAGACATTTGAAACATTGATCTAATTCTATGACATCATCAGTAAAGGATGAATTTACAATAGAGAACAGGAAACTTATCTGCACAACTTACTAGGAATTAAAGATAAAAATACTTACCCATGACATGAGGTAAGAAGGAAAATAAGCCTTTTTTTTTTTTGCATTGTTCAGCATTTGATTATTTATACGAAACTATCCAGACTTGGAATGAATAATTTCTGTTGCCATGAGACTTCTCTTTGGGAAAATGGATCTGCAGATTCAGGAGACCTTGTTGTTTGGTTATTAAGAATATGATATGCAATAGAAGGCCTCTTAACTATAGTATAAAGTTGATCATGACAACAGTTCTCCTTCAAAAATATTTCAAAGGAAAAAGGTGAAGAAAAAAATAGAAAATAAAGCTTTATTAACCAGAAAAGACATTCTACTTTGAAATAAAATCTCATCACAACGAACAACGATGATATCCAACTTGTTAAACTCTACTGTGAAATCAAGACGGCCAAAGAAATGCTGCTCATCTTCAACGAAACTTATGACTTATCACATATCTCAGTTATAGATTACACAGCTGCTCAAATGGCCAATCGAAGGAGGAAATTGGTCAATTGGTGAGTTGTTAAGCCATTGGTATCGTCAAAGGTTTGTCTGGGAAGGAATGTTACTTTCCGATAGGTTGTGAAGATTAAGTGGGTGGAAGGATGCAATGGTGATACAAATGGATTAATTAAGGAGACTTTCGTTGTACGAATATTAAATGGGAATGTGTTCTAGTATTTTAAAGCATAGAACGAAATATCAATCCGTATAAAAGTTTAGGAGAAAAATCGGACACTTCCACATTCATCCTTATTTGGCATTAGCCCATTTCGCTTTCTATCCTTTAAATGTTTATTACTGCATTTATCATAATCAACAACTCCGCTCAATTCTCTCTATTCAATAAATGAAGTTTCGCCATAAGATTAATTACTGCTTCTCAAATGAAGCAAATGGAATACATTTGTACATTCGAAGTAACGTAATGGGAAACAATCATTCATCGAAATTCATTCATTCATTGAAGAACTGACTTCATAAAAACGATTGATGTTTTGAAATACATTTTATCGAATTCGTTGGCTAATAATAACAGTTTCTCTTTTTCTTATATTTTGAAGATATTTGCATTCTGAATTTATATAATATTTATGGCAAGGAAAATATTTGTGCTTATTTAACCTTCTCATTCATAGGAATTTGGGCATTTTAAGATTGATTCCTCTTCAGTTATTTTATCGTGTAAATGTTTTAGTAAAATTATTGTCCTTTGCTTAACAAATACACAAATGCCTCATGGTCTTTTAGGACACTTTCTACTCATTGCTTTGTTCCATTTCCTAGAGATTTTCTCTAATTAAACCAAAGAGAGTTAATTCCAGTTGGAATCCTTGGAATTCTCATCTCAGTGAAAGCTAATTCAATTTGACTCTTTGTCATGAAAATCTAATTTCAGATATCGACACCGTCTAATGATAAATTTTTTATTCATTTGAAATTGTTACGCATTTTTATCATCTAAACTTCGCCAAAACCATACTTTAATAATGAAACCTCCGGGTAAAGTTTGCAAATGATATTGAAGTTTATCTTCTGATCATAAGATCTTTTATCAAGTTTTCTTAGTTGTGAATTTATCTTTCGCCAATGAAAATCGCTACGGAAATCTTGCGTCTTTTTTTTTTTTTTTTTGTGAAAAGAAAATTCTGGACAGAGTTTGAATGAAGAAAAGTTACAGCCGAGATCCTTCATTCAAAAACTAAAATACATCAGAATTTGTTATCTATATCAAACTAGCCAACCTGTGAAGAAGTCAAATTTAATTGAACAATCTTCATTGGATTTTCCTATTCTTTTTAACACACAACCCTTCCTTCCCTTGAGCCTCTCCTTCTTCCGGCACTTTGGTTACTTTCTCATCCCAATTAATTGAATGGTGTCGTTTAAAAGGCCATTTCTGAAAAAAAGCTTTAGTCATTGGCAGCCATTTGGATATCTGGACACAGGATAGGAAGACTACTGCGATGTAGTAAGGGATTTCCTTTTAGAGAGAGAGAGAGAGAGAGAGAGAGAGAGAGAGAGAGAGAGAGAGAGAGAGAGGGGGGGGGGGAATGATTGAGATTCCATATGGGAATAATTCCAATCTGTCATATTTCTAATGGCAACAAAAGTTAGTTGGTAGAGACTTATTCCAGTGTTATGTTAGCAAATATTGAGAATGTCTCATGTCCATAAAAGTCTTCGTTATTGATGATCGATTTTCGGAAGAAGAAGAAGAAGAGTCTCGTTCCTTCACCTGATATCTGCGGTATGGACAGAGAAACATTCTTTCAAGAATTACGAATTTTGCACAATTGTAAAAGTGTGGGATATTTGCGGAATATATACTTATAACGAAACTTTCGGATTGAGCTTTAAAGATTTAGATAAAGACAGACAGAGAGAGAGAGAGAGAGAGAGAGAGAGAGAGAGAGAGAGAGAGAGAGAGAGTCCTGCATCTATAACTTAGTTCTAATGCAACACAGTTTCGAATGATCCCAAACTTCGAGGTTTGTATCGACATGAATGAACGATTAAGGAGATATTTCATCTAAATATTATTATGAATTCTGAAGACCTCCAGGATTTATGCCTGGATTCTTTAATTTTGGTTAATGACCCTTATTTCTAATTCTCCAATTTCTTAATACTTCTTCTCCTAATTAGATGTTGAAACGTGTTTGCACGAATCATTGCTCGACCCGAGAGAGGGAAAACATCATAACACGAGTTGGGCAGCTGAGTCGGGCGTCGTTAATGTTACATTGTAACTGCACAAAGCGCATGCTCTCTCTCTCTCTCTCTCTCTCTCTCTCTCTCTCTCTCTCTCTCTCTCTCTCTCTAAATATGCATATCTTTACCACACCTTTTATATGATTTTCCATTTAACTAAGTTACACTTCAGAGATTTTCACACCACTCATCCATCCGCTTCCCTCAACGCCATCAGGAAAAGGTCATTATTCTTCTGTTGTCTTTTTTTTTTTACGTCATATCATCATTATCCGAATTGCATAAGAACCCAAAGCAACGACGTCCTAGCCCATTAATCTCCTTCCAACTTCCATCATTACAGCACGGGCTATTAACGATCAAGTCAAATAAACATGCAACGAATATGATTCTCAAGAGTTACGAAGGACAAGTTTTATGTTTAAAGCTTCATAAGGTCGACGACGCCATAGATTTGAATGTTATGGAAGAGTAATAATAATATTCAGATATGAAGTTTCAGACTGCAGTGAATGGGTCCTCGAACACGCGTCAGTCAAACATTAAAACCTCTCTCTCTCTCTCTCTCTCTCTCTCTCTCTCTCTCTCTCTCTCTCTCTCTCTCTCTCTCTCTCTCTCTCTTCAAGTCAGATGATCGGTATTAGATTATGAGATCCCCAAATAGCGTCGTATTGTTCAATGTGAAGGTAATGAAGCCTCATTAGTCTCCCTGAATTACTTGGTTCACTTCATTATCAGAGACGACATTCATTGCCAACAATGCCTCATTCAATCCATATTTCGGTTTTCGTAATGGAATCAATGAATTCAGTAATGATCAGTAATGAATATCAAATACATTTTGAATAAATAACATGTTTATTTTATCAGGATGTTTACGCTAATGCTGTTCCTTTTTTTTTTCTTCTTTTTATTCCTGTCATGACAGGCACAGAATAACTGATTATGGCTAAATTCTTCCCCCTTCAGATAAAAGATTGGTTTGTTTTCAACAAACTTGTGACGCATTTAATGATGACATTGAGTGACTACATAAAAACAAGTCGAAATATTTTAACAGTGCGCAGTCAGACGGTAGGGGCAATCCAACTGAATAACAAAAAATGATAGTAAAGGAGGGTAGAAGAAAATACTATGATGTCCTTATCCTTCCTTTTTTTCTCTCTCTCTCTCTCCTTTTGACAGTTCCTTATAAATACTTATTCGTCCCATCTGTCTCTCTTCAAGTACCGAAACTACGTATCATAAAAATGCATTGAAAAAGATGACAATCTTTTGGTGAAACCAAATTCGCTTTTGGCAAAGAAGCAAGAATAGAATATGTCAATAAGAAGAATCTTTGTGATAAAAATGATAATATTTGTTATAGAAAACATTTTTATGCATATCTTTTTTTCTGTTGCACGTATAGCCTAATTATACTACTAGGCTCTGGGTGATAAAATCAATGCTCAGTTTCCCCGTCGTCTAGCCCGGCCTAATTAATGGTGTCCCTGTCCGAGCATCATAGCGATTTGGTACTCACAGTCTCTACCGTCCCCCTATCGTTGTTGGGTTTTCTATTTAATTATGATTTAGGTGCATAAACAATAACAACAACAACAAAAATAACACCAATCACAAGAATAAACCGCAATGCAGAAACAGACACAAATTCTATATCTATATTGTTTCTTGCGTTTCTGTAAATGGAAGTTTGTAAAAGATGACTCTTCTGCTAACTACAACTGTCCTCAGGACTCACTCAAGTTTTGGGTGTTGAGGCAAATTGCCTCCTAACAGTTTTTCGCCAAAATTCCCTCGACAGATCTTCCTTTGCTTTTAGGAATGATCAATAATATGCATTCTTTAATTTTATCGAAATCTCTCTCTCTCTCACTCTCTCTCTCTCTCTTTCTCCATAGTGTGCAACCAGCAAGCTTTTTAGTAGATACTTCATTGAGAAATTATAGTTCTTTGAGGACATGGAATTTTGTAATATCTTTTATCAGAAGCTTAAAGTTATGTCAATGTAATCGTTGCTAAATAACTAATATGATATCTGGGTGACTGATATAACCCCGTGGGTCTCTCTCTCTCTCTCTCTCTCTCTCTCTCTCTCTCTCTCTCTCTCTCTCTTCTTCTTCTTCTTCTTCTTCTTCTTCTTCTTCTCCGAGGTGTCCAAGTTCGCTGCATGTCAGCAGATGAAAACGTCAACAAAATCTCTTTCTTAACAACAAAAACAACTTCTCGAGGCCAACGGATTGCATGCATTGCACTCGACTTCAGTTGATGCATCCATGTATCTCTTGTTTTATTTTATAGATGCATATGTATACACGTACATATTGATTTATGTATGAACAGGTGTATTAGATATTTGTTTTATAATTTATATATAAAACAGAGAGATATGGACATTTTATAATGGTCATTTATTTCATTTGCTCTTAGAATTTACACTTCACTTCCAAAAGAGAGAGAGAGAGAGAGAGAGAGAGAGAGAGAGAGAGAGAGAGAGAGAGAGAGAGAGAGAGAGAGAGTTGATGCTTTATAGTGAAATTATTTCGTATAAGCTTAATCTGATACTTCGTGTGGGTTATTGTGTGACTGGTGGTGGTGGGGGGGGGGGGATTCTATCAACCCATCTTCTGCTTGCAGTTTTCCACGTAGACACGACTCCAAAGGAAATAAGTGAATGAACTGTTACGTGTTTACAAGTTTAACATAAATTTTCTAAGGGAATCTAATTGAAGAAGGAAATAAACAGAAACAACTCATGTGACTAAATCCTTATCTTTGATGGAAGAGGCAATGAAGGTATGTTGGTGGGGTTGCAACCTCATCATCATATGTGCAGTTAGAATACGTTTATTTTCTGACGCCTCTCTTATATATATCAAAAGGATAGTTACTGAAACAGATAAAATATTTCCAATGAACTAAAAGAAAAAAAAAGATTATAAAACAATAATTATGAAACGACTTTGCATAACAATATCAAAAGCAAAAGATGGTTACCTCTTGCAATTCCTCAAATTTACAAAGTGTTTCCTGATTCCTTCGATGTGCAATGAATATCAATCAAATTTTGACACCAATCGTCCTTTGTGGTATTCCTTCATTGGTCATGAAGGAATCACTGAAGAGAGACGTTTATCTGTCATAAACTATAATATCCTTCGATCCTTCCATCACTCAAAGGAGGAATATTAGGGAAATAACATGTTCTCTTTATCAAATCCCTCTCAGGAAATCTTAGCTCAATAAATACACTAAAGGTGATTTGCTCTCTCTCTCTCTCTCTCTCTCTCTCTCTCTCTCTCTCTCTCTCTCTGGCCTACTTGCTTTGTGGTCCGTAGGGACATTCATAGAATAAATTGCAAAACATAAACAATAAGAACCAAGATTGATAGAAGAAGACAAGAGGAAGACTCTGCAGTTCTCATTACAACGTCTGTGATTGTGACTCTCTCTTAATCCAGCCTTCATTGCATGTGCATGTGTTTGTCTATGGGATATTTGTCATGAATAAAATAAGTATGGCTCATGTTTAGTTATAGAGACAAAACAAGTATTTCTGTAATTATGTCCTTTGGGATTATAAACCCATTTCAATATTTGCATCGCAACTTGTATAAAACACACATGATAATATCTGGGTGTAAATGTCAACATCAATATATCATATAAGACATAGCATCGTTCACACTGAAAGTCTTATATCAGTAAGTGATGCTACTTTCAAAATGTTTCTCTAGAAAGCTGATGCAATGGATTTAAGGAAGAGGGACACCCATTAAAGGGTTGTAGACTCATTAGTGAGGTTAGCCTCTCCTGATGCCAACGACATTAATGATTTCTACTCCTTTTCCTTTAGGGTTTAAAGGTCGATCATGAATGGCAGAGACAAGGGACACTGACATTGCCCTTGTTTGAATAACAGTGATCTTGAGATTGACCATATATACATTATGATCACTGCCCAAGTCCCCTCTCTAGCCAAGCTGGGACCAGGGAGGGACTGGATATTGCTGCTAAGGACTCAGCAGGCTCCCCAAAAGCACCCATCCTTAGCTCACAAGGATGATGAGGTTGAGGACACTACAAGAATTTATTGAGGTTGAGCGTGTGACGGGCCGAGAGAAGGTTGTGACTCAAAAGCAGGAAGAAAGCAACTGAGTAACTTTATTACAGAACATCGGCTTATATATACATCAATTTCGGGCAAGAAGGCCATAACATATAACAAGCTGTTTCCTGTTCAACTGGCAACCGGTTCTGTTAACAGTTAACGGTGAGAAAAACAGACATGTTTATTCAGGTCCCTGTCAGTGCGAGGGGAGAGCGAAGATACCAAGCATATTATATATATATATATATATATATATATATATATATATATATATATATATATATATATATATATATATATATATATATAAAGTTATTACTATATACGATCGTGTGACACACGGTTTGTACAAGCGGGACTCAAACACTAGTCTAGTGGATTGCCAGGCAGGGACATTTTCAATAGACCACCATGACCCTAACGAGAAAATAACATCTCTGGTACTGTGGGCTGTTAGAATCATCAAATATATATGATTTCTGGGCTCAGGCCATGCCGTCCTGATGGAAGTTCCTATTAGGTAGCTTTTTATGGTATATTTGACTACAGTGATATTCTCAGAGAATTTTACCTTAAGGTATCCAGAATTCTAACTCCTGGAGCGAATATCCCTAAATAATCTCACAGGGATATCGCATAATATCAGAGGATGTATTCTTGACACGTCACATAGCTATCTTCACCCCGAACAGTATTAACGCTTCGAGGGGGTATAGTGAATCTGTAACGAGAATGAAAAGAGAGCCGCTCATAAGGCATCTCTCCTATTCCGTTTCCAGTGTGTATCTGATGAAGGCGGTAGCGCCCTCTTTATTCCTTTTCGTGTAGCTCTACTACTCGGTGTTTTCCCTTGTGTTCTCTCGTTATTTTGGATTTAATTTAACATTTTGATGACTTCTCCGGCCTCTTCGGCCTCTAGGAAGTTGAGTATTATCTTTACTATGTATAAATGTAAGCTCTTGTCGTTTTGAATTAAATCAAAAGTGATTTTAACGTAAACAAGAGCTGTTGCCTACCGGAGTCATCCTGGATGCTATCGCTCGCTCTTATGGGTCATTTAGTTAGCTGGAGCGACGTTCCCGGTTTGTTAGGCTTTAATAATTTAGGTATTTGGCTCCTCTAGGAATGCTTATATTATACCATCTGTTTTTAGTTCGGTAATTTCGACACGGGTCGAGGTACCGATCTTGCCCTTCGCGAGGCTTCGTAGCCTAGATGTCTGGCACTAGTACTTTCATGCATGATAAAAGTATTTCCAAGTGTTATAATATTGAAGCTATAGACAAATATTTTATACATGTAAGATATTGTTGAATGTTTTTTCCAAGATTGTATACGAGAGAGTTTCGGTGATTTAGATAATCGATTCTCATCTTACCTAGTCTAGTATTCTAGGTACAGTAGTAAACTTTCGCACATCCCGGATTGTTCTTTTCTCCTCTGGAGGCTAAGTTCAATCCATCTCTCCATCTGTAAGCCTTCGGCTTAATCCTAGTGGTTCTATCTGTATAATAATTCAGGTATAACTATTCTAGGATATGTCTGTCCTGACCTGATAACCAGAGTGACTGGTTTTTTGGGTTAGGACAGAACATCAGAGTTTCTAGTCTGTGGTCTGCTTTAGCATAGAGAATGAGTCTCCTCTGCTAGGTTAGGGGCAGACACAGGAAGCTTTGCTTCCCTAGTCCATGTTGGAAGGATTCTGTAAGAGATGATTCCTTCCTCTAGTGGCCTAGCAGACTGTCCTGTGTTGTTTTTCTCGGGCTGGAGAATGAGTTTTCTCTGTTGCCCGGCGAAATAACTTCACCTAACTTTGTTCTGGTTGGGAGGAGAATAGCAAGTTTTGCAAGTCTTCCTCCCTAATAGACAACTCTTGGTTAGGATGAGCTTCCTTAACGGCTGAGTGTGTTCCTGCTAGAACGAAGTCTATAGAACCCTTATCCCTTCCCCACCTCTCTTTATTTTATTTTCTTTTGGTTGCAGTCCTATTTCCGTACCTAGTATAGGTTAGGATGGAGGACAAGCTTAGCTCTCTGCCGGCTGGCACTACGTGTTGGCCGGCAGAGACCCTTTATTCTTTGCAGAGTGAACCCCAGACCTCACTTGGTCTCCCTTCCATGTCTGCCGGTAGAGCCCGGCAGGCTATGGATTCTTTGGAAGCCTGAATGCTACATTCTCCCCTTCCATAAGTTCACTCTTTCTGGATGGAAGGTCGTATGGCAATGCTGCCTTATAACCTTACATCCATACTGTTTCTCTGACTATTGTGTTGCACCCCTAACCCTGCTGCTGGCTTGACAGCCGACAGCCGGGCAGGTGGAGGTTCTCTGGTTCTTGGCTACTGTCGGCGGGCATGGGTTTTATTACCTTTGCATGCCAGCAGTGGAAACACAGCCCGAATCTGCTGGCCACTACGATTAGCGGCCGGCAGCTGGGTATTAGTGTTTTCAGCCGTCGGCTGGCAATGATTGCCGACCGGCACACAGTCACGAATCAGTGGGCTGCCGCCTGTTAGTTAGAGATAGTATATCTTTGAACTATACAGGGGTATGTGCCGGCCTGCACATGCAGGCGCACGCCGGCACATACCGGCGCGTGCTGGCCGGCACAACAGCATGCGATGTACAGTAGTTGCTGTATTTGTAGTGTAGTACACACTGCATTAGTAGAAACTGCTGTACAGAGCTTGTGATAACACTAAAGTTCTTCATCATACTTAATGTTATATTGTACAGCCTTTTGTTGAGACTGTACAGTATATAGAAAGTAAGTTCTTTCTGTATTCTTTCTATCCCGTATATTAAAACTTTATCTCAAGGTGTGAACTACACCTTAAATTTCTGTTTAGGAAATTACATAAGGTATTCTAGAATAGAATTAACCTTAGTTTTAATATCTCGGGAGGTTTCAGCAATTGACTGGACAGGAAATACAAGTATGTGTCTTTCCTTCTTTCTTTTATAGCTTTTCTATATAAGCTAAATGTCCTAATATAAGCCTTCACTTGATACTCATGGATTTTTCTTCTCTTTACAGGAGGACCATCCGAAGTGCGGGAGTATGTTCTGTAATGTCCGCAGAAAGAACTTCTGTGGACATCAATATTGCAGGAGGCACGCAGCATGCGGAGCCTCCAGAGGTGATCTCCGCTATTGGAGCCCTCAGGTTTGTACAGTTTGTTCTAACCTGATTACCGAGGCTTTTGACGACCCTAAGTCAACGGAGTCAAGGGATGCTGCCAGGGAAACGTTACGATCCTGGGTGAGGGGTTTTCACAAAAACACTTCAGGTCCCTACCTTCCAAATGAGAAGATGAGGGCCTACCTTTTCCCTAAAGCATCGGCTGATGCAATCCTCCCCCTGCCTCAGGTGGAGATACCAACTGCCCAGAATCCGGTAGATTCTGAAGTCTCAGCCGCCCTTCAAGACATCCAATTGGACGATAGGATGTCGGAGGTGTCGGATTCTACTGAGAAAGATCTTCTAGGAGAAGGTCAGGAGGAGGAGCTTTTCCAGGCTCCTCAAGTAGAAGAGGAAGAAATCGATGAAGTGTCGGTTACATCGGTTCCGGGCCCAGAACCTATTCCGTCTACATCGTCTGCTATCCCAGATGAACTGGGAAGGACTATTTCTTCCATTGTTGAGATGATCCAACAAATTCAAAGGAAGAATGATGAGAAGGAAGCTGCAATGAAACTGGAGATACGTAGACTTGCAGCATCACGTGGGCCCCTTAAGCAGCTCAGCGTGAAGGATCTTCCTTTGTGCTCGGATACCAATCCTTGGAGGTATGCCGAACACATGCCAATGACAACCGGGAAGATCGTGATCTCAGAAAAGTTGGGAGCAATTCCCCTGGAAGAAGTGGAATTTTGGCCCAACAAATATTCTTATCCGGACTGCTATGTCCGTCTTAGGAAGGAGCCAGCCTCATAGGAGGAGACGGTGCTGAAGGAGGTCATAGTTTTTTACCATAGTAAAGCTCAGACGTTACTAGCGAGCTCGATGAAAGAGAGGGGCTTCACTAACTCAAAGGTGCCCGCCTTGAGTAAGAAGCTTCCCTCCTTTGTGGCCTCTCCTACCAGAGCCTTTTCCTTCTTGGAAAAGGGATATAAGGCAGCCTTAAAGGCGGTGGAGGCAGGGAAACCATGCCCCTCCTTGGAGGAGTGCAAGCCGTTATCTCTGACCTTACCCTTGGACCAAGAAGACTGGAAGGATGTACATTACCTTCTCAGTCGGGAAGCTGGAAGCTGATAATGCTGAACGCCAGTTCGGTGAGGCACTTCCAAAACTGTCGGAGGTTCTCTTGCGTAGAGAGCAAGAGACAAAGGAAAGACTTGCAGCATTGATGTCGTTGCAAACGACACTAGAAACGAGGGCAAGTGACCCCAAGATCCAGGATATGTTCATGGTTGCTGCGAGAACCCATCTGACCACAGTTACGAAGGATCTCTATAGCTTTATTGAAGCTAGGAGAGCCTGTAGAGAGTTCGTGTTCGCCTCGGCTGCGGTGAGGCACGAACCGAGGAAACTGATCTCCTCTCGTATTTGGGGTAAAGACCTCTTTCCCAATAAAGTGGTTAAGGAGGTAGTAGACAATGCCACCACAGAGAATAGGAACCTTCTCAAAAAGTGGGGCTTAGATCTCAAGAGAAAGTCTTTTCCGGATGAGGGTCCCCAACCCAAGAGGAAGACAAAAAGGCCTAGGCCATCCTCTCGGCCAGCTAAACCCTACCGACAGCAACAACAACAACTTCCTGTGACTGCGGTGCCTCAGATAGTGGCACAACCTCCAACCACGTACCAGCTGGTACCTCAACAAGTGGCGACACAGTCACCAGTTTTTAACCAAGCCTATGAAAGGCAGACTTCTTCCTTTCGTTCGAGAGCTAGAGTAACAGCCAGAGGTTCTTCTAGACGCCCTTCAAGAGGAAGGGGATACAGGGGAGGACGCGGTCAAGGAGGCAAGGCCTCAGGTCCACAACAGCAGAAGTAAGATACTTCCAGTAGGAGGGAGACTACAGCTATTTAGAGATCGCTGGACCTTCAATCCCTGGGCCCACAGCCTAATTAAAAATGGAGTAGGTTGGAGCTGGAGCAGTCCTCCACTTCAATTTCCTCAATTCTTCCAACACTCATCCCCCGTTCTGGAAGAATACGTCCGAGAACTCTTAGACAAAAGAGTAATCCGGAAATTTAAGTCCATAAAATTCCAAGGAAGGCTGTTTTGTGTTCCAAAGAAGGACTCAGAAAAAACTCAGAGTTATTCTAGACTTGTCACCACTCAACAAGTTCATAGTGAACTACAAGTTCAGAATGCTCACGGTTCAGCACGTAAGGACCCTACTGCCCAGAAGGGCATATACTGTCTCTATAGACTTGTCTGACGCTTATTGGCACGTTCCAATTAATCGTCACCTCTCCTCCTACCTAGGCTTCAAGCTACATAGAAAGCTTTATGCCTTCAGAGCCATGCCTTTCGGGCTGAATATAGCCCCAAGAATTTTCACGAAGCTCGCGAACGCAGCCGTCCATCAATTACGCCTAAAGGGGGTCCAAGTAGTAGCCTACTTGGACGACTGGCTGGTGTGGGCAGCATCCAGGATAGAATGCATGCAAGCTTCTAAGATAGTGATCCAGTTCCTGGAACATCTGGGATTCAAGATCAACATCAAAAAGTCTCGTCTTTCTCGAGCTCAAAAATTTCAGTGGTTGGGAATCCACTGGGATTTGGGGTCACATCAGCTTTCCATTCCTAGTAAGAAGAGGAAAGAAATAGCAGGATCTGTCAAGAGACTATTGAAATCCAAACGGATATCAAGACGCGAACAGGAGAGAGTGCTGGGCTCTCTACAGTTTGCTTCAATAACAGATCCAGTGCTAATAGCACAGCTTAAGGATGCAATAGGAGTCTGGAGAAAATACGCATCAAACGCGCGAAGAGAGCTAATAAGACCACTACCGACTCGCCTGCAAACGCTTCTCAAGCCATGGTCCAATGCCAAGCAATTGAAGAAATCAATACTTCTTCAACCTCCTCCCCCGTCAGTAACTATTCACACAGACGCTTCAAAGAAAGGCTGGGGAGGTCACTCTTATCAGATGAGAGTCCAAGGAGCTTGGTCCAATCTTTTCAAGTCATTTCACATCAAATTTCTAGAAGCCATGGCAGTACTTCTGACACTGAAGAAACTTTCTCCTCGCCACTCGACCCACATAAGACTGGTTCTAGACAGCGAGGTGGTAGTGAGATGCCTGAATCGACAAGGGTCGAGGTCACCTCAAATCAACCAAGTGATGTTGGCCATATTCCGTTTGGCGGAAAGGAAGAAATGGCACCTGTCAGCAGTTCATATTCAAGGGTTCCGCAATGTGACAGCGGACGCTCTATCTAGGTTTACACCTATAGAGTCAGAATGGTCCCTTGACGCAGGATCGTTCTCCTTCATCTCGAGTCAAGTCCCAGAGCTGCAGATAGACCTCTTTGCGTTGAAAGACAACAAGAAAATAGATCGTTACGTGTCCCCTTACGAGGATCCGTTAGCGGAGGAAATGGACGCTATGGCCCTGGACTGGAACAGATGGTCCAGTATCTATCTGTTCCCTCCGCACAACCTCCTTTTGAAGGTCCTCGATAAGCTGAGATCCTTCAAAGGGAAAGCAGCAATAGTGGCCTACAAGTGGACAAATAGCGTGTAGTTCACTCTGGCATTGGAACTACGACTAAAATTCGTACTGCTACCGGATCCATCCCTGTCTCAGCGAGTACAGAAGTCGACTGTCTTCGCTCCATCACTTATGATATCTGTGGTAGCAGCAGGTAGAATTCCTTAACCTTCTGTTTTAAGTCTGCGAGGAACAGTGTAATTAATTTGGGACGATTAATTAAGAGGGTGCGCGTGCAGTCCCTGTCTGTTACTACACGCTGTGCGATAGGCCACGAAAGGGTCCTTACGAACTGTTCCATTGATGTCGGTAATCTATAGCATAATACGGACACTTGTGCCAAGCGTTTTTCACGCTAGTGTATATAAACAGTATGCAGACTATATCATTATTAGTAATAATTCAATTGAAGTGGCAAATCTGTTTCCTAGTAGATGAAACAATATTTCCTGTTGACGGTTTTTCTTTATGCTTTAACACATATCATCCACATTTTATAAATTTTATAAATGTTGATCTGATATGTACGTTTATTAAATTTTAATGAACTAGTTCATAGTCTTATTCGCCCACACTCATTTTATTAGAAATGTACCGAGCATTAAGATTAAAATATGGATATTTTTATCATGATATGTCATTCAAGACTGTTTCCTGATTCAAGCAAATGTCCACTCACTCTAACCCTTCCTTGGAAGGGTTGACAGGGTACCTTAATGGGTTGGTGGTAAAGAGGCCAAATTTGTTCTTACGCGGATACAACCATTATCCATTAGTTTATAAGAGTAGTCACATTGGGGAAGGTGTCACAAATTCATACTGACATTGGTGACTCTTATACAAACTTTGCTTTATATTGTATAGGGAGAGACCACTATACAAGCTTGTCATTTTGTCATCCATAGTTGTTATGTACTCCTCGAGACTTTTTCCAGAGTCTAGTACGACTCTTCCCTGTAGGGGACAGGAAGCACTAACATAGTTCATGCTTAGATGAAATGATGTATGACGGTAACATCATAGGTCTCTAGGTCTAGACGGACAAGGAAAATACTTTCTTGAGAGTACGGAACTGATTGAGAATCCACAGAAACAGTAAGGCTCTGTTAAACTTCCATCAGGACGACATGGCCCGAGCCCAAAATATTCGCTCAAAATCTATTTTTGGGTGAGGTAGCCATGCCGTCCTGATGGACCCACTCTTTCTTTTATTGTTAAAGGGCCTGTTGACCCCTCCCTATGGTACAGTTTCTGTAACACCTCATGTATCGCTACAAGGAATAAAGAGGGCGCTACCGACTTCATCAGATACACACTGGAAACGGAATAGGAGAGATGCCTTATGAGCGGCTCTCTTTTCATTCTCGTTTCAGATTCTTGTCACTATACCCCCTCGAAGAGTTAATACTGTTCGGGGTGAAGATAGCTATGTGACGTGTCAAGAATACGTCCTCTGATATTATGCGATATTCCTGTGAGATTATTTTGGGATATTCGCTCCAGGAGTTAGAATTCTGGATACCTTAAGGTAAAATTCTCTGGGAATATCACTGTAGTCATATATACCCTAGAAAGCTACCTAATAATAACTTCCATCAGGACGACATGGGTACCTCACCCAAAAATAGATTTTTTGCTTCGCTCAAAATCCGTTTTTACGTTCGTTTGAATAGAAAAATCTGCAAATCACAGAAGAATTGAGCAATTGAAGATAATGGAATATAAAAACTAAAATAATCATAAAAAGGGTGAAACAATGAAAGGGATGTGCCATTAGAGAAATGAACGTATAAACAAATAACTATTATCAACAGCCAGAAATATAAACATTCAATGTCAACACTGTTTTTAAAGGTAACAAAAGTAAAATTGATGTGATTAAACCATAGAAATTTTATTTTTATGTTAAAAGGAATAAAGAAATTATCACAGCAGAAGTCAACAACATAAAGGTATGTGTGATTGCAAATAATTATACCAATTCCCTAATATTGCAAGAGGGTCTGCCCCTCTCCTTTATTCTTCTCCTGTACTTCTCATTCTCCCTATTTCCTTAATCTTTCCCATCCCGAGTACCTGCCTTTGAGCTATAAACTGGATTCTATCCAGGGGTACTCTTCCTTTCCCCATATTCCCCACTTCCCTATTCTTATTATTATTACTATTATTATTATTGAAGGTATGTGGTCAGATATTTTATTTAATACCAATAGAACAGACATATAAACTGGATTTTTTTGGTGGGGAGGACGGATGATCTCTTAGGAAAAACGTTATACCACAATATACATCGTGTTTCCTGGGAGGTTTCCTAAGATGTTTCCTCTCTCTCTCTCTCTCTCTCTCTCTCTCTCTCTCTCTCTCTCTCTCTGTTTTTTTCTTCGTTCATAAACCCTTGTTTCCAATGACATAATCCAAAACCTTGACCGGTTGATATCGTTATAGTTCAAAACGACCATTGGTTTACAACTCTGAAACAATACATACTTATTTGGTTCTTGTTTTTTATTTTATCTTAAGTGATAAGGGTGTTGAGGGTGGGGGGGGGGGGGAGGGCGGGGCATTCAGGGAATAATTTGGTAATGAAATGATTACTCATGTTTTAATTGTACTCATATCAACCAACAATTATACTTATGCTTGCGTCATAGGACCAACTGTTTTGAACTGTATTTATTCATGTGTGTATGTATAACTATGGAGGAAATGACTTTATACATGATTGTTCCGGCAAATATCATATATGCTTGCATGTTCATATATGACCTTGTCTACAAATCATGCGTTTTACGATGTTTGATGTTACGCTTTATTTGTGTTCAATTGGTCCTTGAATATCAAAGCATTTTGGTATTTAAATATGTCAGTCTCATTTCATTTTAACTAAAATTCGAATTGCCATACTGTTTTGGGGGGATGTTAGCACTGGCAAACAGTCAGTAAATTTATGTCCTTTTATAATAATAATCTATGACACTATTAAATGATACAAAACTATGTGACGACTCATTCAAGGTTCTACAGCCATTGAGTAAGGATGTGGTAGTGACATGGCTATCTGTTCGTTTTCCTATGGAAAATAAACTCTTACATATATATTTTGAAGATTTCTTATACGTTATCTATTATATAATGCTATGGTGGAAAAATAAAAATGACATGTCTGAGAAAAGCCAGAGGAAATAAGCCTCACTTTCCTTCGAGGGACATCTGGACTCCAAGAAGCAACAGATCGAATTGTTTGAAGGTCAATCCAGTTGGGGAGGGGAAATTCAATTGCAAACCTCTTTCCAAGAATTTCCCAGAAGACACAAATAGACTTCAATTTAGGTCTTAGCTTCGAATAAATTATGTTGTTGGTATTGTTTCTCTTTTTAAAAAGAGATATATAGCAATAATAACGAGACACTTTCGTTGCCAAAAAGTTACTATTCTTGAAACTGAATATTAACTCGGAAAGGAGGGTACCATATGTGTTTGTGTATGTATGGGTTTTATAGAGAGAGAGAGAGAGAGAGAGAGAGAGAGAGGAGAGAGAGAGAGAGCAGAGAGAGAGAGAGAGAGAGAGAGAGAGAGAACCTACAAAAGAAATAAAAATGTTCGTTGAAATTTGGGTTTCTTATCAACACGGACATAATAAACATCCAGAGAGAGAGAGAGAGAGAGAGAGAGAGAGAGAGAGAGAGAGAGAGGGGAGAGAGAGAGAGAGAGAGAGAAAACCTAAAAATGAATAAAAATGTTCATTAAAATGTGGGCTTCTTCTCAACACTTATATGATAAACATCCAGAGAGAGAGAGAGAGAGAGAGAGAGAGAGAGAGAGAGAGAGAGAGAGAGAGAGAGATCGGGGATCATAATTACACTGTATAAAATGATGCTTGATTACCGTGTGTTTTTTTCCATTACTTCGTTGAGGGGATGGGGTTGCGAGGCTCATACTCATGACTGTATTATTATTATTATTATTACTTACTAAGCTACAACCCTAGTTGGAAAAGCAGTATGCTATAAGCCCAGGGGCTCCAACAGGGAAAATAGCTCAGTGCGGAAAGGAAAAAAGGAAAAATAAAATATTCTAAGAAGAGTAACAACAATAAATATCTCCTATATAAACTATAAAAACTTCAACAAAACAAGAGGAAGAGAAATAAGATAGGAGAGTGTGCCCGAGTGTACCCTCAAGCAAGAGAACTCTAACCCAAGACAGTGAAAGGCCATGGTACAGAGGCTATGGCACTACCCAAGACTAGAGAACAGTGGTTTGATTTTGGAGTGTCCTTCTCCTAGAAGAGCTGCTTACCATAGCTAAAGAGTCTCTTCTACCCTTACCAAGAGGAAAGTGGCACTGAACAATTACAGTGCAGTAACCCCTTGGGTGATGAAGAATTGTTTGGTAATCTGTGTTGTCAGGTGTATGAGGATAGAGGAGAATATGTAAAGAATATGCCAGACTATTCAGTGTGTATGTAGGCAAAGGGAAAATGAACCGTAACCAGAGAGGAGGATCCAATGTAGTACTGTCTGGCCAGTCAAACGACCCCATAACTCTCTAGCAGTAGTATCTCAACGGGTGGCTGGTGCCCTGGCCAACCTACTACCTATAAGAAGGATTTAGATATTTTGTACGAGAGGCTTCCTGGGCGTTAATCAAAGGTGACCTCACATCAAGGCAACAATGAAAGTTTAGTATAAAACAAATTAAATGTCAAAGAAAATTTATTTATTTAACAAATGCTCCAACATATTTTCGAATTAGTCCCACTTTTTTTTACATTCATGCAAATTGTTTTATCCCATATAAATATAGAAACTTTTTGTTCTTTTATTTCCCATGATTTAATAAATGAGCGAGAAAATTTTCTATAATATTAAGCAATAAAATCCTATTGTAGAAGACTGACTACAGAGTATTTCTCCAAGGTTCTTTCCTAATTAGTTTCCTGCATAGGAGTATATTATCAGGACAGATCAGACAATAAATAAGATAAATATTCGGGGATAAATTTCCGAAACATTACATAATATGAAAGAATTCTATTCTCTTACTCCAAATGGAGACACTGAGTACCCTCCATATCATTGATAACCAGAAAGAAAGAAAGAAAGAAATGAGTTATTTGACATCATCACTATGAGTAGTTTCACTTCAAAACTGTCGTTCAATTAGTTCATTATGTATGTTGCATAAGATTTTTCATAATTCTGACCATCCTTTACATTCAGATCTCCCTGGACAATTCTATCCAGTTCGTAATATTAGGCAGGCAGTTAATTCTAATAGCCAGGCCTTCTCCATCAAGAGGCTCAATACTACACAGTATTCTAGAAGTTTTATTCCAGCTGTTACCAAGTTGTGGAATGATCTTCCTGAACGGGTAGTTGAATCAGTAGAACTTCAAAAGTTCAAAGTTGGAGCAAATGTTTTTATGTTGACCCTGCTAACATGAGACTTTTAAAGTTTATATATGACATATCTGTTTTTGACGTTGTTAATAGTTTATATGGGACATGTCTGTTTTGACGTTGTTGCGGTTTTAGAATAATTTATTGTTAACTTGTCCTCATCATTTATCTATATGTTTATTTCCTTTCCTCACTGGGCTATTTTTTCCTATTGAAGCCCTTAGGCTTATGGCATCTTGCTTATCCAACTAGGGTTGTAGCTTGGCTAATAATAATAATAATAATAATAATAATAATAATAATAATAACCAAGTACCACAATGGTTAACAGTTAACAGTGAAAAAACATACTAAGTATTTTCATGTTCTTTTTAGTGCGAGGGGAGAGCGAAGATACAAGCATAATATATGCACAAAATGAAATTTCGTTACTATGTACGATCGTATGACACACGGTTGGTATAATAAATAAAACAAATATACTGGATTAAATTTCCGGAAAATTACATAACATAAAGGAATTCTATTCTCTTACTCCAAATGGAGACACTGGGTACCTTCCATGCCATTGATAACCAGAAAGAAAGAAAGAAAGAAATGACTTTTTTGACACCATCACTATGAGTAGTTTCACTTCAAAACAGTTATCCACAAATAAAGATAAGGAATGTTACATGATTCCACTTTCTGTTAGTCTATGGAAAACTTCCTTACATACTGCACAACTCTGTGGCCTCAGAGGTAAAGTATGGGATCCATAGAGGCTTATTCAGACTCTGATGACAGTTGTGCTAATGGAAACGTCTCTGCCTAGCAACTGTTGGACTGGGATTTGAGACCTGCTTAAACTCGGTAGTTTCTTGTATTGTCTGCAAAGTCACCATCATTGTGAGCTAAGGATGGGTGCATGGGGAGCCTATAGGTCTACCTGCTAAGTCAACAGTAGCCATTGCCTGACCCTCCCTGGTCCTAGCTTGAGTAAAAGGGTCTTAGTGTAGTCACTAATCATATGTATATGAGGTTAGTCTCCAGGGCAGTGTCCTACTCGCTAGGGCATTGTCACCGTCCCTTGTCTTTGCCATTCATGAGTGTCCTTTAAACATTTAACAGAGGATATGTATGTTTTCCCTCTCGCTATAAAACCTTCACGAGAGATAATTCTGTCTTTTCCTTTGAGTAATCAACTACATATCTTGATTAATGTGTCTTTAAATCTTCTGTCTTTAGGTTATGGAGAGAAAATAACCAACGGTGTCAAATGAGGATCCTTCCTTGTGATAACGAGAATCATATTCAAAGTATTATAGTAAAATTAAGGGTCTCTTTTGATTCGATCTTTCCTTATCCTTCTTATACTTTATCAACCGAATTACTCTTCCTGTTATGTAACTCAGAACAATAAATTCCTGTTCAAATGGTTTTACACACAAACCTTCTCCTTTCTGTGTCTCCGTCTGTTCATTAAAACTTGAAGTGGAATGGAAGGGAGAGGAGAACTCAGAGTTGATTGAGTGGAGACACACTCATTCGTCAGACTGTTGGTAATTGTCTCGTCTCTGCATAAGGAGAATTCTATTTCAACAAAGCTTTGGAAAACATAAACATACAATTACAAAGACAGACATACCGACATACACACACACACAAATACACATATAAAACAGCTACAATATCTCTTGGCGTCCAAGAATCGAAGACAGAAACATTAATACTATGCCTGATACTATTAGATATATGGATCCTGGAGATAGCGGTAAAAAGAAGTTATAGATAGATAGATAGATAGATAGATAGATAGATAGATAGATAGATAGAGATATATATATATATATATATATATTATATAATATTTGATACAATAGTATCTTTACCTACTTAAAACCTATTTTACATTTCTTCTTATTATGAGGTAAATTAGATGGTTCTTACAACCATAGTTTACACAAAGTAGCGAGCTGAGCATTACGAGTATATACTCTGGAAAGATAATATATTTAACATCTTCGACTTACCCAATACGTGAGAGAACTGAGCTATCACGTTTAGAATCACTGTTTTGTCAACCCGTCAGTCAAGAGGGTTTCAAGAATATTAAGTTTCTGTTTGCAAAACTACGACCTACGGATGAATTATAAATCCAAGCAACTTGATCCGCCTCTTTTTAAAATTCAGGATTTTTTTTCTGTAAACTATTTATGTAAATTTTTTACTGATTCTTCCAGATGATACAAAGATTATAATTAATAATAATTAAAAATAATTATAAACACAAAAAATAATTCTTAAGACGGGTAAATAGTCCAAATTTTTGAAAACACATTATGATGATAAAATATTTTCCATCTGATCGCACTCGTCAGGAATTTGCATAATACTAAGTGAACGTTCACTGAGACTGGAGGAAGCCTTTCCTGCTTCATCAGTATTTAATAAGTAAAGAACCGGAATGATAGAATACAAACGTGAAAATTTTATTTCCGTTGACTATAATGAAGATTAATTTATTTAATTTTCTAAAGATTTTGCAGAAATAGAACTCACAACACTGTTCTCTTTAGTTTCTGTCTTGGCTTTCGAGGGGGACTAAATGAATCTAATTCTATTTCATACCTTTATCAAAGTCTATATGTCAATAAATGCAGCATTCTTAATCTTTCTTATCCTTTAATGACCTTTGGTCTATTTCTAATTATGTTTTAAGGGAAACAGGAAGATCTGCTCTTCTAGTCTGTTGTAAGATTCCATAAAAACAGTTATTTTTACAAAAACTATCTCACAAATTTTTAGTATCAGATTTAGAGGGAGAAAGAAAATATAGCAAATTGTGGGAAAACTATAGAAATTATAGATTATTTTCTTCATCATTCACATTGGCAATTCAGTTAAAGAGAGAGAGAGAGAGAGAGAGGAGAGAGAGAGAGAGGAGAGAGCAATTGGTTCTGTTCTCTATTTTTTTTTTGTTTTTTTTCTGTAGGTTCTGAATGATGCTTATATAAGTACCAACAGTATTCTTGTAGCTCTAGGTAAAATCAAATCCAAAGAAAATCCTACAGTCTGGAATGAAAAATTAAATACATACAAAACAATTAAGTGTCATTCATTTGTTGTAACAGTCAACAATTCTAGGTAATCACACCTATAAATAGGTACAGAAATGTAAATAATTACAAGCTAGAATTAATGAGGTAAGTAAATTACCGAGTTACTTAAACACAAACCAGTCAGTTTGAACATCCAATGTTGCATAACCGTTTGGAACAAAAAGCAATACAGCGACTCATTTTACTAATCATTGGTATTTTGCATTGCTAAGACGCACAATATCAGAGGTCAAGAACACCTTCAGGGTAGAACTTTCTGGCTAAAAATGCTTGGTTATAAAATTGCCTTTGTTCGTTTAAAGGATACCACAAATATTACGCCCAAATACACCTCTTTGTCTATCAAATTAGGGACTTGATCATTCTCCAAAATGGCCAGTGTGCGAGTTTTATGGATGACATGACCAAATGCTCTGTAGTATCCTCTGCCTCCCTGTACAAAACACAAAGGGTATCCTTATCATTCCTGTTTCCATAATTCTTTTTTTAATTCTTGCACATTTAACCTTGTTTTCATGAATAATACTGTTGCATCATCAATACCATGCTATTATGAAACCCAAGAGACGATATACCATGTCCCATATTCATTGTTAAAATTTCCTTAACAACCAAGTAAAGAAGCCAGATTTGGTTTACAGTGAACACTGTTATGTATTATTGTAATAATGTACTGTATTACCTCAAATGTTACGTGTATTGAGCGCAACATTGCATCATATTGCATTGATAAGACATGTTTAAGATTGTACATAACTGAAATAATGTATTTTGATGATAGGGCTCAAGCATTTATTAATTACCTCAAAGATAAGATATGATTCTTTATACTTCTGTAATGCAGTAGGATTTAAGTCTTTTGAGAGCGATGCTCTTATGTTTTTTTTTATCAGGTTTTGGTTTTTAAGATTGTTTACGAGAGTTGGTTGTTGGAAGCCCAGAGCCAAGAGCAATGTATCCTCTTATTATACATTAAAGGGTTATGTATACACCTGCGTTTGATTGAACATATCAACAATAAAAAATTGACAACGCAGATTGGATACCCCTGGATGATTACTAATAATTATTCACTCATTTACAGGTAAGTAATATGCTGAAATTCACCAGAAAATCAGCCAACTTGAAATATAAAAAACGCGTTGGGCTGAAGTCGTTTCTCTCTCTCTAAGAAAACATAATTTTCTACTTATTGAATAATTCCTCAAACCGGAATTTCTTCTTGTTGCATATTAATCCTTGGTTTAAAACTTTGCCTCTCAAAGATTTATCCCTCCTGAATTCACTGCTGGTACGAGCTATTTTCATAAAAGTTTCGTTATAACCAAATGCTACCTCAAAACCAACTTTGTCAATGAATAATCACACTACCAACTGGTCACAGTAGGCATAAGGAAGACTGCCCCACACCCATAGGTGAGAGGGCATCAGGAGACCAACTTAACTTATTCAATATGTTGAGTGCATTTTATACCCAAGTGGGTATGCAATAATATTTGGTTATTCCACCAACGTTCTTCTCGGAATCATATGGAAGCTTGTAATAATAATAATAAGAATAGGGAAGGGAGGAATATGGGGAAAGGAAGGGTACCCCTAGATACAATCTAGTTTATAACTCAAAGGCAGGTACTCGGGATGGGAAAGATTAAGGAAATAGGGAGAAAGAGAAGTATAGGAGAAGAATAATAGAGAGGGGCAGACCCTCTTGCAATGTTAGGGAATTGGTATTAGCTAAGAAGCCAGATACTTGTGTTGGATATTCTTGATCCAACTCTTTCTAAAACTTTGAATTCTTTTTCTCAAACTATATATGCAAAATATCACTAATTTTTCGTAAATGTTATAAAAAAATTACAATCAGACATAATGGTGTCTGTTCTATGCAGATGACAGAGTCTTGTTAACCAAGAACAGAGAAGAACTGAATATGAACATATAACCCTATCATATAAACATATAATTAAATACATATTCGTATATGTTTTACATATCAATGCATATATATATATATATATATATGTGTGTGTGTGTGTGCGTGTGTGCGTATATATATATATATATATATGTGTGTGTGTGTGCGTGTGTATATATATATATATATATATATATAAACACAAATAAGTAGCAGTAAAGCATGTAAACATATTCAAATGCAATAATTGCACATGCATGTGAATGGAGTCTAAGATGCGAAAGATTAACTCCACACAGACAGTTAATACCTGATGTACATAATCCTTAAGTAATATACCACGTACCATCTACTTCAGTCTGGTCTATAATACGTAATATTATATATATATATATATATATATATATAGCAAGTAGATATTTTGCATACAAATGCGTCAAATTTGGGACATTTTTTTTTTTATTTTCCTCTATGATGTTATTTGTCTGAATAAATTTCTTTATAAATTTCCTCTTAACTGTGATTTCCATCTCCAGCGTGAAAAAACTGTGCATTGTAATCTTGAGTATATCTGACATATCGAAAAGAGAATTGAACATCATGAGATAAGTACCAGTTGGTGTATGCGAATCAATGTAGCTGCCAGAAACGACCTGGATGAGAATAGATGGGTCAGAGATAAAGCGGTGATGCAGCCAGCCTTCCCAAAGTTAAGGTTTAGCTCCATGGTTATTCCATGAAATTCTAACGATCCTCCTTTCGTCTAAGAAACCAATTCCGTTATAGAAAATTAGCCAAATGTTATTGATTGTAGCAAAGGTGGAATAAAGCTTGGGTCCTGCAACCTCATCCCAAAAGGTTTACCAGAAATTAGAAGGAGAAAATACTTTGTGAGAAACATATGTGAAGGAAAGGACAGGGACGCATTCAACATGCCACCTTGAAAACGATCTTTGATTGATTGATTTGGATTTTTCTGGTATCCTGACATCGAAGGTCATTGACGCCAGAAATTCAATTTAAAAGCATAAAGGCGAAGATCTCCTTATAAAATTTAAATAGCTTCCAGAAGACCTGCTTCTGAAATAAATCTAAAAATTCCGCATATCAGAAAATTTGTAAGATTCTCATTTTACCAAAATTTACAGGTTTTTAGTTCCGGTACATCAAAGTTCAGTTTCCGTTTGAAGTTTTCAATAATCTTGTGATGAAGTTTACATTTTGTTGCCTCTTTTCAGACACTTCCTTCTTGTACGTTCCTCACCTTTCTTTGCATAAACACTTTTAGAAACATCATTTAAAGTCTCTTAAAGTTAAGGAAAGAAAATTTATTTGGAGGAAATTTTGGGAGGAATACTTACATGGAGTTTGGGCTATAAGACCAGGCAAGGGATCAGGAGGCCATTCATCGCCTTGGTGAAACTGGGATTTGCTTATTTTCTCCCTAATATCGCTAGTTGGGTTTAAGAATTGCAGCAAAAACATTCAGGATAAGTTGAAAATTGTTCTGAAATTTTAACCCAAAAACATATAATATTGCTGATGATGACATAATCCCTTACAACTTTGCTCACCCAAAAAGAAAGTTTTCTTCCAGACCAAAGTAGAAAAAATTAATTTTCACAAACTGCGTAATTTCGTTCGATGAAATTCCCATTAACATCACTTACGAACTCCAGACCATTTGGTAATGGCATGACGAAGACAAAAATTTTCTTGTCTGTTGACATGTAATTACAGGTAATGTGAGACATGAAAGGAAAAAACACTCTAAACTAATTAGTC
>NC_090749.1:24906016-24941016 GCF_036898095.1 Palaemon carinicauda | reverse complement strand
AGTTCTCAACATTCTCTTACTTTCTTCATTACTGACAGATTTACACGAAGAAAATATTTGTTAAAACTTTGCATTTGTAAAGGGATTTAGAAATATGAAGAAAAGTTTGATGTTGGATAAAAGAAAGAAAGAAATGGCAGTCACAAAGAATGAACAGTTAAAAACGGTGTTGGCGAATGTATCAAAACCAAAAGAAATATGAAACAAAAAAGTAAAATGAAAGAAAGTAAAAGAGAAAGCGATGGCGACCAATACTTCTATTGTGTTTCCATTTCATAACAGAAGAGTTTTATTTTCAGTAGTTAAAAGTGCAACGATAAGAATTGGATAAACTTGTGGCAGTAATATTACATGTATTCGTATATCGCTATTGTAATACTTGGAATACTTGGAATTATTCTTGGAACTGGAAAAGTCTGTTTGTTGCATCTGTGAGATTTAGGAATACGTTTAATATCCTTTTGCTTACTAAGATAGAATTTGAGTCAATCTATAAAAGGAATATTACTTCCTATCCCACATGTCATCGACCAGAATCTTCATAGTGAAACACATTTCAAGATAACCTCTAATTCTTTTCTTAAATTCGTTCAATATTCATCATCAAATACAAGGAGAGTTATAAGCAAGTAATGAAGAGTAGTTTGGCGTATGAAACAGCATAATCGATCATCAACGAACGGTATTTCTAAAGAAAATTGTTTCCTTGGAATAAGATAATTAACATTACTGTACCATCTTATAACACTGTCTTGATCAGGGTATCACATACATTGTTGCTCTCTCTCTCTCTCTCTCTCTCTCTCTCTCTCTCTCTCTCTCTGTTGGACCTTGCAATCACCCCAAAACACGATTGACTGAGGGAAGCAGGCTTCGTCTTATTAACATGTCTGC
This sequence comes from Palaemon carinicauda, assembly GCF_036898095.1. Taxonomy (NCBI): domain Eukaryota; kingdom Metazoa; phylum Arthropoda; class Malacostraca; order Decapoda; family Palaemonidae; genus Palaemon; species Palaemon carinicauda. The sequence continues at coordinate 24,940,122 of NC_090749.1, read as the reverse complement.
ATATTCAAATTTTCTTCTTTTCAGTGGTTGATTCAATAAACACAAAACAGATTACTTTGATCAAGCTGTCCAAAAAGGGTCAAATAAGATTTGTATTCACTTAGGATGAAATAGATCGTTGCATGTTGAAAAATAACCTTTGTTTATCAATAATATTTTAGATACCCAGAAGAAAATATTGAAAAACGAACATCAATAAAACTGGCCAATTTATAATTGGTTATAAATTGTAACTTTTTTACCCATTATTCGGAATATTTGATAATATTTCATAGTCACTAATAAATTGTAAGTGGATGAGATTCTGTCATTTTCTGAAAAGTAGTACAAATACCGTGTGAGAAATTTCAAGCGGCTTCTTAGATGAGTATGATCATGCGCAGACCTTAGGAATCTAGTGTCAGCGGTAATGAATCACAACGATTGTCAAACGTCATTCTATAAGAGTACACACTTTGCACGATTGCAGTTGAGGAATGATAAAGGAAAGAATGAAACAATGTGAAAATGACCAGATTTCTAAAGTGAAAAATATATAAGTTTATTTTGCATACTTTCATACTTATAACAATTATAGTTATTAGAGCAGAGAGACAACTTCAACACCGTTCAACAATTTAAGATGAAACTTTTTGTCGAATTTTTGGAAATATTAGAAAATAAATCAACTATTCTCGGGCTGCAATCATGTGGTTCTCTCCTTATTCAGATCCTGATTATCTTTTCAATAACTAGTAAAGAGAGAAACAAAGGTCATCGAAAAAGCCAATATTCTTTGCTTCAAAGGCACACTGGGTTTTGATATCCTGAAAAAAGCTCATTTGGAATGCAATAAAGAAAAGAAAAGCTTCCAGTTAACAAAAGATATAAAAATCCAACGCCACCTCTGACTTACTTAACTAGAATTCCTTTCAGACTCAACATATCAATTGCACAGTATTTAACACCAATTGCTCTTCGGAGATTCGTTGAGAATCATTTGATGAGATTTCGGTTCTAAGTTATTTTGTTTGAATGGGAAATTAATATCTTTTTTTTTTTTTGGACTAAATCCAATATCTCTTGCCATGCAGTATACCTTACACAGCAATTCTTAAGCTTTTAAAAGCAAATAACTTTTATCGGGGCCTACAATAAAGCAATTTTGTGTACAATTTATCTTGTTAATCTGAAGATGGAGACTTCTTTGTGTGGCCTTTGCATGATTACAACAGTTCATTACAATTTCTAAGATTATTTCGATTACAGCAAATTCTTTCATCAATCATATGTTATTCAACATAATTATGGGGTTAAATTTCAGCCACATTTTTCTTATTACACAATTATAATCTAAATGTGATATCCAATACATAGTCTCTGAAGGTTCTTAAGAGGATATCTAGGGTTTTCAAAATGTACGTCCCGAGGAGGAGAACAGTTTCTTGTGGTTAACTGAACCTTTGAGTTGAGAGAGAGAGAGGAGAGAGAGAGAGAGAGAGAGAGAGAGAGAGCGAGAGAGAGTGGGGGGGGGGCTTGTTAGGGCAATGTCACTGTCCCTTGCCTTTGTCATTGATGAGCGGCCTTTAAATCTTTAATCCTTTAAGGTCTATTATCTGTAACATGAATCTTATTGATGCAACAGAATTTCACATTATTCCAGATCTCAAGGTGTTTCATCTATATCAGCAAGTAAAAGTCTTATGCTACTTTTTTTTTATATTATCGACCTCCGAATAAGATAGTTAGAAGTTCTTCATAACATTAAAGTATAAAAAAAAATTTTTATCGAACAAAATTAGTGAGTGTAACAAGGATATATTAATACATGTATAATTGATTTATAAACGAAATTGAAAAAAAAATTCCCCGAAAGAGAAAAGTAATTGATGATTTGAAACGTAATTTTCGTTTCTCTTTTACTGATTCACGTTTCTTTGCTTAATGGAACAAGATAATGACTTAAGGGGGAATTCACTTTTTATTCAGATTATGCAAACTGAAACGTAAAGTTTAAATGGCTTTCTTGTAAAAGTGTTTATTATTATTGTTAGAATGGTATTAATCAAGGTCTCTCTTTATAGATTGCTTATTCTTATTCTCTATCTCTCAAGAGTTCCCCCCTTTTTCCTACCCTTCCTGCTTCCTTTACTTTTCCAAAAGAGAACAAATGCGTCTCCTTAGAGTAACTGGAAAACTCTGCATGTCAGCTTTCCAGGGGACACATAGAGGATGAAAGACAATGACAAAGAGAGAAAAGAAAAAAAGGATAGTATCGTTGTACGACGCTGTTCAAATTGGTTGAAATTGTCAGTATTCATTTAACCCTGCTAAACACCACCTGACCAGCAAAAGAACAACCTCAACTACTCATGTGCATTGAGGCTATAAAACACTTAAAAGAGAATGTCTTTAAAGTTTCCATATCGTCGTCTGCGTTCTTTGCCTATGACGTCATCACACCACCTGACTTTTCCAGCGGCCATACACCAGTCAGGAGTACCTACCTATGAAACTCATGAAACCTAAAAGGACTCATAATCACAGAAAATATGATGAATTAAGTCTTGTTAGCAACAATATCTTTATATTGTAATTCAATATATATTTTATTTGTCAGGATACAAGATCATAATAAAGGCTGTTCATTTCTTCTTTGTATTACCTTAAACTGTATCCTTTTGCATTGGTAGTCTTGGTATTCATGTCGGCTATAATGGGCGATTTCATTATTGGCTCGAGGGGAAAAGGAAAGTCTCTCTGTCTTTATCACTTCTGACATAACTTATCTTTAAATGGAAATGTTATACCAAATAAAACATAATTGCAAATAGTAAACTTTACATACAACAATAATTTTCGTAATTATTATAAAAATTACAATTGTCTAACAATCTTCCTCCCCTACAGATCATAAATGAAAAGCTTTTTCTCTTAGTTGACAACAGATGGTGTTGGAAACTGGATTATAGTAGAGTACCAATATAAACACCCCGTGACTATTCCCCTATCAAGAGAAAGTGGCATCACTTCATGGTCAACTCCGATTTTCAGTGCCACCTTGTCGTTGCTTTTTCCTGTTACACTTCGAGATGGGATTTCCATCGACATTTGAATCTCTCTCTCTCTCTCTCTCTCTCTCTCTCTCTCTCTCTCTCTCTCTCTCTGAATGTGTGTGTGTGTTTTGCGTGCTTGTTCTGAAGCAAGAAGAAACATTTATAATGACCAAAGGTGCCAACAGAATGCAACCAGGGGAAACAAATGAAAACCGCCCTCAACAAACTAAAAGAAATTTGTCGCAACTTGTCGAAGCCAACAAAGGAGAGCTAAATACGAAGTCTATTAATTTCTCTGTGTCTCTTCTGTTTCTTTTTCTTTAGGAAAGAGGCAGATGCTTTCGATTGGAGATTCAAGGAAGGGCGTGACCTAGTTTGACCACGCCCAACTTTGCAGCCTTCGTTGAGGTGTCTCTTCAAACTATTCGCATTAGACTAAACCTTTTAACCGTTTAGAAAATTATGATGACTATTGGTAGAACCTTGAGGTCGTTAACGTCTCCTGTTTTATTTGGAAAAAAACTGTTTTTTGGTCTTTGTTCTGTGAATGACGAATATTGTAGATTAGTTCCACTCTTTACTTTCAAGACATTATCAGATAGATTCACCCAAAATCCACATATTGACTATCACCTAAACATCAGCTATTCTCTTGTGAAGGGAAAGAATGTTCCCTGTTATTCGCAATACTACGTTCATTGTTGCAGGGCTACAACAATAGGAAAGCTCGTTCTCTGTGTATCAGATTGTTACTAGAATTTTGCTTTTTTTCAATATTATCAAATGTGTTATGATCTCCTTTGAAGGCTGAGGTGTAACTCTCCCGAGAATTTCCACGTGAACACAACTGCAAATACACACACACACACACACACACACACACACACGAGTACAAAACTGTTATTATAGATTTACTTACGTAGATAACAATAGAACATATCTAAGGAAATAGTTAGAAGTAGAACCCTACGTAAACGCAAATATACACAAAAGCCTACTTGCACCGAAATCTATAAAGTAGGCTTATACAAGTACACAGGCACCAACACTTGTCCATTTACACATCTTACGCCACTGAGCCCCTCTGTTCAATATTGGAGGGTCCTCACCGATGACCGGAAGTGAAAAAGTGTCCACAAATCTCTAAAGAAGTTTCATGATTTCGAAGGAAGATCCAATAACTGACAGAAAGCATTTCTTTCTTTCTATTTCCCAAAATTTTTATTATTACTATTATTACTAGCTAAGCTACGGCCCTGCTTGGAAAAGCAGGATGATATACGCACAAGGGCACCAACAGGAAAAAATAGCCCAGTGAGGAAAAGAAATAAATAAACCAGGAAACGAACAAAATAAAATAGAGTAAAATATTGTAATAATTTTGTTATTTTTCATTTCATATCAGTTTCATAAACATGGATTTTTGGCTGGAAAAGGATAGAATTTTATTCTTTACTTTTATATACTCAATAAAAGATTTATTCTAATGACATGAGCTTGTGAGATAATACTATCTTTATCTGCAGTCGCTTCTTTTAGGTCACTGACGAGGAAAGACTCAGTAGTCACATAATGCTGTACAACACCTGACACACCAAAAAGATTAACCATCAGGTTGACCTTCTTAGAGATTCCATCAATAATAATAATAATAATAATAATAATAATAATAATAATAATAATAATAATAATAATAATAATAATAATAATAATAATAATAATAATAATAATAATAATTGAATGAATGAAATGGAGAGTAGTTTTGTTTCCTGTGTGTATCAAAGTACATTCTTATAACTTAAGGGAGCTTATCTTATACCTTATTTTCATTCTTATTGACATAAGAGTTGTGATGCGTCCAGAAACTTCTCGAATGATTCTGTTACCTGACATCACACAATGAAGAATCCTCTGTAATAAACGTTACACAAATTATTGTCGTAAACTCAAGGCTGCAACTGGTAATGAAATATACAGAAGTGCCAATGTATCCAGGAACCGAGCAGACTTGCCATTCCTTACTGAGATATTCCAGCATCCTTGAAAATTGTGTCTTTATAACAATAATCTAAAGTACAGCAAATATCTGCCTTTTTGGAATTCTTCTGTTTTGTCAATAAATGCAAATCAGGAAGCAATCAGAAATTTTGCAATGCAGGCTAATTTTAGGGAGACATTTTCATTCATGAGTTTAAAAAGTTTTAGTTTTTACAGCCACCTTCCTAATTTATTATCTTTTTATTATATATGTGTTTCTTTATTTGCCACTTGTTGGTTCTCCATCCAAGAAATGACATAAACAGGTGTTCAACAGACATAACTATACACTTACAAAAATTACCTTTATCGCTATCTGAGGCTTCTACGTATTTGCAATAAAGAGTTAATATCCTAGGAGAAGTCAAAAGCATTTTAATAAGATGCAAAATACTTTTAAACCGAGAAAATTCTTATTTAATGTACCTTGACCTGTACTGAACCGCCGTTGCCTTGTTTCTATGGTTTCATCAAACCTCACATAAAGAAATTCAATAAGATTAATCAACAGAGATTAAAGACGTCGATGTAAACAGAATGACATCCGGATGTCCAAACCTCTTTTGGAAATTCCCTTCAGATTGGTTTTGGTGATGTCCTTGATGGTGACATCGGCTCAGATGACATCAAATGATTTTAATCTGGCATTGAAATATTATGACATTGAATGGTCTGAGATTTTTCATAATTTGGATATATGTGTTTTTAATGTCATCCCTGGTCATTTTCCTCGTAAAGATCAACTTAATTCGGCTAAGAAAAATCTTGCCTACCAAGTTAATGGTTTTTGTGATCTGTTTAATATCAAAGGAAGAGTAGAGACGTGGAGGTCAAAATAAATTTTTTTTGGTCATAACAAACGTTATTAATAAAGATATTTCTAAGCATATCAAGTAAAACAAGCAAAAATGATTTACGAGGAAAAGGTGATAAATAATAACAGAATTCCAAGCCACAACACCAGACCTCAGAATATCACGTCATAATGTATATATATATATATATATATATATATATATTTATATATATATGTATATATAGAAAATTCATAAAGAATTTTATCGTTGAATATGAAAACCGAAACAGGCTTCCCTATTGCATTTAACACTCGTGTCAATAGATTGACTTTCAGATTTCAATCAAACACAAAATTCCCCCCTTTTTTTTTAGGTGTATTCAGTGAATATTCTCGCTCAGCCTTATGACCTCGTCTGACCTGAAGCCTTTGAAGGTTAGAATTTTTTTCTTCATTGAATTTGATCTACGGTTTGTTCACTTGAAATTTGAACACCATCCTTCTGTTCATCCTTCTGTTCCTCCTTCTGTTCAACAACAAAATAATCCATTTTAGAGCCTCCCTTGGCATGGGTGATGGTTACCTTACCTTTCATTAGAAGAGACTAAGGTTCGATCTCTGCATGAGGTAGAAATTTACACACACTAGTGCGCGCGCGCACACACGCACACACACAGACGATCAGATTAGACTGAAACGAACGAAAGAAGCATTTCTTAGAAGGTTTATTTTTATTTATTATTTTTATAATCATTTCATATGTTAACTGATTAAGTAATTTATTTCTTTGTCTATCTAATGTACCATCTATTTATCTATTCAAAGAGAGAGAGAGAGAGAGAGAGAGAGAGAGAGAGAGAGAGAGATATCATGCTCTGATACGATGTTCTATTAGGAAATGAAAGTGTATAGTTCAAATATCCTGGTGCTAATATGATTTAGTGCAATATATGTGACATACATTCAAGTGATAATTGTGATGAACACGACATTTGAGGGAAGACTAAAGAAAGATGCTGTAGACACACATTTATAGACTTGCAACGCGTACTATGCAATACTGCTGCTTGGGTATGAATCTCAATTTGTATGATGAACAAGTATTACGAAATCTTCCAAATAATACACACACACACACACACACACTCAAACACGCACGCACGCACACACATATGAGCAATACGAAAGTTCTAGAAAAATAAGCGGAATGTTTTGACTATAATTCATCAAGACTCAGCGAAATTCTAACAACAACACCCACCTACTTCTCATTCACTCTCTCGTCTCTCTGCGATTTATTCTATTCCTTCACAATTACATCTAAAATCAATTGTCTCTCTATATCTTATCAATGAATAAAACTCTTGAATAAATGTATTACATACATGTACTACTCATCTACATAAGAAATTCATTCAAATAAAAGTTATTGTCTGACAATATCTGACTTGTCTTTCAAAACAGATATTCTGATAAATACGGCCATTTTTCGTTATATAATTTGTCTGTTATCTTTTATCAAATTTACTCTTCATAAAAAAGGTATTACACAAAAAATAAAGTTTGAATACAATTAGGCTGTAATATATCAACATTGAATATTCACTTAAAATTTGTAACATTATCATAATTTATGATTCACACTCTAATTAATTATTCAAACCTTTGATCTATAAAACATTTTTTTCATAATTCCTTTAAAGGTTTATTTTGCATCAAGAGACCTAAAATGCTTTTAGTACCTAATCATGCATGATTTTCAGAAGCCATTAGATCTGGATGTATTTTTATTGGTATCGGAGAAATAATTCCGCTTATTTTCTTGTGTTTAATCAACTCTTGCATTGGAAAGTGGTCACTATAAGTGCACGACACACACATATACACTCAAATATATATATATATATATATATACTGTATATGTATATATATATATATATATATTTATATATATATGCATATATATATATATATATATACATATATATATACATATATATATATATATATATGTATATATATATATATATATATACACACATATACGTATATATATATATATATATATATTTATATATATATATATATATATCCATTTTCTTCTGTGGATCCTATTTGCACAAAGGGTGAAACTGCAACCCTCCACTATCACTCTTCATTGTCCCCGTATACCCAAGATAAAGGATCCATCTTTGGAGGTTATCTAAATTCACATCTTTCATTAAGGGGATTTGTATTATCATTCTAAAAGGAACTTCATAATATCTTGACTATTTGTTTTCCTTTATTATTATTATTATTATTATTATTATTATTATTATTATTATTATTTGGTTTGTCTAATCGATTTTAAGGAAGTGAGAAATTCTTGTTTCTGCCACCTATATTGGTTTTATACCTTATTGCAGCAATAAACTCTCTTATTATATAATTATTTTTTCTCCCTGGCCAACAACTCTCATTTCTCAGCTCTCCTTGCTCCTCAGGTAGGGAGAGAGGAAGTATCATACCCTAATGAGAAGTGGTACCCCGAGAGGTACACTGGGAAACTACAACTGCCGTGTTGTAGTTAGGAAAGGAGGAAAGGTTGAATCTGTGTGTATGTGCATATCTAACTTAATATTTAGCTTTTATTATCTGTGGGATGAGGTTATACGATAGATTAATATCCTGACCAGGAATAAGAAATTTAAAAAAACACCAGTCTTTCCAACAAATTAGGATGATAGCGAAAAAAAAAAAAAACAGAAAAAAATAAAACAGAAATCAACACAAGTAAACACACGAGGGAATCCGTTAATAATTATTAATTGAAATGAATGAATACAGAAGTTGTGTTATTATTACAACAAGGAAAAATACATAAGTCATTTCTCTCTTTGAAGTCTTAAGAAGCGATTTATGCAAGGGATATCAGAGTACTGTATGTTACAGCTACATATCCTGTGGCTTTAATTAAAGAGAAGTAAATATTAATCCTACGTCTATTGAAAGGAATTAATGAACTGAGCAGAAACAGATATTATATCCCAGATATAGAATGGCTGAATAAATGCTATGCAACGGACATTACAAGTTTCCTTTCCCTAAGGTAGCAGCCACCAATTGTGAATTACTCAAGCTTTTCTATCTATTGTATATTTATACAACTATTTGCACACAGATTTATTGCTATTCGCACAATATTATTGAGATCTGTTTCATGAACAGTTATATTTGCATCATAAAAGAGATGATATAGCATCAAATTTGCTGTCTGAATTGTCTGCATAAAAGGCGTTTCCCTGAAGAAAAAAAAATCATAAAAACTACTTATCACAAAGAGTTTTTACTTTCTTTCCCTTCTCTTAGGGACGCAAATCCTATCTGGGAAATGTTGCCTCTCTCTCTCTCTCTCTCTCTCTCTCTCTCTCTCTCTCTACCCAGTCGCTTTTCAAGGTATAATCTTGAACATGTAGCCACTTTTACCCTAGAATCCCTTAAAACTTTCCCAACTTCTTTAAATTTGAAGCAAGCAAACCCGAAATTACCCAAAAAATATCGTTACCTTAAATATTACCTTGAATCCATGCAAAATATCTGAAACTAAGGTAATTACCTTAAAAGTTTAAACCCTGCTTATAACCAAGTGGCCTTGCCTGTACCACCCTAGGCCTTGGTACCATCCTTTATAACGGTAATCAGGGGTCCAGTTGGAAAAGCAGATTGCTTCGTGATCGAAGGATTCAACGTTGAAATACGGGATAAAAATAACTCCAAAAGAAGAATAAGCAATCAGAGAGAACGGAATAATTCCCATTCCGTCTTAATCATCATCATAGGTTACATGAAATGGAAATAAAGATGAAGATCTCCAACGGGGATTGTTCGAGTAAATCGATTGTCACTTGTTGAATGAACCCAGGTTGAGAGAGACATTCTGTAAAGTTGGCACATATATCCAAAATGAATCTTTTAAGAATCGCTGAAAATCACAAACTTGTCTCCACTGAAAAGAAACACGTGAAATTATATGGAGAGTAAGAATCTCTCTCTCTCTCTCTCTCTCTCTCTCTCTCTCTCTCTCTCTCATAATTTTCCTGGGCGCATGACACATAAAACAGTTTCTCCTCCTAATGGAAACAAAAGTTAATCAGTGGAGACTTATTCCAGTGTTGTTTTGGCTAAAATTGAGAATGTCTCAAGTTTAGAAGTCTTCGTTGTTGATCTGATGAGAAATTGGCTGAAGTTGGCTGAGTTTTACGAAGCAAAGTTTGGAAGACGAGTTTTGGAAGAAGAAGAAGAGTCTGATTCCTTCACCTGAGAAGACCTACGGATAATAATGTTAAGAATAACTATGATTACATTACTAAGTATTTATAAAATAGCAAACCTTTAAGACATCCATATTTTATTGTTTATATCTTTGCAGGAATGGTGGGGGAAGTCAGTGTGCCATTCCTTTGTTCTGTATCAATCATCCAGTACAGGGAGAGTTATAAGCAAGAAAGGAAAAGTATTTTCTGTATATGAAACAGCATATTCGATCATAAACACTTTCTTTCTGAAGAAAATTATATACTTAGAATGGAATGACATGTCTTATTCAGTGTACCACAGACATTCTCTCTCTCTCTCTCTCTCTCTCTCTCTCTCTCTCTCTCTCTCTCTATCATAGCAAAAAACATCCAATCATAATGGTGATGAAATGCAACATTTCTATATTATTTGGATTATTTGATAATATTTCATGAATCATTAATATATAATAAGTGAATAATATTCTGTTATTTTTAGAAAATTAGTACAAATATCGTATGAATAATTCAATGTACCTTATTAAGATGAGTATGATAATCACAGACCATAGGGGATTAGTGTCAGCGACCAGGAATCTCAACGATTTTTAAACGTCATTCTACAAGAGTAAACAATTTGCACGATTGCAATCGATGAAAGATAAAGTGGTGTGTAATGGAAGAATGAAAATATCCACATTTCTGAAGTGAATATCTAAAAACAAATAAAAATAAGAAAATTTTTTCCATAGTTCACGAACAGCAACATTTGTTCCTTCTCTCTTTTTTTCTCTCTTTTCTTCCCTCTTAGAAATTGCCTTACTAGAGAGTACACAACAGAGAATCGAGATTTAATGAGGCAATATTTCATCCTCTCTCTCTCTCTCTCTCTCTCTCTCTCTCTCTCTCTCTCTCTCTGGGTGATGGCAGTTCCTTCCTTTCTTCCGCTCTTCAACCATTTTGAGAAATTCCTGGCGATTTATTCATATTACCTGAAAAATTACGAATATTCTGATGATGATTTGGTGTTATAAAATAGGTGTCTGTCTTCATCAACTGACTTAGATTTTGTACTTTATATTTTGTTTACCCCCTAAGTATTCGAGCCAGACTTTAATAATGATTATTGATATGTGTTATTTTATCTTACTCACTCAGAATGAGTAAAGGATTTTATGTACAGCACCAAGTATATTTTTAGAAGGAAACGCCTAGGATATTTAAATCAATATCCAACATTAAAGTGAAGATATTTTTGATTAGAAATGATAATAAGAACCAACAAAATATGATATATGGGGGGGGGGGGAAATAACAAAACAACAAAAGCATTTTCGCAGGTGAGGCCTCCTATTTTGTATCTTATATTTGATTAACTCTTAACATTAAATAATATTATTGGAAACTTGTATAGGATGATAAAAAAGCATTTTCATCGAATCTTATGCTCCGTGAAGCATGATTATCATATTGATAATTGCAACGGTAATGACATCATTAATTGGAGAGGAGTAAGTGAAAATACATTCTTTTTAGCAACAGAACATTCATTGGGGGTGATAAAAGATAATATCCGATAAGCTTATAATGATAATGTTTCTAAATACTTCCTTAATATTATAGGTCGTTTTAATTCATGCAGACTTCATATTTCTGTTATATAATGTTTGATCCAAATTTCCTCCAAATGTTAAGAAAGAGTAGCTGGTATACCGTTGGCTAATAACAGCTACATCAATTGAATATAGAAACATCGATTTACAAATTTATATAAAGAAATAAAAACAATAACAACGTGTCTAATCATATCATCTCTATTCCCATTGTATATATATTCACGTGGACTAATGGAGCTAATTAATGTAGCCAACTTTGTAAACAATCTATATAACCACCATTATGATTCCTGGAATCTGGAATGCTTCCCATGGTGTTCCTGGATTTCATAGTTCCCTGGAAATATCCTGGGAAGATTTACGATGATTCCTGGTCTTCAATCACACCTAGCATTCATGGGGGTTATTTCTCAGTCAATCTTTCATCAGTCAAAGAAAGACTTTAGTGTCTTCAGAATTTTGCCACTTGATTCGAAGAAGATGAAGAAGAAGAAGAAGAAAAAGAAGATGAAGAAGAAGAAGAAGAAGAAGAAGAAGAAGAAGAACAAGTGGTTATCAGTCTTCGTTGAGCAAGACTTCATTGCTCGTTAAAGATAAACAGGAATTAATTAATGACATTAATTCTACAGAATTTAATTACTAATGTGCTTATTTACTGTAATGATAAAAAGGAATATGACCTCTTCCTATTCAAATGAAAATAAGATCTTCCATAAAAGATATTACATTGAAATTAAGGATCCAATGAGAGCGTGAGGGAAACGACCTCAATACAAAACTTCCACAATTTTTCTCTCTCTCTCTCTCTCTCTCTCTCTCTCTCTCTCTCTCTCATGGGAACTATTACAAATTACTTTAATTCTTGCTATAGTCCGAGCTAGGGCTAATGATAAGTATGGTGCAACCTTGTTTTTTGACATATACAATTTTTTTTTTTCTGGTCAATATCTAGGTGCAGGTTCCAAATCCATCGAGTGCCAGTTTTGAAACCTTGAGCGTTTTCATGCAGACAATAAATTCCAAGATGGCCGCCATAAAGTTAAATAATGATATGTGTTTTATTGCATTGTATCATACAGCACATAAAACATACAGAAAAATTACACAAAATGTATCACAGTCCCTAAAAATGAAAGTTAAGGTTGCTAATCAAACAAAAGAGTTAATTATAGTTAATTAGCACTTATTAACATCCAAAATGGCCGCCGAAGGATTGAATTATTAACTGCATAGCGGTTTTTCTCATTTAATATATATTTATGGATACCTTAACTTTTAATAATTAATAAAACTGATTATTTGTTAATTGTAATGTGTTAATTGGTTATTTTCATTGTACAGGTAAGTTGGTACTATAGACAGGTAACTGGTATAGAGGTGACTGTTAGAGCACTGTGATAAAAGGAGATCAGCAGGCAGGCAGGGAAATTATTGTTTTAGTGTATTCGGGGCACTGGGTAACTGATACCCCAAAACAAAGCAGATTATCCATTGTGTTGCTGTGTACAAGAGTACAATGTCATATTACTGACCAGCTACATCTCCAAGACATAATCTGATGGAACATGCAGTATCATTGTTCTTGAAAAACAATTAAAAAAAAATAAGAGAGATTTGTAAGGTAAGCATAATTACATTATTTTTAGTGGTAATGTCATGTATTATCAGCACACATAATATATCTTTTCTAGCCAGGTTGTAGATGACAAAATGGTTAATGTCGATGAAGCTGTCAAAATTGGCACTGGTCAGTGGTTGAAGTATAAGGGACAATGGCCAAGGGGTTTCCATGCAAATCTAAGCAAGAAAATTCATCCAATGACAGTGGTGATAAAGAAGAAAGTTCATGATACAGCAGCTGAGAATGTGAATACAGAATTGATATATGCCTGAGTGATCAGAATTATGGTATCATCAGGGGAGACTATTTTTACTAGAACCCTCTTCTCCCATGAACTGGCTCCATATCCATCTGCTTTGTTTGACAAGAATGGTGAGATGTGATCATCTTCCAATTCAGTGTTAAAAACAAAGATAAAGGTAGAATGTGGTCAAAGGAATAGGCAAGTCTCACAAGTTTTCATTCTGGATGGATGTGCCATTCTGTGAACAGTTCCATGGCCTTCTTCACCGGCAAAGTTGTCTGCATTTGTTAATGCTTCGGTAGCTAGCATTTGGCATCATGTGAGCACTGTAGAAGTATTACATGTTGTATTTGACAGATACTATGAAAATAGTATAAAATTTAGCTGTCGTTTAACACGTACAAAGGGCGTCAGTTGTGTGTTCAGACTTACAGGTGACTGTCCTCTCCCTAAGCAGAATCTCACATTAAATGTCACTACAAACAAGGAACAGATCATTAGGTTGATTATGGATGATCTACTGTCAAAGGAAGTTCCTGAAGGCAAGAGAGCCGTCTTGGCAGGTCCTGATGACCATCCAGTAAATGTTGGCCTTGGTGTTTTGGAAACAGCCATGACGCATGAGGAAGCTGATATTCTAATGGCATGCCACATGATTACAGAAGCTGTTGCAGGACACTCACCGATCAAGGGGGTTTCTGATGACACAGATGTTCTTGTTATTCTTGCCCATCCTCTTCATGCGCGTACCAACAACAGGCCAGAAACAACTAAACTTATCAAGGAGTCATGTTCAAGAAATCGTGCCATCATTGACATCAATGAAGTTGTGTAAAAACATACCAAGATTATGCCTAATCTTCTTGGAGCCCATGCACTGACTGGATGTAATTCAGTCTTAGTTTTTTCTGGCATTGGGAGGAAAACAATTTTGAAAAACTGGAAACATTTGCTGACACTCTCATGCAGGGCAATACATATTTATCTCTTGATGAGGTCACCGAGTCATTTTTAAAATTTGTAGCTACACTGTATGGGAAGAAGTTAGGAGAATCATTGAACTTGATGCGTGCAACCATATTCACTAGGAAGATTGGAGGCAAGAGACATGTACCTCCAAAACTTAGTAGCATATATCCAACAGCAGCATCATTTGGGCCCTAATGTGAACGTGCCCGTTATCAAACAATCCAATGAAAGGCTGCGAACTTGTTAACACTTCTAAACCTGAACCCAAAAGAGTTTGGCTGGAAGAAGTCATCTGTGCTCATGCCTGTTCACCTGAGTGAAGGCCAGGCAGTTGTCCCTGAACAGATAATAAATCTCATCAGGTGTGGTTGCAAGACTGGCTGCAAATCAGCACTCTGCAGCTGCAATAAGTTCAGCATAACATGCATGGAATTCTGTAAAGGTCTTGGTGAACAATCCTGTGAGAATTCCGTGAGAATGGAAGAAGATGAACACAGTGAAGATGATGCAGACACTGATGATGAATAAACAGTCTTCAAGGTTCTGTCTAGGTTCTTTTAGCCATCCTAGACTCAGTTTACAGTGTGAATTATGTTTACTTGATGTACGGAAGAAAACATACAACATTATATAACATACAACATATAACATTATCTTAAGTATTTATGGCAGCCATCTTGGATTTCCTTTTTAAATGTTCTTTGCAAGTAAAAAAGAACTTGAAACAATTATTGACATACTTTTTTATCAAACCAAAATCATTTGTATGACTAATGTTGAGTTTGCAGACAGAAGAACGTAAAAATAATAATTTGTACTTCTTTGTCGGCCATTTTGGATATTATATTTCAGCAAATTTTTAGCTATATTGGACCCAAAAAATACACATACACTATTAACATTAGCCTTTATCAAATAAACTTTAATTTGTCAATAATATTGTGTTGCTCTGCAGAAGAAAAAATAAAAACAATCATTTAATCCTTTTTGGAGGCCATCTTAGATTTCTAATTTTGTCTAAAAACCCTCAATATTTTCAAGGTGGCACTCATTAGATTCTGAAACAGCTGGTCAAGATTATGTAAAAGATAAAAAAAAAACATTGTATATTTGATAAAAGAAGGTCACATGGCCCAATTAACTCGCTAAATGTTATGGAAAAAATAAATTGTAATACTTGTTTTCGTCAACATCTTAATTCGAAAAAGCTAATTTCGTTATGTTGGGTGAATTTTTTATAATCATCTCGAGGAAGGAAGGCTTAGGTTTTCAACAAGAATAAACCTGAAAACTCTCTCTCTCTCTCTCTCTCTCTCTCTCTCTCTCTCTCTCTGAAAAGGTTACTAAAGAAAGAGAAGAAAATACTGGTACATTTATAGTGAACATTTGAAAAATTTCGAGGCTGAACAACGGCAAAGGAGAGAAAAGTAATTTAGTTTCCCAAAACAGTTGAACATGAAAGAAACCGAACAAATATGCCGAAATGTATATGATTAAAAAGACTAAAAATTGACTCGGTTTTTAAAATCTCTGTAACGCTTATGATATGAATCAGATAAATCTTTAAAAAAATATTGCAATTATAGATTCTTTTGTAGTTTTGTATGGAATTTCCACATCCGTTTGAATGACTCTATGGAATTTCAATGTTCATTATTGGTGATGGAGTTGATTGCGGGGTTTGATCAACTATTGTCATCCACCGATGCATGAACAAACCGACATATGAATAGATCCCATGTTTTCAATGCAGATTGGCAATCTGATATTAAAACTGTCATTTCGAAAGTCTTAAAGAAGCAAAATACTTTCTTATATGATTTCTCTTTTGTAACATCTACATTAAAAGTACAATTACCATTTGTTTTTATAAAACTTGACATCAGGATGGTTGAGAAATATATACAGAAAAGGTTTTAAAGGTACTCATGAATAGCAGAGGTAAGGGACAGTGACATTGCCCTATCAAGCAGGACAATGCCCTAGAGACTGACCATATATACATGCATTTGATCAGCGCCAAAGCCCCCTCTCCACCCAACCTAGCACCATGGAGGGCCAGGTAATAACTGCTGGTGACTCAGTAGATAGACCTATACTCTTCCCCAAACATCCCATCCTTAGCTCACCAGGATGGTGAGGTTGCAGCGACCAAAGAAACTAACGAGTTTGAGCGTTACTTGAACCCCAGTCTAGCATCCATCAGTCAGGGACGTTACCACGTCGGCCACCACAGCCCTTATTTATTTTTCCATACTATAAAGAAAACATTTGCTTCAAAAAAGGCAAATTTGTACCGAAAAGGATTTATCGATACAATTCCCATGAAATTTTCATTGATGAATTTCCTATAAAACAAAGATCTATGTTAATGTCCCTCATATATCGTATCACTTTTATCACTACAATGACTCTGCAATGTCTATGATTCAGTTATTGAATAAACAACAATTCACAAACAATGACCTCTCTCTCTCTCTCTCTCTCTCTCTCTCTCTCTCTCTCTCAACAAATAAGATTAAAAAGACGAAATAATCTATAATCTATAACCAATTAGCGAAGAAGAATTACCGTGTGAGTCCGGTAAAAATATTCAAAACTTAAAACAATCCGGTAATAATTATCATAACAAATGCCAATGACATCGTTATGCTAATATCTATGGTCATTCACAAATATTATTCTAATTAGGGAAACAGAAAAGTTGATTTATGAACTCAGATTCATAGTTAGGAAATGTTACGAATTCTAATTCTGAACTTCCAATTTACTGTCTTGAATCAAGTTGATCCTCTCTCTTGCATAGGAAGGTCAACTTCCATTGCAAATGTTTGGGAAAAAGACGGAACAATTGGGGGAAAATACATAGTAATTTAAAGAGAGAGAGAGAGAGAGAGAGAGAGAGAGAGAGAGAGAGAGAGAGAGAGAGAGAGAGAGAGAGAGAGAGAGAGGACTAGATTATTTCATTTTGTGTGATGCTTCATAATTATCAAAATAGGTGTCCTTGACTGCAACCAACACAATCGACTTACTACACTTTACATATCTTAAAAACGACCTTTCAAACCTCAATAACTAAAGATATTGAGGTGTGGTTTTGCATCAACCGGACATTTAATCATTTCAGTCAAAGCTCAGGTTTCATGTTACACATCCAAAGATGATCTTAAAATACAGACTAAAATCTATCTATTACTTTTGCCTGGTTCTGTTTTTTTTTTTTTTTTTTTTTTTTGTGAGAACAGAATTCACAACTGTTGAGGCTTTCATTTCAGGAGAGAAATAGTGAAAACAAGGTATAGTTTACCAGTGATCAGGACGAACATTTATTACATTGCAAATTATAATAGGAAATAAATGACATTAGTTTGCATGCGTTGACCAATTACGAAATCTCCCTTTCGCAACTATGATAACCAGAATAGCTTTTACATTATCAAATAATACAATTATTTCGATTTTATTTCATCAATTGGTGCATAATATGGGGACAAAACGTTGTTTGGCATATTCAATTTTTGAAAATGAGGAACAGGATTGCACAAAGAATCTTTGAATAGGACTAAATAATTATTCCCCGGTTTAGATATTCAATAAATATTTCCTGTTATAAATATTCATTTTATGTCTAATATTCATGACCAGTTTCCTTATCTTCATTGAATATTTGTTAATTGTGTTCTCTCTCTCTCTCTCTCTCTCTCTCTCTCTCTCTCTCTCTCTCTGCATTTAATTATAGCCATCTAAAAGCCAGATACATACTTATCCATCTCTTCAGAACTGGCGATCGAACGCAGGTCATTCAATCATCGAGGTTGCAACTCAACTGTTCGATCAGTCCATATTAGGAAGAAAAGATCAAGATTACATTTTCACGTAGCAGTTTTCTCTCTTTCCTTTTTCTCTTTTCATTATCTGTATTCAATTATGCGAAAGATATAATTATGATTAGAATAGAATAAATATAGGGATAGATAGATTAAAGATACAATATTGCAGCACCTACAATTCTGAACTGTCTCCCGAAGACTCCTCCTTCATCCCCTTCAGGAGTCACAGGTCCCTCGGGAACAAACAAATATAGACAGAGATAAAACATAATTAACTAGAAAAGACAAACGCCCAAAAAATTGTGTATTGCTAAACAGGGATAACTAAATAAATCTGAAAAAAATGTTACTTTCCACATTAGAGCTCTCCGAATAATATTACAAAACTCCTCTGTAACAAAAACCTTTTCACATTATGTAGCTTCAATTAAACGCTAACAGAAACTCATCATAAGTTTCAAAGGAAGAATCTCGGAATTGAGCAGAAATCATACTTATTATATTCCAGTTATAGAATCACAAATAATGGTAATGGTACACAAATGCCAATGTCTCTCTCTCTCTCTCTCTCTCTCTCTCTCTCTCTCTCTCTCTCTCTCCTCTCTCTCTCTCTCTCTCTCTCTCAATCTAACTAAATCGCCAGTGTGAATAAGGAAGAAAAGAATCTATAATCACTATAGTTTTCCACAACTTGCTATCTTTTCTCTCTTATCTGTTTCCCCTCAACCTAATTAAAAAAGAGACCATTGGTCTATATAGAATAAGAAGGATTAAAAATGCAACATTTATAGAATTAGATTTCATTTAGTCCCCTCGAAAGTTAAGACAGAAAACGAAAGAAAAATGTTTTGCGAGTTCTATTTTCTGCAAAATCTATTGAAAATTTGCTTTAATTAATCTTCATTATAGTCAATGGGAAGAAAGTTTTCACTTCTGTATTTTATCATTCAGTTTCTTTTCTTATTGATTACTGATAAAGCAGGAAAGGCTTCCTCCAATCTCAGTGAACGTTTACTCACTATGAATTCCTAACGAGTTTGGATCAGATGGAAACATCATAATGATTTGTTTTGAAAGTTTGGGCTTTTTGACCATTTAAAAATTTGTTTCTATTTTATTAATTATTTCTGATATCTTTGAATAGAATTTTTTATATCACATAGGAAGAATTAGTGATAATTTACATAAATAGTGGTACATAAAGAAATCAAATTTTTGGAAAGAGCCTGATGAAGTTTATGTGCCTGTGGCGTGGTCCTACGGGCCAACCAAGGGAAAAGCCCGTGCCAACAACAAGTGTTGGCTTTAATACCCCAACAACAACTGTGGCGTTAGGGTGATATTTTTTTCCATAACGACATTACTAACTAATATTGGAAACCCTGAAGAAGTAAGGGGTGAAAATATCTATTGAATCCTAAGATGAAATTTTTCCCTGTAACGAAACTCGTCGCCGGTTCAAGACTGCATATTTACCTATATGATCCAGTGTTGCCAGATCTATAGAAATTTCTGTATTTTTACTGGATTTCCCACAAATCTACAGAAATACAGAATTTTATTTTTTTCAGTATTATCATGAATCTACTGGATTTTGTTGCACATGACCTAGAAATTCTCAAGAATTTGCCCTGATAGAGCAGTCATCTTTAAAATCTAATATCTTTACATCAAAAAAAAAAGTTAAATCGAATATGAATGATAAACTTCTATGTACTGTGTGTTAGGGGGACAATTCGATTGCATTACTCGATGTCTCGAAGCGGACACGTTCCATACCAACTAATATGTGTTATTTACTGGATGGGCTACTCGGGAACGTTTCTGTTAATAGTGATGAGGATTAGTATGGTCATTTTCCAACAACATATCTCCCAGTCTAGTGTAGAAATTAGGAGTACAATAGGTGAACTAATATTTTGGTTTTACTAATAACTTGCCAAGTACCTTTATCATTAAGGGGTAAAGCCAGAATTGTACATAAGCTTTAATTGTGACATATAATTTTGTTTTCATTAGTGTCATTCTTTGTAGGCCTAGAAAATATTGCATTGTCGCTTTAATAATCTCTAAAATTATGGTAGTGTGTCTACATATAAAGGGACTAACATTTATATTAATTATGTAAATTTAAACATCAAAACATAATTCTACAAAATTACGTTAAAGCCTGTCTGTACATGTAAAAGGATCAAATTTATGCTATTTCTTTTTTAGTTATGCATCAATAACTTCAAATATTTGTATTAAAAAGCAAATAAAGTACATATGAGGAATCTACAGAAATTTCATTAAATCTACAGAAAAAATGAACAAAATATACAGAAATTTTGCCAAGGGCATCTGGCAACACTGCCTATATCACCATCTTGCCATCTCCTATAGCGATATAACACTACTCTTATTCTGATACTACACTACTCCTGACCTAAGGGTAAAAGAATATTTTTGTATAATATTTGTTGTATTCGTCACACTTAACCATGTCAATCATGAGCCACTTGTATTGAAACCCAAAGGGGATGGATCTTTACATGGCATCATTATTGATATTTTAAGTAATGGATCGCAGAGAGTTGTTGTTGATGGGCACCATGGTGAGTGGTGAGTAGAGGAATGTGGTATTTAGAGTTCCTCGGGGCAGTGTTTTCTTCAATTGGCCCCCCTCCAAGAAAAAAAAATGGCTTATTAATTAAGAAAGTCTTAAGATTTTCGGTTATCAATTTACTCTAAAGTGTTTTAATTCTTTCATTCTACCTGGTTTTAAATATTGTTCTCCTGTCTCATCTTCAGCTGCTGATTCTCATCTTAAGATGTTGGACAGGAACTCAAGGTCTATCGTATTTCTTATTTCTGATCTAGATATTAATCTCTAGTGCCTTCATTCAATTAGTTCATTATGCATGTTGCATGATATTTTTAATAATTCTGACCATCCATTTCATTCAGATCTTCCTGGACAGTTCCATCCTGTTCGTAATACTAGGCCTGAGGTTCAACACTACATAGTATTCTAGAAGTTTTAATTCAGCTGTGACTAAGTTGTGGAATGATCTTCCTAATCGGGTAGTTGAATCAGTAGAACTTCAAAGGTTTCTCAAATGCAGCAAATGTTTTTATGTTGACCAGGCTGACATAAGTCTTTTTATAATTTATGAAGGAAATATCTATTTTGATATTGTTACAGCTTTTAAAATATTTTATTTTAATTGTTCCTTATTTCTCATATTATTTATTTATTTCATTATTTCCTTTTCTCTCTTGGCTATTTATCCCTGTTGGAGCCCTTGGTCGTATAGCATCTCGCTTTTCCAACTAGGGTTGTAGCTAAGCAAGTAATAATAATAATAATAATAATAATAATAATAATAATAATAATAATAATAATAATAATAATAATAATAATGATAATAATAAATGTAGTGGTTTTATCGAATTAGTGATGACGTCAAGAATTTTTTCGTAATCCATTATAATTGGGACCTTAGGAGAGAGAATCTGAACGATACCTCATTATCCTAAGCAAGTCATTTTAAGACCTTAAACACAGCTGGTGGCCTGAATGGGTCGTTAACACAATAATTGTGGTCACGAATAACTATGTCAATGAATCATGAGAGAGTCAACTGAGTAAAATGAATAATAAAGGAAATATAGGACAGTTTCTTCTATTCTGAAGATTATGGGTTTTGGTGGCCTATCAAAAATGTCCATGTCCATGTTGGACTGGGGTTCGAGACCCACTCAAGCTCAATAATTTCTTGTAGTTAGACACCTCGTTATCTTGTGAGATAAGGATGGGGTCAGTTTAAGGGGAGCCTATAGGTTAGGTCTATCTGCTGAGGAATCAGCGGCCATTATCTGGCACTCTCTGGTCCTAGCTTGATGGGGAGGGGTCTATGGCCTAGACCATATGTCTCTAGTGCATTGTCCTACTAGAGCATGATCAGTATCCCTTGCCTCTGCCATTACCGAGCGACATTTAAACCTATGAAGGTCATCAGACTAACCGTTAGATTAACGGAGAAAAATCTCTCGTCTTCGATGTAGATTTGAAAAAAAATCCTTAAAGAGTTTTCACGAGGTTTAGAAGACAATATTTATTCCATGAATCATAATAAAGGTTTAGGATGTGGGTTATTATGATGACATGGGTATTCGTAGATGAGAGAGAGAGAGAGAGAGAGAGAGAGAGAGAGAGAGAGAGAGAGAGAGAGAGAGAGAGAGAGAGAGAGAGAGAGAGAGAGAGACAGAATTCAATTGAAATTTTGTATTTTATTAAGTATCACAGTGCCATCTGGGACCTCACTATTACCAATGAAAATTTTGATGATAAAAATGTCGAACTTGATGCAAAAGAAGGCAATCTTAAGGAGAGTTAGTAAGGCTATTGTAGTCAGCCACAGAGTACACAAGTCATTATTGACTTTAGAACTAGAACTGGATTCCATAGCTTTCCAGAATTCCCAATAACCTAGAAACTTCTTTATGCCGGCAACAAAGCTGAAGAATTATCACCCTTTTATTTCCAGACTTTTTGGAATATTTTCCTTTGTTGTCTCCTCATAAACATTGGAAGGATCCAGAGTCTTCAGAACTTTAGCAATAGACGCAGATTCCCTTCCAAGAAGGACCGGGGTCCTTTAGACATTTGTTTGATTTCAAAGTTATATTTCATGGATCAATATTGATATTATTCAATAGCTGATAACATAAAAAGATTGAAGTGACTATTCGTATTCTATGTATCGGGATGTCTATAGACACAAGTACATAGAGTAGAAGGTGTGAGAGTAAACACAAGTCTAATCTTTCCAAGTATGTTTATGAATGAGTATGTTTGTGCGTGTGTACATGTTAATGAAAGTGCTCGACAATTCGGGGTTTAGATGTAGTCTTTTTAGTTTACAAAAAGCAAGTTTATGGTTCAATTACTAAACTACTGTATGTAATCATGTATTTATGTCCTTTTTTTATTAGTGGACACAACTCTGTCCTCCTTGAGCAATAGATAACAAGATTTGTGGCACATTGATAGCTACTGTCTGGACTCCCTTGCCTTTACTTGGGAAGTGCAAGTATGTATGTTCGATCTCTGACATTTTACGACATTTTTCGCTCATGGGAGGTCTTGAAAAGGACATTAATGATTTAATAAAAGGCATGTTTGATTATCATATTTATTTCTAGTTTATTTGCAACTATATAGTGTACCTACAAACACATTCGCCCTAATACACATAGGCTACACACAACACGAACTTATACATAACAAGAGTTTAGACAAATGAAAGAAAACTGAGAAAGACTAAATATCCCATTTCTGTGTCTCTATCAAATTGCATTGCGCTGCAATAGAGACTCACTGGAACACAAGGGACCAAAACACAAGGAGAACAACTTATCTCAGTTGGTGGAGTATTTCATATTTATCTGAGACAACTTCATAAAAATAATTCCTAAACTTTAGTAGACAAAACTTCCACAAACTGCTACAGTCTTCAAGGACTCGGGGATGAGAGTCAAAGATGTCAGCCAACACAAATGGATTGTGGGTTGAAGAAAGAGAGAAAAAGTGAAGGAGAGTTATAATCTGCCAACTACCGACATAGTTTGAAAGATTTAATGTAAAATGCAAATCACGAAACTGGCAAGATAAGTTGACGGTAAGATGGACCTTGAAAAGTCCCCAAGTGACAGGACATTTTGTTTGTGGATGTCCAATGAATTATTATCATCATTATTACTTGCTAAGCTACAACCCTAGTTGCAAAAGTAGGATGATTCCATAAGTTCAAGGGCTCCAGCAGGGAAAAATAGCTTAGTGGGGATGGGAAATATAGAAATCAATAAATTATTTTAGAAGTGATGAATATTGATTATGAAATACATTAGGCCTGGTAACTATTTTAAAATAGATAAGAATCTATAGACCTTTGTACAACGAGAGAGAGAGAGAGAGAGAGAGAGAGAGAGAGAGAGAGAGAGAGAGAGAGATAGCTGTATACAATTGTCAAACCCATATGAGTTAATGTTAATAAAGGGAGAGGATCATCTGTATAATATAATAAAAGTAAATTAATTGCGGATGCAAATTATACGACAGAAAAAAAATCAGTTTTATGTGGCAATTCTTAAAGACGAAATCTCCAATGTCAAGTGATGAGCGTTTGTCCGAAACTACGGACTTCCATTTTGACTCGTTTCTGTGGAGACCAAATGCTCCATTTATCTTAGGGTTTCGTTGAAGTTGGTTAAAACACATCATAACATATCTTCTTTTACTCTGATTGTTAATGTTTTATCATAATTATCTCTCTTCTTTTTAAAATGTAAATTTTTGTTCTTTGTTCCCCTAAGGAAACAGAAATTATATATCATATTATATTTTGTATACTGAATGGACACAAATTTCAGTAACGTTTACAAAATCATATTTTGTGTGTTGAATATAAATTATCTTTTTTTCTTTACTCTATCGTTCTTCATTCATTTGCGATACGTTTCTGCGTGCTTTCTCTACAGTCCTACTTCAATAGCCTCAAGGAATCACGCAGATTCCTTCACACTCTCCAAAGGATTCCTTCCCCATAGAATGTCCTTTCAGAGTTATTTGAATCTATTGTTTTATATACGAAGTCCTAAAGAATTTTTTTCTTTTTTTTTATTGGGAGGGAAAATCTATTACAGCTTTTGTCGCTGTCTGTTTGAATGGACTTTCTGAGTTGTGTTTTATTCAGGGCTGAAGGGAAGAATAAATCTTGTAACTCACCCTATAAGTAAAAGCATTGATCCTCTCTCTCTCTCTCTCTCTCTCTCTCTCTCTCTCTCTCTCTCATCTACTTAGTAGTTAGGCAATAAAAGAGTAAATGTGTTTTTGAAAGGCCTAGCTCTTTTCCATTAGTGTAAGTAAGATTGTGTGAAAACCTGTTCAACCAATCTACTTTGCGGATAGTCTTTTCAATACCAACTCGATGTATAGGTATTAGATAGATTGTCATAAAAGTTCAACTTTGTTCTTTTTTGTTGATAATGTATAGAGCACTCTCTGATTATGGTTCAATTTAGTTAAACATTTCATTTAATTACAGGTTTTATCTGGCCTTAATCTGCTCTTGTAATTTAATCGTTATTTCCCTTTGGAAATAAGAGCAGTTTTGTCTTAGAAGACATTTATCGATGATCCGGGTGTCTTGCAAAAGATAGTTACCCGCAGTAAGGGAATAAACTCTATAAACTACAATTTTTTTCTACTTTTCGTGACAACACTGTGATAATAAGTTGTTATATAATCTTTAGTTTTTGGTATAACTAATGTTATTTATGCATTTTATATCATATTTTCACAGATGAGTATTTTGCGATGATGTCATCTGAGACGGGAAAGACAAACCGACAGAGGTGTCTCACTAACTCATGCATGCACAATGAAGGATCAAGAAAATATGCCTCAATATATTCACGAGTCTCCTTCTTCCTTTACTTGCCAATGATATATTTTTTGCATATATCAATTTAAAAAAAAAGAACTGAAAAATCTTGGTAACATTCCAAGTCTTTTCCATACATACATGAACTCACACGAGCACTGACACATGCACAAACACTCGAAAATGAATTATAAGCCTTTCATGTTGAGTGGTGATTATGTGTGTGTGTGTGTGGGTGTGTGTGTGTGTGTGTGTGTGTGTGTGCGTAAAACTGCATGTCTGATTGTTTATAAAGTAACACTAAAAACGTTATGTCCATTTCCAATCTGCAAACCGAGACTCGAGGATAAGAGTCAAAGATATCAGACAGCAAAAGGGGAATGTGGATTAGAGAAGAGAGAGAAAAAGTAACAGAAAGTTTTAATGTGGAAACAGATTTGTCAACAACTGGCATACTTTGGAAGACGTCATACGAAAAGTAAAAGAATAAACTGGGAAATGAAGATAAGTTGACTCTATATGGAATGTAGATGATGTGCAGTTGCAAAATTAAAAGCTGAGTGTAATTACATAATTGCATCAATAAAAGATAGAGATATGTATTCGGTAATTCTGAACAACAGAGCTGACAGAACAACATTGTATATATGATAAAACAAAGAAAAACTAACAGTTTAACGACTATATAAAAGACAAAAGAAAGAATAGTTATTTTACATTTGTGGGGCCATTCCTTACTGAATACTTTCAGTGACAACGAAGCACGAAATGCAATGATTGCATTTTATTTGATCAAAGAGACTGCAAAGTTACATCTAAAAGATCAATTTGAATTGACCATCAACCATTCCTGAACTAAATAGATCGAATTATTGATGAGGGAACTTGATGAACTAATGCTACTATGATGATTGAATCTTTGTATTACTTCGGCATTAGATCTAATCTGTCTTTAGTTATCCTCTTCTTATTCTTTT
This sequence comes from Palaemon carinicauda, assembly GCF_036898095.1. Taxonomy (NCBI): domain Eukaryota; kingdom Metazoa; phylum Arthropoda; class Malacostraca; order Decapoda; family Palaemonidae; genus Palaemon; species Palaemon carinicauda. The sequence goes on along the minus strand of NC_090749.1, from coordinate 24,913,290 downwards.
CTTTTAATGAGAGTATTTGTTTGTGTATTCCAGTTTCATATCCTAAAAAAAATAGATTAAAAAATAGATTTCATATAAAAGGAAACCGTATTTAATAGTGTAAAAAATAAATAAATAAAAAAAAACGCATGTGGTGTCGAGCATAGATTATACTCTACAACACATTCTAATCTTGAGCTGCTTACTTTGATAAAGATATCAGTTAACTTTGTTATCAAAAATCTTTTGGTGTAACATATGTCCTTTGCACACATCAGAGTCAGGGGATGCTGCCAGAAACACCCCCTCTTGAAACTAAATTATCTGGATTTCGATTTAGTTATGCCTAAGGAAGGTGATTCTACTTTTATCATAGTGTGCCTTGGTTAGGGGTTAAAATAATGAGAGAGAGAGAGAGAGAGAGAGAGAGAGAGAGAGAGAGAGAGAGAGAGAGAGAGAGAGAGAGATAGCATGTCTTCATTTCTATTAAATCTTATTTTGATATTCATTATTATCTTAGGACGCAAAATAAGGAAATATTTAGAGTTTGGGACACCAGTTTTCCTTTCATATTTTATGTTCCATTAATAATACAACGTTCAAGGATTGATTCCTTTGTGCTCCTGACGCTAAACATCCCTCAAACATTTCTTTCAACCCGAGTAAGAAATTCAGACCCACCAGGTGTAGTAGAAAGACTGACCTGCTGTTATTAAGGAGTAAATCTCGAATCATGAAACTAGTGCCGAAGATAACCTCAGCTGACGCTTAAAGGTTTAAAGGCAACTCATGAATGGCAGAGGACAGGGACAGTGACATTACCCTATCAAGCAGGACAATACCATAGAGACCGACCATATATCATATGACCAGCGCCTAAGCCCCCTCCCCGCCCATGCTAGGACCAGGAATGGCCAGGCAATGACTGCTGATGACTCAATAGGTAGACCTAGAGGCTCCCCAAACCCCCCAACCTTAGCTCACAAGAATGGTAAGATTGCAGACACTAATGGCGCTAAAAAGACTGAGCAGGACTCTAACCCCGGACTGGCAAACACCAGGCAGAGACGATACTAATCAGGCCAAAGGCTTCAGCTGAAAGGATAAACTTAAAATAGCCTTCCTAATAGTAAAGTCTAAACACCTTCGATAACCCTTTTGAGATAACAACCTATGATCGAGGGGAGGTATAATCTATACGTGGATCCCGTAACTCAACTGGAAGCATAATATTATGCAGAGTTTTTAGGTAAGACTAATATTAATTTGCTTTCCAAATCCTTCATTTTGGGAGTAATTTATTCACACGATAATTTGGGTCCGGGAATCTGCTCCTTTGGGAATATCAGACTCGATTTCTGTCTGTGTTTATCAGGGTCATTTAAGGTTCAAATCAATATTTATGTTTATCAAACTTATTCAAGATTCTTTTTCATTCCAAAAATATATCAGGTATTCATATGACCTGAATATAGATGCTGAAATGCGTTATTATTATTATTATTATTATTATTATTATTATTATTATTATTATTATTATTAGCTCAGCTACAACCCTAGTTGGAAAAGCAGGAGGCTATAGGTCCTATAAGGCTCCAACAAGGAAAATAGCCCAGTGAAAAAAAAATAAATAAATAAAAAGATAGAATAGTGTGACTGATTGTACCCTCAAGCAAGAGAACTCTAATCAGGTATAAAATGATAATTTAATTTTCACTTCCTTCTTGAAGAAGCATCTCTCAAAGGCATTACTCCTCCAGGGAGTGAGTCTGTAGGCTCAGTTATTTCAATTCTTGTGACAGATTGTGCTACGATAACAGTGACCTCATTCGAGATATAAAAAAGAAAATCTTATAGCTACAAAAAAGAGGCTTCATTGCGTACTGCAAAAAAAAAAAATCTATTGATTTGACCTCGTCTGAAGTTGGTCTAGAGAAGGGAATGACGATATTTTATTTCAGTGGAAAGGAACATGAAAAGGAAATGAAGGTTCAGAAGAAATGAGAAGATAATGAGCCACAAAGATTTCTTTGCGAAAGAGAAAATCTAAATCGTATATAAAAACAGCTGAGTCACTCAGTAAGAGAAAGAAGTGTTGGGGGGAGGGGGGCCAGTCTATGCGCTCGGACAGGTAAAAAGGATTTCCTTTGGTTTTGGAAGATGAAAGAAACTGAATAAGATAATTACGGTTTATTGAGCAAACATACGAACAAAGTTCCCAGCAGAGAAAAAAGGAAGAAATTTAGCGCTTGAAGTTGAGACTATCTTTTTCTCAAAATACTTATTGGACGGAATTGAAAGGTCCATTGTAATTTGGTGCTAAAAATCAGGTAAAAATATTCGATTTCTTTGCATGATGAAGTTTTTGTTAGGTATCGTTTCAAATTATTTCGTATAGATAAAAGATAAGGAAATCCGTTGAAGAAATAGCGTCAGAAGTCAACTGAATCTTTTTATTAAAAAATAAATAAAGCAAATAATAAGAAGCAATAAAAAGTCTTTTCTTTTTCATTAGTGAAGCAGTAATGAAAAGAAGTTATTCACTTTCTTCAAACTTGATGACAGTTGGTGTATGAAAATCAAATAAAGAGAATTACTTATTTTACATGAAAATTCTGAACACAGCATAATGAAAAGAAAAATCTCCCTTCCATTTCAGGAAATAAAACTCAAACTAAAAAATAGTGAATATTCAAAAATTAAAATGGAAATGAGAAGCAGAACCTTGAATCAGACCCTTCTGGTCTTTCTATCTCGCATTTAGACCTTTTTTGGCGAGAGAAGATTTATTTCAGAGTTGCTTTTTCTTTACTCATCTTTTCACGTCGTTCATTCTTTTGCTTTCACAGATTTCATCTCTCGAATTTTGCATTTAGAAATTATTCTCTACTGATCGGATTCTGTTCTTTAAGTGGATTTCGGAAATTTTAGACGAATTTAAGAGAGAAAAAATCCCGTAACGATTCCAAATCTCCTTCAACAGTTATTAGACTGATTCATCCGTCCTTTGTTTGTTTGTCACTGTTTTTGGAAAACAAAACTTTTAAAAATTGTATTTTCATATAACCATCATATTATAATAACAAGTCTAAAGAACAAACGTCAGAGTAAGATAAAGAAAGATTATTTACTCTCTCTCTCTCTCTCTCTCTCTCTCTCTCTCTCTCTCTCTCTCTCTCTGTTTGTGTAAATTTGTAATTATATGAGTCATTTACATGGCCTCCCTGTTTGTTCCTTAGAAAGCAAATGATTTTTAACATCGAAATGAGATCTGATTAGATTTACTACATTAGAGTTATCGCAACAACAAATTAATAAAACATCTGAATTTGTAATTATTAACTAGTAATGGAACATTTTCTTCCTTCACTATTACTATGGTATTAGTTTTAGTTACTAAATACTTATAAAGTATTATATCTTTTTTATTCACTTACATAATTATTGACGGTCATTAACTTATACATTGCAAGTGACATTAACATTGTCTCTTCGAGCTAATTTGGAAAGAACCCAACGAAAATAAGCAAAGAAAAAAAATAATCATATATATATATATATATATATATATATATATATATATATATATATATATATATATATATATATATATATATATATATATATAAATATTGTTTTAATTTAAGAGCGTTCCGTGCGTGTCTCCACTTGCGCAGTCGAAGTGATGAACCCTTCTTTGATCATCAATTAATATTGGCATCAGGATCTTTATCATCCAAAACAAACAAAGGTCAGGCAGCAAAGCACATTTCATCTCTCGAAAGACCTTCTACACCCATTTCCTTGACTGAGTGACTGAGTGACTGACTGACTGACACATCCAGATTTGCATTTGGCAAAGACTCGGGAAATGTATTCATATTAACAGTAAAACTCCTTGTGATAAAATGAGTAATATCTGTATCAGAGAATACATTGTGTATTCACATGGTTAATATACTCTATAAGTAACCAAATACTAATTGTATGACGGTAATAAAAAGTTCAGATTCTCCGTAGTGCAGCCCACTCGCATCACCGATGCCATTCGATACTCAATATGTCCACCGTCTCAACATTGCTGTATTGTTTTTTATTGTGATGTAGGTACAAAAATAACAACAAAAATAACATGAATCATAAGATTAAACCTCATCTAAGATACGAACACGAAATCTATTAGAGCTGGAATCCATTGTGGAGTGAGGCGATGATATCTTGTGTGTTTATGCTAATACCTTTTTCGGTCTCACTTGCAGACGACCTTTGCAAAAGATGACTCGATGTTGATGATTGTAAATAACTGTCCTACTTAATTAACAAAGTTTCAGGTGTTGACTTAATTAGCTTTTAAGACATTCTTTGGTCCAAGTTCCTCTGCAAGACTATTTATGTCCAATAGAGTTTTCATGACAGCTCACAATTGTGCATCTCCAAACACCTGATTTGGAAGTGCATCTGCACTGAACAAGAGAGAGAGAGAGAGAGAGAGAGAGAGAGAGAGAGAGAGAGAGAGAGAGAGAGATTGAAGTAATATTAAACTTCTGGAAAGTTGAACCCAAGGTAAAAGTGCTGTTGTTTTCATAGAAAGTTCGTTGTTGGTTAAAAATCTCTCTCTCTCTCTCTCTCTCTCTCTCTCTCTCTCTCTCTCTCTCTCTCTCTCTCTCTCTCTCTCTCTCTCTTTTGATAAGTAAATGTAGTTTAGAAATCAAACTTTTCAAAACTATGTTTATTATCAAAAGGCGTAATGTCCCGAGTCTTCCTTTGATATGCAATTTTATTTTCCCTAAATATCAATATCAGAAGAAAACTTCCAAAAATTACATGAAATTTACTTTCAAAATACTTGACAAACTTTGGGAGAATACTCTCTTTTTTTCGGAAACGATTGATTGCAATCAAAGTTTCTCTTCATAAAGTTTTTACAAGATTTATTTCCTCCGCTCTTGTCAATATTTGTCATCAACAAAGTTACCGAGAAGTCATCGGACCAAGATTGGAGTCATGAGGAAATAGTTTACGGGTAGATCAATTCCCATCCTTCTTCTTGTAAAAAGATTAAATCTAAATTTCAAATTTCTTTGCTCCTAAAAGACTCGTTCATATCCTGAACAATATTGTTACTAATCAATATTACATGTAAGAAACCTCTCCATTTATACCATACAAAAAGCTTATGGCCGACGTGTTTTGTAAATACTGAATGTTTTGTTGATACTTTAAACATCGATTAACCCAATCCTTTATCACCTCGAGGGATAACTTTTCTTTGGCTCAATCTTTTAATAATTGCCAAAAGCGAGACAGACAGGAGAAACAGGACAACCACTTGACAGCTTCCTTATGAAAAAGTAGATTAATTTCTCTATAGAATATTAATTGAACCGCTAATTAAATTAAACAGCGGTGAGGATGCTTCTTTTCCAATCAGTTCTGTGTTTTATCTACAAACACTGATGACAGATACTTATTTTATTAGCCCTCGTATGTGCTGAGGTATGTGTTTGTGTAGAAATCTGTTTTGATATCATTCCAACTCTAAAATGGACATCCCGTACATAGAATCCCTAAACAGAATGTCAACCAACAAAATGTGTTGGAAATTCAGGAGACCTTCTATACCCAGAGAACTGCAAACCTTTCATCGCTAAATAAGTTTGCAACACCAATGCATATTTTGCAAGCAAGCAATACGTTTTCCAATCAATCGTGAATGATTGACACTTGTTACACACGTACATGCAACTGATCCATTTATGAGAGCTCAAAATCATTCAGTGTTACACGAGAACTTTATGGGAATATGTTTGGTAAATTGCTTTGCTAAATTCATCAACACTATTTTTCTCGGCCATATTTTGCCTGAGAAAATACCATCTCTTCGGTTGTTACGTTTTATGCATGATAAGTTATAAATACAAACATTGAATATTCATCAAACAAGTCTTCGAAATTTTAATGAAAGTGTTTATTTTTCTTTGAATTTAATCAATAAGTCAATAACAACAAATAATACCTTAAAAAAGAAGAGGTTTTAAACATGCGATATCCTTCCAATTAGTATCTCTCTCTCTCTCTCTCTCTCTCTCTCTCTCTCTCTCTCTCTCTCTCTCTCTCTCTCTCTCTCTCTCTCTCTGTTATATGTGGACAATAAAGACGGGCGTCTTTTATTGGTTATTTAAGATAAAATTCAAAAGCAACTTTCTAACATTAATTTCCCAACCAAAAAGAAAAACTAGAAAAACTGAAGGCAAATTTAGAATGACAACCAATAGATTTTCTGATCACTGATATCAATCTATCTTGTATGTCCGAAGTGTTGGGGGTTGCGTAAAACCAAAGTCATCGTCAATACTGTCTTTATTAAGTTGAAAATAACACACAAAAACTAATGGCCATCGATTATCCTCAGGTCTGCAGAATAAAAAGAAAAAAGAAAAAGGAATCATAAACGTCATAAAATTATAGAGAAGGAAAGGGTGAAAAAGTATTGGAATCTACGGAAGACGATTCAATCATTTATAATGTAAAATAATAAGCAAAGAAAATAAGGAATCGAATTATTTTATATTCAGTAGTATAATAATAATGATGAATCAATATATGACAATTAGTAAATCATGATAGATCACTATTAAACAATTCTGATAACAGGGAATATTCACAGATAGAGATTAAATAATGATAACAATAATAAATCTAAGAAATATGGCAAACGAATGTGTCTGTTTCCTCCCACAGGACAATCAATAGCAGAAAGAGTTTTACAATTGTTTCTTTTGTGTCTCATCTCTCAAGGGATAAAAGAAACAATTAAAAGGAACGCGAGATTTTCCATCCAACTAACCACCCAGGAAAGACTTTTTTTCTGTGAAACCAAATGCTGAAGAAACTCTTTTGGACAACAATATACACAAAATTACTGCCATTGACAACACAAAAGTAGTAGTGCACCAGATATAAATTCAGTCCCTAAATTACTCTCTCTCTCTCTCTCTCTCTCTCTCTCTCTCTCTCTCTCTCTCTCTCTCTCTCTCTCTCTCTGTGGCACTTCGTTTTTTAGCATCCTGTTCACCGCATTCTAAATATTTCAACGAAAATTTAATTTTTGTGCCTTCAAATATAACATGTAATTCTTTAAAAAGAAAATTCCTTCTGTCTTTTTTTATATATATATATTTTCCTAGCTATACTGCTTTCCCTGCCGGAGGCCTTCTCTTTAAAACGTTAGAGATGAAATTTTTCTTATTCATGAGACAAGGGAAAATCTTATCTGTATATTATTTGGTATCATT
>NC_090749.1:24896016-24901016 GCF_036898095.1 Palaemon carinicauda | reverse complement strand
ATATGATGCAACATGATTTACACATTTCATGACAATAGTTATAACATTTCATCTTCCTGCCAGTTTACATTCCAGATTAAAAAAAAAAACATATAACATTGCTTGTGAATTTTACTTAAGGGTTTCATTTAACCTATATTGAACCAAGGAACAGCCTTACTGACATGCATATATTTAAAAAGGAAGTGAAGATAAGGTTCATTTTCTGTAGGAGTTCCACTCTGGAACGCCCTTTTCAACAAATACAAATTCGCAACAGGGTAGATGACGCAACACAGTCAGACGTTGGCGAAGAAGACACAGAAGAAGAATGACAATTTTCTTTTTCTTTATTCGAATTGTCTTTGTTGATTACGCTGATGATAAGATCATTGAACAATATTACAGCAAAACATCGTCTGTCATATCACTAGTACTCAATAAATGGCTTAAACTTGTAATGAATAATGCTGTTCTCCACCGAAGGAAAGTGAATTTGGAAGCGATGTCCCACGCTCGTCCCACCAACCTTAACTATGCTGATGATTGTTACCTGGGTCAGTTGTACAGAGTTATACCTTATTTAATTATCCAAATATAATAAGTAATGAATTAAAGCAATGTCTAGTAGTGTATCTGATCTGTTTGATGAAAGAAAACGTTAAGAAACTTGGCAAAGGAAAGACCATTAATCTGAGAGCATTTCTGGAGGTAGATGTGAAACTATCATGACAAGACCAGTCAGTGTGCTTGAAGGTAAATTACATCTACTATGAGACTTTACAATGAAGACCCTCACGCCAGTCCTCAGCTCCTATAAACCAGAAGGGTTTACCAATGGACCAAAATCCCTGCATTAAACCTCAGCCTTCTGGTGTAAGCGGAAAAGGTTCATGATATAGATGATAGCCTAAAGAGTTAACTCACACACCAGTAATTATATTATCTTAGTAAAAATGAAGCATGGTAATATCAAAAGTTGAAATAGAATGTATAAAATGTAATTTTAGCTCTTTTTAGGTAAAGAATATCACTAATGAAATTATCCCTTTCCAGATATATGAAACTCAAACTAGTCTTTTAGATGATATCTCAACGAATTTTTTTAATCCATGACACTCAAACAATGATAAGTTCAGCGGCTGAGTGTTATGGGGAAGGCCAAGTGTCCTTTTGACACAGTAAATAAAAGATGAAGAAGAAATACTCACAATCACTTAGAGAATAATCATATGTGACCATTTATCATTCAAAATCTTTTACAAAAAGGATAATTTTTCCTTTATACAAAATTTTATTGCAATATGAAATCAAAATCATAGTTACAGATCCTTCAATAAATTATTCATAATAACCGTAATACACAGTATTATCTATAAATCACGTTTCTGAATTAATATTAATAATTTCCCCCAGAGAATAGGTTACGCATATTTATAAAAATCCTTTGCGGCTGGGAGGCCATATTAGGTAGGGAGTCAAAGGGAGCTTCAGGCAGAGATTTGATTAGATCCTTTGTTTGCAAATTGAACTAAAGAGTTCCTCTATCACTGAATGTTGATTAATGAAAAAAACAACTCATCTTCAAATAGCGAAATTAAAGGAAGGTTCCTTCTATCTCCATAAAAGATTCTGTGTTTGATATAATTCGTTTTGAGGAGGGAAAGAAAGACAGCCAAAATCAGAAAGGGATTTTCTATAAACAGATTGGTAATGACTAATTTATGATAAAATATAATTATTGCAGACTTTCATCAATACAGAGTGTCTTGTCTAATTACTAAGAGTATCGTGTATAGTAAGGTAAATCCATTTGCATATATGCATATTCCATGTAAGCTTTGTTTGCTAGTTTACTGTTGTTGATGTTGCTGTTGTAGTTGTTGTTTTTGATGCTTGGGAATTTTAACACTTCTCTCAGTAAGGAATTACTTATGCTCGGAGATGTTTTGGAGTTGACATAGATAGTTGATTCTTCTTATATTTCTTTTTCTATTCTTTTTTTTTCTGGTAGCCTTTTGGATTATTATATTTAATTTTCTTCCAAAATTATAATAGATTTTTCATTATGACATTACTTTTTATTTATGGTGTAAAGAGATTCTGTTACATCTATTATACCTCTTGGTTTTATTCTTCGCGAAATGTATGAATTTTAAACAGTATTATATATAAATTTAAAGAAAAGCTGTTAATTTATTGAATGCGGAAAAACTTTAACTAGCGGGAAAAGAAACATTATAGTTTGAGCTCTTTGTATTCAAGAAAAAGATGAAGAGGAATTTTAAGTTGGCAATTCTATTGTCTCTACTTAATCCTCTACATCTTTTATTCCTTTGTGTTAATAATTGCCTAAATAAATCCAAGAAAAGGGAATGAACCCCTTGTAGGTATCATGCAAAGTTCCAGAGAGAGAGAGAGCCTTACCTTACCTTATTGCCTTATTTTTTGTTTGGGTTCCCCCAGGTCCTTCAGTGTGAGGCACCTCGTATATCCACCACAGAGTTGCTAATGCATCTTCCAGTGTATTTTGCATCTTCCAGTCTTGGATGGTCTGGGATGCATCTTAGGTATTTATCGAGCTTATTCTTAAACACATCATCGCTCACTCCTGATATGTTTCTTAGATGAGCTGGCAGTACATTACATAGTCGCTGCATTATCGATGCTGGTGCGTAGTGGATTAATGTCCTGTGCGCCTTCCTTAGTTTTCCTGGTATATTTTTTGGCACTATTAATCTACCTCAGCTTACTCTTTCTGATATTTTTAGCTCCATGATGTTTTCAGTAATTCCTTCAATTTTCTTCCATGCTTGTATTATCATGTAGCATTTTCTTCTCCTTTCTAGACTGTATAGTTTTAAAATTTGCAGTCTTTCCCAGTAGTCAAGGTCCTTAACTTCTTCTATTCTAGCAGTATAGGACCTTAGTACACTCTCTATTTGTGCAATATCCTTTTGGTAGTGTGGGTACCATATCACATTGCAGTACTCGAGTGTACTACGTACATAAGTTTTGTAAAGCATAATCATGTGTTCAGGTTTTCTTGTTTTAAAGTGTCTGAATAAAATTCCCATTTTTGCTTTACATTTAGCCAACAGTGTTGCTATTTGGTCGTTGCATAACATATTCCCATTTAACATTACACCAAGGTCTTTAATTGCTTCCTTGTTTGTGATTGTCTCGTTATTAGGTCTCTTGTATGCAAATACCATTCCTTCTCTGTTTCCATAATTCATTGATTCAAATTTAAATACCATCCTATTTATCTCCGCCCATTCATATATTTTGTTTAGATCTCTTTGTAGTGAGTTCTTATCTTTATCACAAGTAATTTCTCTACTTATTCTTGTGTCATCGGCGAAACTTCTCACTACGGAGTTTCCAACATCACAGTCTATGTCTGAGATCATAATAACAAACAGCAGTGCAGCCAAAACCGTACCTTGTGACACGCCAGATATTACCTGAGCTTCATCCGATTTCTCATCATTTGCAACCACTATCTGTTTTCTGTTTTGCAGGAATTCTTTTACACATTTTCCTATCTTTCCCACAATATTATGCTTTCTCATTTTTTCTCTAATATATTGTGGTCTACCTTGTCAAAGGCTTTTGCAAAATATAGATAGATCACATCTGTGTGTTTTTCACTTATCATAATTTTGTATATGTTTTCATAGTGTGCTATCAGTTGGGTTTGTGTACTTTTTCTGTGCACAAAACCGTGTTGACCTATATTGAACAATTTATTTTTAACCAAATGATCCATTATTTTCTTTTTTATTACCCTCATACACTTTCATAATATGTGATGTTAGACTAACAGGTCTATAATTGCTTGCCTCTAGTCTTGATCCACTTTTGAAGATAGGGGTTATATAAGCTAATTTATGTTTAACATATATCTTGCTCATATCTACACTTTGTCTTAGCAGTATTGCAAGCGGCTTCGCGATAGTGTTTGCAGTTTTTTTTTAACAAAATCGCTGGAATTCCATCTGGTCCGGCTGCTGATCCATTTTTAATTTCGTTTATAGCCTTGACTATATTTGCTTCATTAATATATATATCCGTTAGATATTCAACATTTTCTTCTCTCATTCGTTTCATTATTCTCATTCGCAATTCTTGGTGTGAACTCACTCTTATATTTTTCTGCTAATATGTTGCATATTTCCTTTTTTTAATTCGTTAGCCGTCCTTCAATTCTTAGAGGGCCTATTTCTAATCTCCCTTTATTCTTCTTTTTTGCATAGGAGTAAAGTACTTTAGTTTTTTTTTTATATTTTGAAGTGTCCTTTCTTCTAAGTGCCTTTTTTCATTTTCTTTTGACTGTATAATCTTTTGTTCTGCATTTTTTATCTTACATTTTATTTCCTTCATTTTCCACACATTATTTTCTTTTGTAAGATTTTTCTTCCACTTTCTAATTTTCTGAAATAAGATCCTTTTTTCTCTAGGTATGCATGTCTTTTGTTTATTGTTTTTCTTCGGTACATATTTTTCAACAATTTTCTCCAGTATTTTGTACAGTATGTCTGTATTTACCTGTATATTATCACTTACAAACACATTTTTCCATTCTTTATTCAGTTCTTCATTTATTTCTGACCATTTTATATTCTTACTATAAAAATTATATTTTCCATATCCTTCCCAATGTTTTGTCCTTTGATTAATTCTGTGATCACTTGCTTTGGAATGGACTATTAATTTACGACATTATGGTGTGAAATTCCCGTGTTATACACTATTATTTCTTTAACATAATTCACCTCATTCACAAATACTAGATCTAGGACATTTTCCTTTCTTGTTGGAATGTGGTTTATTTGTTGCATATTATGTTCTAATAGCATATCTTGAAGGTTTTCAAATTGCCTCTTATCTTCTGCGCTACTATTACTCTCTTTTTTATATGTATACATACAACCACTTTTTTCTATCTGTTCTTTCCAATCCACGAAAGGAAGGTTAAAATCTCCGGATAGGAGTATATTCCAGTCTTTATGGTTTCT
>NC_090749.1:24861016-24891016 GCF_036898095.1 Palaemon carinicauda | reverse complement strand
ATAATAATAATAATAATAATAATAATAATAATAATAATGGTAAAAGTTTTATATAATAAAGTAATATCATCGTTACTTATTCATGCTTTCTCCTTCCACGTAGGCTACCGTAGAGTACATTGCCTGTCGTGGACGTGTATAATACGTGTCCCTTACTGGTGAGCTATGAGATCCGTTTCTCACACCCAGTCCCACCGTACACACTATCAACACAGTCCCTGTCAACACTCCCAGTTTACCACACATGTCCGAAAGTATTTGAACATTTCTTCCTTGCCGTTTCTACAGGCGAAATTGTTGAGGTACATTATCTCAGTTTCTTATCGACCCATTAACATTGTCAGGTTTGTGAGAATGTGAATGAAAGAAAAGGGTAGAGATATATTCTGGGGATTAATTTTTTTTCCTATCAATTATTTTTGACTAGTTTTGTTTTCCCTGTGTCGTTGATGGGCTGCCCTGCATTGGTGGGGTTATTGTCCTTTATTTGAAAAAAAAAAAATATATCAGTTTCTATGTTTATCAATATACCGAAATATGTTGAGAGACCGTTGCTAAGATTACTGCAAAATTTTGAAGAGTTATATTTTGTTTTATTTATTTTTCCTTCATATTGTAAAAATCATAAGTTAATGGTCTCAAATTTTACTATTTGCAAAAGAAGATGTACTAATAACCACCACTTCATGATTATCTCAACCATATGATCAGTGACCGAGTCAGAGAGATAGAGTCAGCGAGTAGGGCTGTATTAGAGAGAGAGAGAGAGAGAGAGAGAGAGAGAGAGAGAGATTCATGTATATATATATATATATATATATATATATATATATATATATATATATATATATATATATATATATATATATATATATATATATATATATATATATATATATATATATATATATATATATAGGGCTGTATTAGAGAGAGAGAGAGAGATTCGTGTGTATATATATATATATATATATATATATATATATATATATATATATATATATATATATATATATATATATATATATATATATATATATATATATATATATATATATATATATATATATATATATATATATATATATATATATATATATATATATATATATATATATATATATATATATATATATATATTCAAAATTTAGTTATAAATGTTTGTATCTCTCTCTCTCTCTCTCTCTCTCTCTCTCTCTCTCTCTCTCTCTCTCTCTCTCTCTCTCTCTCTCTCTCTCTCTCTATATATATATATATATATATATATATATATATATATATATATATATATATATATATATATATATATATATATATATATATATATATATATATATATATATATATATATATATTATTTCCTCTCCTTTTTTCCTTCTTCTTTTCCTTCAAGGTTAATTTAACGTCCAAGGCTGGATGTATTTCTTATATTGTCTCAATTTTCTGCCAATCTCGTGTTTAGCCTCAAAATTTTCAAAAAATTTTGGATATATCTTTCTCCCTCTTTCTCTGTCCTTCTCACTCATTGATCATGTAGCTGTGATAATCATACTGTGGTGGTTATCATCAAGAGGTGAAAAATACCTTAATTTACAAATGCATATTATCTTGATCGCAGATACGTTTTGCCAGTTTCACTCCAACTACGTTGCAATGAGTGCCAAGAAGCGGAAGTATAACGAAGATTATATTCGTTTTGGATTTGTGTCCCTCCGAAAGGGTGACACAGAGGTCCCACAGTGCGTGATATGTTACAAGACTCTGAGCAATGATGGAATGCGACCCTCACGCTTGGAACGCCACCTGCAAACAGCACATCCTGGTCTAGTTGACAAGCCAAAGGCATTCTTTGAAACAAAAAAACACACCTTGAAGCAAGTGAAAATGGATGACAGCGGGGTATTTCGACAACAATCATCAAAGGTTGTTGAGGCTTCTTATGAAATTTCCATGTTGATTGCAAAGAGCAAGAAGAGCCATAACATTGGAGAGACTCTAATAAAGCCAAGTATACTATGTGCAGCTCAACTCATTCTTGGTAAAGATAGTGCAAATAAGCTTTCCCAAATTTCCCTGTCAAACGATACAGTCCAGAGAAGGATCCATGAACTCTCTCAAGATATCAAAGAACAAACACTCGAACTAGTAAGAGCCTCGCCTGTTTTTGCAATCCAGTGTGATGAAACGACCGATATCGCTCAGTGTGCTCAGTTCTTGATGTATGCTCGTTTTGTGTCAGGCAACAATATAAAGGAGGAAATTTTGTTTTGTTGCCCCATGGAAAGTTGTACAACAGCAGAAGCCATTTTTAAAGTTACATCAGACTTTTTTAAGGAAAATAAACTTTCTTGGGACTCACTAATAGGGGTGTGTAATGATGGAGCCCCAGCCATGGTTGGCCTGCGTTCTGGGTTCATCACAAAGGTGAAAGAAAAAAATCCTTCTGTAATAAGTACACACTGCATAATTCACCGTGAATCTTTAGCATCCAGAACTTTGCCTGATGAAATGAGGGATGTTCTAAACGTGGCTATAAAGGTAGTAAATTTCATCAAATCTGGAGCCTTAAACAGTCGTCTCTTCAAATTATTGTGTAAGGATATGGATTCTGAACATGAAGCCCTGCTTTTTCACACAAACATACGATGGTTATCAAAAGGAAACATGCTTGAAAGGCTTTATGAGCTACGAGAAGAAGTAATAATATTTCTAGATTCACAGCAGAAGGCAGCCCTTCATGACAAATTCAAGTCTGACAGCTTTCAGATAATTCTAGCTTACTTGGTGGATATTTTTGAATCTTTGAATGCAGTGAACCTTAAACTACAAGGGAAAAATATCCACATCATCTCTCACCACGACACCATTCGAACTTCCATGGCCAAACTCGACCTCTGGAAATGTCGAATTCAGCAGGGAAATGCAGCCAGTTTTAGGAACTTAGATTCTGGGCTCGCTCATGGTAACCTTGACCCTGAGTTAAAGATCCTTATAATCACTCATCTAAGCAGCTTGAAAGCAGAATTCACGAAATACTTTCCAGACATAGATGACATGCGTGAATCCTGGAAATTCATTAGGAATCCTTTTCAGTGTGAATTCGCTAATGTTGCTGAGGAAATTCAAGAGGAGTTTCTTGAGTTAAAGTTTAATTCCACAGCTAAGGATGAATTCAACGATTTGGATTTGGAGACATTCTGGATTAAATACCATTCTGTGTACCCTCTGATCTCACATCAGGCTCTTCGGGTTCTAACAATGTTTGGATCAACGTACCTGTGTGAAACTGCATTTTCTACGCTCACTGCTATAAAAACAAAATACAGAAACCGCCTGGATGTGGAAGATGATTTACGTTGTGCACTCTCTAACATTAAACCTCGTATTCAAGATCTGGTATCCAAGAAGCAGTGTCAGGTATCTCACTAAATAAGTTAAGGGTAGGCTCCGGGTTTGAGAGGGTGCTAATTGTAAAAATATTTGCCAAAAATACACTAATCAAGACAGGCTAATGAAATTTTGAGGCATTATTAGCACTATAATAAGGCATATCCTCTGTAAGTTTTATCATCCTACAGGGAAAATAAAGGATTTTATGAATAAAAATGTGAAAATTGGAGCTAGCGACTTAAAGTTGTTTGGTGACCAGTGAGAAACTAATGTCTTGAATTGAAATTCGCTCTGTAATTATGTTTGTTTATCCATATGGAACAAGCAGACCAAGTTTTATCAAAATCGAACAGTAATTAAGCACACAGAAAGAAAAAAACGAGGAGGTTAGGTTAGGTTAGGTAGTGATGGTGATGGAGGGATACCTAGAAATAAATATTCACCAAAAATTAAAATTTCGATTTAGGGAAAAAACCTTCTGTGTTTTTCTAGGTATTATGTCACTTAATGGCCTAAAACATCTAAATATTATATTACTTAAGGCATAAGAGCAGGACAAGCAAAGAAATACACCCCTCTCCCGAAAAAGAAAAAACGAGAAATATTTCTTTGCTTGTCCTGCTCTTATGCCTTAAGTAATATAATATTTAGATGTTTTAGGCCATTAAGTGACATAATACCTAGAAAAACACAGAAGGTTTTTTCCCTAAATCGAAATTTCAATTTTTGGTGAATATTTATTTCTAGGTATCCCTCCATCACCATCACTACCTAACCTAACCTAACCTCCTCGTTTTTTTCTTTCTGTGTGCTTATTTACTGTTCGATTTTGATAAAACTTGGTCTGCTTGTTCCATATGGATAAACAAACATAATTACAGAGCAAATTTCAATTCAAGACATTAGTTTCTCACTGGTCACCAAACAACTTTAAGTCGCTAGCTCCAATTTTCACATTTTTATTCATAAAATCCTTTATTTTCCCTGTAGGATGATAAAACTTACAGAGGATATGCCTTATTATAGTGCTAATAATGCCTCAAAATTTCATTAGCCTGTCTTGATTAGTGTATTTTTGGCAAATATTTTTACAATTAGCACCCTCTCACCCGGAGCCTATAAGCAAGTTATCCTGTAGAAGTGAAAATGTCAATTATCTCACTTTATTTCCTACTTAGTAAATTGACTATACAACCCATAAGGCTTTTTTTATTCCTTTTCATATAAAATCTGCAAGTGAAATTTATCTTTATATGCAAGGGGGGGGGGGCGTGGCGATAAAAAAAATAATTGTGGAGGGGGCATGGTAGTAAAAGGTTGAGAACCACTGCTAGAGGAGATAGCAAGGTGATATAAGTAGCTCTGCAGGCTGAACAAGCGACAAACTTCGTCGTGGGGAATGACTTCGCCTTGAGAGGTATTAGATGTTCTCAACCCTTATTTCTTAAGGGTTTCCAATAATACTGAAGCGAAAACAATTGCAATAGAATCACCTTAGCATTAACCTCCAAGGTACTTGATCAGACTCTTTTCAAAAATTTGATTTCTTCATCTACCACTATTTATGTAAATTATCACTAATTCTTCCTATATGATATAGAAAATTCCATTCAAAGATATCAGATATAATTATCAAAATAAAAACAAATTTTAAATGGTCAAAAGCTCAAGTTCTTCTAAAATACATCATTATGTTGATAAAATATCCAAACTTGTTGTGAATTCGTAATATCAAGTAAACGTTCACTGAGATCTTAGGAAGCCTTTTTTGTTCCATAAGTAAAGAAACTGAAAGATAGAATACAAACGTGAAAATTTTATTCTCGTTGACTATAATGAAGATGAATTAATGCAATTTTCTATAGATTTTGCAGGAAATAGAAGAACTTGCAAAACGGTTTTCTTTCGTTTTCTGTCTTCACTTTCGAGCGGGTCTAAATGAAATCTAATTCTATACCATCACTTTATCTAAGTCTGTATGTTAATAAATGTTGGATATTTAATGCATCTTATTCTATAATGACCTATGATCTTTTTCTAATTAGTTTTGAGTGGGAACAGGAAGATCTGCTCTTCTATTCTGTTGTAAGAGAGAAAAGATAGCAAGTTGTGGAAAACTAGCAATTATAGATTATTTTCCTCCTAATTCAGAGCTGTAATTTAGTTAGATTGAGACAGAGAGAGAGAGAGAGAGAGAGAGAGAGAGAGAGAGAGAGAGAGAGAGAGAGAGAGAGAGGGGGGGGGGCAAAGCAATAAAGGCGAGAGACAATAAAGAGGAGAATTATGGACAGCAAATGGTTCTGTTCGCTATTTTGTTTTTTTCTGTAGGTTCTGAATGATGCTTATATAAGTACCAACAGTATTCTTGCAACTCCAGGTAAAACAAATTCCAAAGAAAATCTTACGGTCTGGCATGAAAAATAAAACACATACAAAAGAATTAAGTGGCATTCATTGGTTGTTACAGTCAACAATTCTGGGTAATCACACCTATAAAATAGGTCCAGAAATGTAAGTAATTACAAGCTAAAATTAATGAGGTAATCAAATTAAGGAGTTATTTAAACACAAATCAGTCAGTTTAAACATCCAATGTTGCACTACCATTTGGAACAGAAAGCAACACATCGACCCCTTTTACTAATCATTGGTATTTTGCATAGCTAAAACACCCATCACAGCTGAAGAACACCTTCAGGGTAGAACTTTCTGGCTAAAAATGCTTGGTTATAGAATTGCCTTTGTTCGTTAAAGGATACCACAAATATTTCTCCTAATACAACTCTTTACCTGTCAAAGTAGGGACTTAATCGTTCTCCAAAATGGCCAGTGTACGAGTTTTATGGACGACTTGACCAAATGCTACGAATAAATTTACAAAGATCCAAAATTTCATGATTCCACAAGTCAATGGTGTCTGATCTAGTTCGAAGGACAACTAAAATTTAGAATTTGAATAATGAGTAGGAAATGATTCCAGGAAAACCCCCATGCTCCGATTTCCGAATTCCTGGCTTGGAGAAGTAGAGCTCCAGCACTCTCACATTCAACAAACCTGAGAGATGTAACAAACACTGTTTGCTAACCATACATACGTTTCTTAGAGATAAAGTTTTAATTTGTTTTATAACTTGAAGGGCAGCATTGAAATAAATTTATATCTATTATGAAAAAAGCTCACATTAGAGCTTTTACCATAAATATCTCTATCCGACAAGAATTAAGTGATTCCTTTTGCAATGATGTAAGTCAAAATATGATTCACAAAGTAGCTATACAAAAATAGTTCAAAGAAATTCTATCAAAGAGGAAAATTAAAGTATTGAGCTTGCAACTTATTACATCATCCTGAAATGGCAACACTGTATTTCGCCTACTCGATATTTATATACCTGAATCAGTCGGACACGGTTAATTGATCATCTCTCGATGAAAGCTTCCGAAACCTCCTCCATATTGCGAAATCCTTTGTGATTTATTGCTTATCCTAAAGAGAATCGAATTTAACTGGGAACTCTATATTTTAGCTTGATTCTACTTCAAGTAATTTAAGGTCTTGGAAACAATTGGGTTCCTTCCTTCAGAGTATGATGTGTCTCCAATTGATATAATTGTAAGGAATAATATCTACTTTGAAGTATAAAACAACCTTAAGATTCTTTTTGAATGAAACCTCTCGCCTACACCGATGTAGTCAGTTACTACAAATCGGCTTCACTATTAGTAATAAATGTAAATTATATCTTTTGTTTTTTGCAATTGGTTTTATAACTGAATCTCTTTTCTTTCCTCTTAGTGAGTAGAAATCTTCAAGTTGACTCAAGGGGGAAAATTAATGCCTCTTATTTCGACTTATATCATTGCAAAAGGAATCACTTAATTCTTGCTGGTTAAAGATATCTATATTAACAGCTCTAATGTGAACTTATTTATTGATAAGAATAATCTTATTCCAATGCTGCCCTTCAAGATATGAATGATTATAACTTTATCTCTAAGAAACGTGTGTATGGTTAGCAAACAGTGTTTGTTACATCTCTCAGGTTTGTTGAATGTGAGAGTGCTGAAGCTCTACTTCTCCAAGCCAGGAATTCGGAAATGGGAGCTTGGAGGTTTTCCTGGAATCATTTCCTACTCATCAATGCAAATTCTAAATTTTAGTTGTCCTTCGAACTGGATCAGACACCATTGCCGTGTGGAATTATGAAATTTGAATCTTTGTAAATTCATTCGTAGCATTTGGTCAAGTCGTCCATAAAACTCGCACACTGCCCATTTTGGAGAATGATCAAGTCCCTACTTTGATAGGCAAAGAGATGTATTAGTAAGTAATATTTGCGGTATCCTGCAACAAACAAAGGCAAATCTATAACCAATTATTTTTAGCGAGAAAGTTCTACCCTGCAAGGGTTCTTGAGCTCTAGTATGTGCGTTTTACCTATGCAAAATACCAATGATTTGTAAAAGGAGTCGTTTTTCTTTCTGTTCCAAACGGTAATGCGATATTGAATGTTTAAACTGACTGATTTATGTTTATCACGTTAATTTACTTACCTCATTAATTTAAGCTTGTAAATAATTACCTTTCTGTTGACTTTAACAACCAATGAAGGCCAGTTATTTCTTTTATATGTATTTAATTTATCATGCCAGTCTGGTGTGAATTGGTAATAGTGACTGCTGGTAATTGTATGCTTGCTTGGCAACATTGAGTCTCTAACACTGTATCGGCTTGGCCAACACCTGCCACTACTTTAAGCCGAATAAAGCCAATGTTCCAGCAACTGTGTTCGGTATTCCATAATTTATTTGGCTTAATATTCACCATGCACAAGTTTCTGAGTCCCAGCCCGATTGACGTGGACCCAGAATCAGCCGATGCGGAGGACAAATGGATTATGTGGCATGATAACTTTGAGGTGTTCTGTGCGGCCATCAACCTAGACTTAAATACAGATAAGTTGGCCTTGTTTCGTGCTCACGTATCTTGTAAACTGTTAAAGATAATTATAAGTGCCACCACATATGCCACTACCATAAGCCTGTTGAAGGCTAAATTTGTGAAACAAAAAAGTGAGGTGTTTGCCATATACAAATTAGCCACCTGCAAGCAACAGAGTGGCGAAGCACTGATGCTTTTTTTGGATAGCCTCAAAGGTCTTGCCTCGGAAAGTAGCTTCACTGATTGTACAGCCGCTCAGGCTGAAGAACTGGCCATCAGAGATTCTTACATCACGGGTATGGCATCTAATGCAATCCGACAGAGACTGTTAGAGAACTTATCCTTGGACTTATCCCCAGCTGTGAAACAAACCCGTGCACTGGAAATGGCTCAACTGCATTCGGCGTCTTATCCAAGTGAAACCAATACCACAGTGGCAGCATTGATAGATGAACAGGCAAAACCCGAAATGGATCCCAACAGTTTTCTAATTGAAATGAGTGACTCCCCGAATCCAAGTGAGTGTGCTGCTGCCGTCAGCGGTCGGAGGTGCTTCTTTTGTGGAGGATCCCTACATCCCAGAGTCCACTGCCCAGCCAGGAAAGCCTCATGTTCCAACTGTCAGAAGGTAGGTCATTATACTCGTGTCTGCAAGTCACAAAGAAAACAATGGAACAAAAATGGTGAATCAACTAACTCTAATCTTGTAGCTGGAATAGTCCCAGACAACCTCCCACAGTCCATCCCTGCTTCCATAACAGGGGCCGCTGTGGCTGCAGCTTCTCCTGCACTATGAAGTGTTTAGAGAACTGTCCTACCTGTAGAACTCAATAGAGGCTAGGCCATGGACGGGCTGGTCAACACTGGAGCATTTAAAAGCTTTATAGATGCCAAAGTAACTAGGGCTATAAACTCCGTGACTCGTTCCTCAGCCTGCAGCATAACCATGGCTAATGCTAAACAGACAATGAAACTTAACAAGTGATGCAATAACAATTTAACCATAAGTGGAAGAGTATACCCTGAGTTCTGTCTGCACTTGATGGATGATTGCGTTGCTCCAGTCGTATAGGGACATGACTTCCTACAGTTACACAAGCAAGTCAGCGTAGACTTTGGTGGGACGCTACCGCCTTTGAAGCTAAGCATCTAGTCACCTTGTGCTCTGATTGCGGCTCAAATTGAACCGCCAGCCATCTTCGGCAATCTAACAGTCAACTGTCACCTGATACAGGTGAAATACAGAAGTTATTCCAAAGAGGACTCCGAGTTCATCAAGAAAAAAGTAAAAAGGCTGCTAGAGGAGGGCATCATCACACCGAGTCGCAGTTTGTTGAGAGCTCAAGTGGCATTCGTTGATCAGTGTGATAAGAAAAGATTGGTCATAGATTACTCACAAACCATAAACAGATTCACCAACCTAATTGCTTATCCTGTTCCAGGGATCACCGAGATGATTGAGAAAATTTCTACTTATCGCTACTTCAGCTTCATAGACTTGAAGGCAGCGTATCATCAAATACCATTGAACATGGCTGATTGGAAATTCCCGTTGTTCGAAGCAGATGGAAGGCTGTTCGAATTCACGCGTTTGCCTTTTGGAGTAATCAACGGGGCTACCTGCTTTCAGCAAGTTCTCGACGAAATTATTGGTAAGGAACAACTAGAGGGTACGTTCGCCTACATAGATGACATCATGGTCTGCGGTCACACACGTGAAGAACATGACAGAAATCTGAAATGCTTTCAAGAAACTGCATTGAAGTATGGACTTACCATAAATGACAAGAAAAGTGTGTATGCTCAAACATCAATCTCAATTTTGTGCCATGTAGTGAATGATCACCAAGTCCTACCTTACCCGGAGAGAATGCGTCTGTTGCTGGATATGAACTCTCCGAACAGTACCCCTAATCTCAAAAGGATGTTAGGTTTCTTATCCCACTATGCGAAGTGGGTATTGAACTTCTCCCAGAAAATTCGATCTTTATTTGAAGTGAAAACTTTCCTGATGGCCAAATTCGCAGAACAAGCACTCGAAGAACTAAAAAATTGAATATCTCGAGCTTCACTTGCTGCTATAGAAGACGAAGCAGTCTTTGTAGTCGAAACAGATGCCTCTGCTGACGCCGTTGCAGCCTCACTGACACAAGAAGGAAAACCGGTGGCCTTCTTTTCTCGCTCGCTCTCAGAATTGGAGAAACGACAATTGACAGTAAAACGGGAAGCATATGCTATCGTAAAAGCCATCATGAAATGGCGACACTTTCTGCTAGGACGTAAATTTAGACTCATAACTGATCAGCAATCGCACCGATGTTTGACGCCAATAACCATGGCAAAATCAAGAATTAAAAAATAATGTGGTAGAGGCTGGAACTGAGTTGTTCCAACTTCGACATCACATAGAGACCTGGACCAAAGAACCAAGAAACAAACGCTCTCTCTCATGCCTCGGGATGTGTGGCTTCACTTACCTGTACTCAAGGAGACAAGCTGACACAGCTTCGCGAGCACCTGTGTCACCCCGGAATCAGAAGGATGACCCACATCATAAGACAGAGAAACTTACCCTTTACCATTGAAGAAGCTCGGACTGTCATATGTAAATGTCAAACCTGTGCTAAGATCAAACCTAAGTTCTTCAACGAGACAGGAACATTGATAAAAGCTACTAGGCCATTAAAGCATCTGGCTATCGACTTCAAAGGTCCAATGCCGTCCACCACAAAGAACAGGTATATTCTCAACATAAGCAACGAGTACAGCAGATTTCTGTTCGCCTTTACAACAGAAGACACCTCAGTGAGTACCTCTATTAAATGTTTGTCTACTTTCTTTTCAGTTTGGGGCCTGCCCCAGTACATTCATTCAGACACGGGACCTGCTTTCGGGTCGTCAGAGTACCAAAAGCTCCTTCATTACCGTGGAGTGACTACAAGTTACTTGTCTGCGTTTAACACCCGTGGCAATGGCCAGATCGAGAGAGCCAATGGAACTTTGTGGTCCACCGTAAGGCCAGCTATTGCTTCTCTCTCCCTCCCTATAGATTTGTGGGAGGCTGTCCTGGATCAAGCACTACACAGCATGAGGTCCCTTCTCTGCATCGCTACGAACTCAACACCGCATGAGCGCATGTTCCTGCACCCCAGGGAAGCAACATACGGGCAGGCGGCTCCATCGTGGATGACAGAAAATGAGCAAGCTCTTCTAAAGTAAATGGTTAGGAAATTCAAGTCCGAATCAGAGGTCGAGGAAGTTAGACTTATGCATGTCAACCCACAATGGGTTTGTGTTACGCACCAAGACGGCATGGAATCCATTGTGTCGACTCATCACCTGGCTCATGCAGCTAAAGTATTCAGTTCAAACACCTGACACGATAAAGGAAGCGTCACATCTTCAACATGCGAGAAAATGGTAATACTCTCATCAGTCAAGGAACCCCCTTTCCCACCTGGAGACCCCAGCCAGAGAACGGAAAGAAGTCGAGTGGATAGAGAACAAGTCCCGGGGAGGGAGCTTGCAACTGAACTGCAACAAACCACAGAACTGCCCACCCCAGGAAAAGCACTGTCGAAAGGAACATCTGCAGAAACGCCAACCTCCGAGGCTATCTCTCAGATTCTGTCATAGATGAGTGGGAGTAGTATTAGTAGTAAGAGTCCTTATGTTAATGTGTTCATTGTGAATTAGTAGTGAAAATGTCCATTTTTACCAATGTATTTTTTATGTGAGTGAGATGATCCCAATTATCGAATAAAATAAGTACTCATGAGTTTTTTAATGTGAATATGAAATTTGTAGTGGCAATAAGGTGAGCTTTGTAATGCAAATGCGATGTAAGAATAATTATTGCAATTGATGTGAAATCTGAGTGAATTCATGTTTTGTTATGATGCGAATGTGTACTGTACTGTATATTCTTCTTCTCAGTAGGGGTAAATGTGGTGTGAATTGGTAACTGTGATTGGTGGTGTTTGTATGCTTGCTTGGCAACATTGAGTCTCTAACACTGTACCGGCTTGGCCAACACCTTGCCACAGCTTTAAGCCGAATAAAGCCAACGTTCCAGCAACTGTGTTTGGTATTCCACAGCTAGACCGTAGGATTTTCTTTGGAATTTGTTATACCTGGAGCATCATTCAGAAGCTACGGAAAAAACAAAAATAGCGAACAGAACCATTTGCTGTTCATAATCTTCCTATCTATTGTCTCTCGCCTTTATTGACTTAATTGATTTCCTTCTCTCTTTCTCTCTCTCTCTCTCTCTCTCTCTCTCTCTCTCTCTCTCTCTCTCTCTCTCTCAATCTAACTAAATTGCCACTGTAGATAAGGAAGAAAAGAATCTATAATTGCTATAGTTTTCCACTATTTGATAACTTTTCTCTCTCCATATACAGCATTTAAAATATTTCATTTTCCGTTTTCATTATTTCTCATATCGTTTATCTATTTACTTATTTCCTTTTCTCACTAAGCTATTTTTCCCGGTTTAAGTCCTTGGACTTATATGGGTTGTAGCTTAGCAAGTAATAATAATAATAATAATAATAATAATAATAATAATAATAATAATGTAGAGTAATTTTATCGAATTAGTGATGACGTCAAGACTTTTGTCATAATCCATTATCTTAATGAGTTAGTATTATCCCTCTCAAGGATGGAATGAATCCTCACGGAAATCATGACTTCAGGAAAGAGAATCTAAACGATGACGAATTATCTTTAACTGGTCATTTAAGATCAAAATTAACGCTGGTGGCCTTAATGGGTCCTTGACACAATCTTATCTGTTATCCTCTCATAGTATTCTGAATTTAAGAAATGTTTTCTATACAAACCGAATTCTTCATTTGTGTCAACCAGAAATTTTTGGGCTCAAGCCATGTCGTCCTGATGGAAGTTCCTATAGGGTAGCTTCCTAGGGTATATTACAACTACGGCGATATTCCCAGAGAATTTACCTTAACCCTGGATAGGTACGATGGGTCGTTTGCGACCCCGAGCGTCAAAAAAAAACAGGTTTTTCTCACGTGACTCACCCCCGTGACTGAATTTGTGGGTGATCGACCTGCAGGAGGTGTCTCCCCTACACGCTCTAGTAGTGTTCAGATGTGCATTGCTGTAGCTGTACTCCTTCCCCGATTTCTGAGACGCGTCGGGGTCGAGCGCGACCGAGTTTACCCTTCTAAGGTAGTTTGCATAATTATCAAAGTTATTACGTATTATGAAATTGTCGTAGAATGGTGCAACTTGTATAGGTTATCAGTTGTGGAAAGTCTTGGTGGATTGTTTGGCTACCATGTGCATGACTTTTTTTTTAGTTAAAATGTCGTTCATCACCACGAGGACCATTTTACCGCGAGTGCCCCTTTTTCATTTTTTTTCATTTTTTTGCCAAGTCATTTTTCCGTAAGATATTGCCAAATAGGGCGTAAAACTTTTGGTTGTTTAGTGTTGGAAAGTGTGTCTAGATGATCTGGCTACCCATGCATGACTTTGTTTTTGTCAGATACGACGTAGTTATTGGTATATTGGGTATTTAACTGCGGTTACCAATTTCTGTTTTTTTTCAATATTTGTAAAAATTACTACGTAGTAAGGAATTGCCGTATATTACTCATTTTTTTTTTCATGTTTATGTGTTAGAAAGTGTGCCTTGATGGTTGGGCTAACACGTGCATGTCTTTTTTTTTATCTGAGATGCCGTATATTAGAATGTCGGGCATTTTACCGCGAGTGTCCCTTTTTCATTTTTTCTCATTTTTTTGCCAAGTCATTTTTCCGTAAGATATTGCGAAATAGTATCGTAAAACTTTTGCTTTTTTAGTGTTGGAAAGTGTGTCTAGATGATCTGGCTACCCATGCGTGATTTTGTTTTTGTCAGATACGACGTAGTTATTGGTATATTGGGTATTTAACTGCGGTTGCCAATTTCTGTTTTTTTTTCAATATTTGTAAAAATTTACTACGTAGTAAGGAATTGCCGTATATTATTGATTTTTTTTCATGTTTATGTGTTAGAAAGTGTGCCTTGATGGTTGGGCTAACACGTGCATGTCTTTTTTTTTTATCTGAGATGCCGTATATTAGAATGTTGGGCATTTTTCCGCGAGTGCCCCTTTTTATTTGTTTTGCATTTTTTTGCTTAGTCATGTTACCGTAAGGAATTGGCAAGCAGTGTTGCAAAAATTATATTTTTATAGTGTTGGAAAGTGTTTCTAGATGATCTGGCTACCCATGCCTATCTTCTTTTTTTAGCCAGATATGGCGTATATATAGGTATGTGTTCGATTTTCCTGTGATTGCCATTTTTTCGTTTTTTCCCATTTCTTTCAAAATTACTACGTACTAAGGAACTATCACAGAGTAATTATTCATTTAGATGTTTATTTGTCGGAAAATGTGCCTTGATGGTTTGCCTAGCACGTGGCTGAATTTTTTTTTTCTGAAATGCCGTATATTAGAATGTTAGCCATTTTTCCGCGAGTGCCCCTTTTTATTTGTTTTGCATTTTTTTGCTTAGTCATGTTACCGTAAGGAATTGGCAAGTAGTGTCGCAAAACTTATATTTTTATAGTGTTGGAAAGTGTTTCTAGATGATCTGGCTACCCATGCCTATCTTTTTTTTAGCCAGATATGGCGTATATATAGGTATGTGTTCGATTTTCCGGTGATTGCCATTTTTTCGTTTTTTCCCAATTCTTTCAAAATTACTACGTACTAAGGAACTATCACAGAGTAATGATTCCTCTAGATGTTTATTTGTCGGAAAATTTTGTTTACTTTTTTTTTGATTGAATATCATCAAATTTTTTTAGCTAAAATATTATATTGTTTTACATTTTTTTTTTTTCGATTTTATTTCCCTTCAAAAAAAATTTTTTGGGTCAGAATTTTAATTTTATAGTCGTAAAATAATCGACAATTATCCAGCAACCCACCATACAATTTTTATGCATATCCAATAATAATTAGATTAGTAAATAACACCTTGAAATTGACATACCCTTCCTACATTTCAAGTGGCAGATTAGGGAGTCTGAGTCAGTGTGGTTGGCGGCCATTTTGTGGACATATCCGAAGCGTAAGCTGCCCTATCTATATATATTCTTGTTCCCTATAGAATTTGTGATATTTTGGTATATTTTTACCTGCATAAATATCATATTATATATTAAATATATGTATTTTTTTACGAAATTTCTAAGTACTCAAAAAATTACCTTTAGATATGGCCCCTGATATAAATGTAATTTACAAAATAATGAAGATTTTTTTACATATTTCTATTTTAGGATAACATATGTTTATTCCCTAAAAAAATTAGACACTTCCTATTTCATTTGGGTACCCAAAAAAATTCATGAAATTTGGACAAATTTTTTTGGCCAAAAAAAGTTACCCTTTTTTTCTCATTTCAGATCTTCACCTCCATGGGTCTGACTTCATCCAAAATACATCAAGATGTGTCCTAAACATTCAAGAATCAATTCCTAAAAGGATTTGTGTATATATGTATAAACATTTTTTTTATGAATTTTTATGTCAGGTCTTTTTTTTTTCTACTTAATTTTTTAAAATATTTAAAATAAATAGTTTTTCTGCAGATGAGTAGTATTTATCTTTACAGTTGTTTTAAGCATTCATTGAAGTTTTTTTTTGGCAAAAGAAAAAAGGAGGTTACTGCAAAAACTGATTTTTCAAGAATTTTTTTTGGCGTCGGGGTCGTTCGCGTCCGAGTATACCCTTAAAGGGGTGTCCGAGGAGCGTACCTATCCAGGGTTAAGGTACCAGAATTCTAACTCCTGGAGCGAATATCCCTCCTGAAAGGGATATCGCGACATATCAGAGGACGTATTCTTGACACGCCACATGGCAATCTGCATCCCGAACAGAGATTTCGTCTCGCAGGGGGCAGTTGGCAAGAAACGAATTCGGGAAAGAAAAAGGGGGAGCCGCTCCCAAGGCTCCCTATCTCCCGATTCGTAAGCGTGCCTGGCGCCAATCCTGGCGCCAATCCTGGCGCCATCTGATCTGTATTCCTTTTTGCGTAGCTTAACAACTCGGTGTTTTTTCCTGTGTTTCTCGCAAATCTTGGATTTATTCTGCTTTTCATGGCTTCTCCGTCTTCGTCGGCCTCTGATAAGTTGAGTACCATGTCTTTTATATATAAATGTAGGCTCTTGGTAAATTTTTGAGTGATTTATAGGATTAATCTTTGTTACAAGAGCCGTAGCCTACCGGAGGCGTCATGGACGCTGTCGCTCGCTAGGTATAAGTTTAGTTAGTCAGAGCGACATTCCCGGTTGTTTTGCTTTAATAAATTTTAGCTATTTAGCATTACATAGGATTTCCTTTCGTGCTTAGTATTATTTTGGCGAAGTATTCGCCATTCTGGCCTACGCTAGGCCATGTAGCCTAGTCGTTTGGTCCTAATACTTCATGCATGATTTTGGGTTTTCCGAGTGTATTAAAATTTTATTGAAGCTTTAGACTATGTTTTATACATTTAAGATTGTGTGGAATATTTCCAAGATAGTATACGAGTGAGTTTCGGTGATTTAGGTAATCGATTCTCTTGGTGCCTAGGCTAAGTTGCTTATGGAGCCTTAGTATACTTTCTCATACTCCCCGGTTGCTTTCTTTTCTTCGGAGAAGGTCTGCAATCCCTTTCCCTCTGTTTGAGCCTTGGGCTTATCCCTAAGTGGTTTTTTCCGAATTTATTTTCGATAAAACTATACTGGGGTGTTACTGTACCTTCCTGTTCCAGTAAGTCTGGTTCAAAGAGGGACAGAACAACAGAGTTTTTTAGTCTGGGTCTGTGTTTGTCTGGCTTGGGGTAGAGTCTCCCTTGCTGGCCTGACACAGACAAAGGTGGCTTAGCCTCCTTAGGTCACTACCGAAGGTTTCTGTGGATATGATTCCTTCTTTTGTGATCTACCAGACTAGCCCTTGTTGCTGTTCTCGGGGGAGGATAAGTTTCTTTCCCTGGGAGTGGCAACACCTTCCTTGCTTTGGTGCTCTAGGAGCTGGCAAGTATTGCTGGCCTCCCCCCTTGGATCTCCCTTAGGCTAAGATAAGTTTCTTGGCTGCGGGTGATCCGTCACTAAAGCAAGGTTGGTAGGACCCTCTTTTGTCCCTTCCCCCTCTATCTCCGTAATGGCCTAGCCATTACAGTACTGTACGTCGTTCTACATCTGGACCTAGAATAGGTTAGGATGTGGAATTGACTCAGCCCCCTGCTGGCCGGCAGAGCTGCCGGCCGGCAAGGGTCTTATATTTTGAGTGCTGCCCGGACCTCCCTTGGTCCCTCATCCATGCCTGCCTGTAGAGCCAGACGGCATTGGTCAGGAAGCCTGAATTATATTCTCCCCTTCCTTATATGCACTCTTTCGGATTGCCGGGCTTGGAGGTAGTGTACTCTCTTATCCCGGCATCCATCCTGTTTTTCTTCTAGTGCTGTACCTGACCCGGCTGCCGGCCTATGAGGCTGGCAGCCGGGTGGGTGTAGTCCTCTGGTTCTTTTGCTGCCGGCTGGCATCGGTCCTGTACCTTTGCCGGCCGGCTAATGTCAGCCCTTGTCTGCTGGTCACCAAGAGTGTGACCGGCAGCGGGGTACTACCTTGTGTAGTTGCCGGCGACATTGGCTGTTGCCGGCCGGAAGTTGCTGCCAGCCGGCACATGCACTTGAACCAGAGTTCTGCCGCCTTATAGCTGTTAAGTAGTATACTTTAAAGCTAGTTATGGTGTGTGCCGGCCGGCAAGTGCCGGCCGGCACGTATCCTCCTATACTGTACTAGTATTCTTCAGTATAACATATACAGTAAGAAGAAAACTATGGTATGGGTTTTGGTACAGCACTGTGTGTTCTAACACTTTTGTATTTTCTTGCACAGTCCTTTGCTGTTGCCCTACAGATAGGAAAGTGAGTTCTTTCCTGTCTACTATCCAGGATTTTAAAATCATTGCTTAGGTGTGAGCTCCACCTGTTTCCTTTGGAAACCTTGCATTGGTTACTATAGAAGAGATTAACCATTTGATTTTATTATCTGGAAGGCTGCAGCAATGGGTTGTGAGGGAAACACAAGTGTGTGTCTTTCCTTTATGAATTGTTATGCTATACTATGCATATTCAGTGATACATAGTTCACTTGATACTCATGGAAATTTCTTCTCTTTACAGGGGGACCCTCCGAAGTGCGGAAATGTTTTTTGCAACGTCCGCAGCAAGAACCTCTGCGGACATGAGTTTTTTAGGAGACACGAAGCATGCGCTGTCTCCAAGGATGATCTCCAGTATTGGGACCCTCAGGTATGTATTGTGTGCACAAACCTGATTACTGAGGCCTTTGATTCCCCTAGGACTGCGGAATCAAGGGACATAGCAAGGGAGAAGCTTCGTACCTGGGTAAGGGGCTTCCAAAAGAACACCTCTGGCCCTTATCTTCCAAGTGAGAAGATGAGGGCGTATCTTTTCCCTAAGGCATTAGCTGATGCAGTGATTCCCCAGCCTCAAGAGGAGATCCCCCAAGGTCAGATCCAGGTGGATGCTGAAGTCGCGGTCGCGATGCAAGACATCCAGTTAGATGACAGGATGTCTGACGTGGACGAGCGTTTGGAAGAAGACCTCCTGGCAGAAGGCCAGGATGAGGTTTAAGCCCCGGACGTCGTAGAGGAAGAGGTTGACGAGGTGTCGGCTACTCCGGTTCAGATTCCGGAGCCTATTCCCTCAACATCAGCCGGTCTCCCAGTAGAGCTGGGACAGGCCCTCTCTTCGATTGTTGGAATGATCCAACAAATGCAGAAGGAGAATCAGGAGAAGGCGGCTGCTATGGAACGGCGGATGCAGTGCCTTGCAGAATCACATGGGCTCCAGAAAAGGCTCAATGTGAAAGACCTTCCCTTGTGCTCAGATGCTAACCCATGGAGGTATGCTGAGCACATGCCATTGACGACTGGAAAGATCGTCATCTCGGATAAGCTGGGCTCAGTTCCCTTAGAGGAGGTGGAATTCTGGCCCAGCAAGGAATCATATCCGGACTGTTATGTCCGGCTGAGGAAGGAACCAGCTTCAAAGGAGGAGACAGAGCCGAAGGAGGTCATAGTGATGGACCATACTAAGGCTCAAGCTCTGCTTTCATCCTCGTTGAAAGAGAGGGGCTTCTCTAACTCAAAAGTAGCTGCATTGAGCAAGAAGCTCCCTTCCTTTGTGTCCTCTCCTGCTAGAGCCTTCCCCTTTTAACAGAAAGGGTTTGCGGCTGTACTAAAAGCAGTCGAGGCCGACAAGCCTTGCCCCTCCCTGAAGGAGTGTAAACCCTTGTCGCTGGCCCTACCTATGGACCACAAAGACTGGAAGGACGTCCATCTTACGTTCTCAGTTGGAAAGTTGGAGGCTGATATCGCCGGACGTCAGTTCGGCGAGGACCTCCCTAAGCTGTCGGACTTTCTCTTGCAGAGAGAGTTCGAGACAAAAGAAAGACTGGCTGCCTCAATGTCTCTTCAGACTACTCTTGAGACGATGGCAAGTGACCCCAAGGTCCATGAAATGTTCATGGTGGTGGCCAAGACTCATCTGGCCACAGTGACGAAAGACCTTTATGGCTTCGTCAAGGCGAGGAGAACTGGTAGGGAGTTCGTGTTCACCTCGGCTATGGTGAGGCACGAGCCAAGGAAACTAATCTCCTCCAACATTTGGGGCAAAGACCTTTTCCCTACCGATTTGGTCAAAGAAGTAGTTGATAAGGCCGCCTTGGAGAATAGAAACCTTCTCCAGAAGTGGGGCCTGGCTATCAAAAGAAAGTCTTCCCCGGATGAAGGTCCTCAACCAAAGAGGAAGACTATGAGGACTAGGCTACCGTCTCGGCCAGCCAAGCCTTTTAGACAGCAACAGCAACTGCAATTGCCATTGCCTCCAGTGCCCCAGATCATGGCACAAACCCCGACCACTTTTCAGTGGGTACCCCAGGCCGTGTCGACACAGTCCACGGCATTCACCCCATCGTTCGAAGGGCAGTCTACTTTCTTTCGAGCAAAGCCTAGAGGGGCAGCCAGAGGCTCGTCTGGGCGCCCCTCAAGGGGAAGGGGATTCAGGGGTGGTCGTGGTCAGGGAGGCAAGACCTCGGGACGGCAGTCCAAGCGGGATGATACCGGTAGGAGGGAGACTTCTGAAATTTCGGGATCAGTGGACCTTCGATCCCTGGGCCCACACCCTACTCAAGAATGGACTGGACTGGAGCTGGTACAGCACTCCACCCCCGGGCCTTCGGGTTTTCCAACACTCCACCCCCGTTCTGGAGGAGTACGTTCAAGAACTGTTGGAGAAAAATGTGATCCGAAAGGTGAAGTCCATCAAATTCCAAGGGAGGCTGTTTTGTGTTCCCAAGAAAGACTCGGAAAAGCTCAGAGGCATTCTGGACTTGTCGCCACTCAACAAGTTCATAGTGTATTACAAATTCAAGATGCTAACACTGCAACACATAAGGACCTTACTGCCCAAGAGGGCATATTCCGTCTCTATAGACTTGTCAGACGCCTATTGGCACATTCCAATCAACCGTCGACTCTCCCCCTACCTAGGGTTCAGGCTACAACGAAGACTATACGCCTTCAGAGCCATGCCATTCGGGCTA
The DNA here is from genome assembly GCF_036898095.1 of Palaemon carinicauda. Lineage (NCBI taxonomy): Eukaryota > Metazoa > Arthropoda > Malacostraca > Decapoda > Palaemonidae > Palaemon > Palaemon carinicauda. Next base: position 24,870,046 of record NC_090749.1, on the reverse strand, counting down.
AACATAGCCCCAAGGATTTTTACGAAGCTTGCGAGCGTAGCTCTCAAACAATTACGCCTAAAGGGAATTCAGGTAGTAGCCTACCTGGACGACTGGTTGGTGTGGGCAGCATCCGAGACAGAATGCTTGCAAGCTTCCCTGCAGGTGATCCAGTTCCTAGAGTATCTAGGCTTCAAGATCAACAGATAAAAGTCTCGACTTTCTCCATCTCAAAAGTTCCAGTGGCTGGGAATCCACTGGGACCTTTTGTCACCACGTTTCTCCATCCCGGCGAAGAAAAGGAAGGAGATAGCGGGTTCTGTCAAGAGACTTCTAGATTCCGAAAGGATATCAAGACGCGAACAAGAGAGGGTGCTGAGCTCTCTCCAGTTTGCTTCGGTGACAGACCCAGTGCTAAGAGCACAGCTAAAGGATGCAACCGGAGTATGGAGAAGTTTTGCATCAATCGTGCGAAGAGATCTGAGAAGACCAGTTCCGCTTCGGCTACGTACTCTTCTCAGGCCTTGGTCCCAAGCCAGACTTCTAAAGAAGTCGGTTCTTCTTCAGCCACCTCCCCCGTCGGTGACGATTCACTCAGACGCCTCGAAGGAGGGATGGGGAGGTCACTCTCATCGGAAAAAAGTCCAGGGGACTTGGTCCAAGCTATTCAAGACCTTTCACATAAACTTTCTAGAAGCTATGGCAGTGCTCCTTACCTTAAAGAAAGTTTCCCCGCGTCACTCGATCCACATAAGGTTGGTGATGGACAGCGAGGTAGTTGTGAGATGCTTGAATCAACAAGGATCGAGGTCACCACCTCTCAACCTGGTGATGTTGGCCATCTTCCGATTGGCGGAAAAGAAGAAGTGGTACCTGTCGGCAGTTCACCTTCAAGGAGTCCGCAATGTGACAGTGGACGCTCTATCCAGGTTCACACCGATAGAGTTGGAATGGTCCTTAGACGCAGGATCATTCTCCTTCATTCTGAATCAAGTCCCAGAACTGCAGATAGACCTCTTTGCGACGAAAGACAACAAGAAGTTGCCCCTGTACGTGTCCCCGTACGAGGACCCCTTAGCGGAAGCAGTGGACGTGATGTCCCTCAACTGGAACAGAGGGTCCAGGATTTATCTGTTCCCTCCTCACAACCTTCTGTTGAGGGTCCTCAACAAACAGAGATCCTTCAAAGGGGTAGCGGCAATAGTAGCCCACAAGTGGCCGAACAGCGTGTGGTTCCCCCTGGCATTGGAACTACAGCTGAAGTTTGTACCGCTACCAGATCCAGTTCTGACCCAGCGAGTCCAGAAGTCGACTGTCTGCGCTTCATTACAGAAAACCCGGACCCTGCAGCTCATGATTTTCTCTCCCTAGCGGTGAGAAAGCGTTTCGGGATTTCGAAAGCCAGCATAGTGCAAATCTACTAGAAGGCAATATGAGTCATCTTGGAGAAAATGGGTGGCCTTTGTCAAGGCGAAGAATCCGCAGGAGATCTCGACAGACTTCGGCTTATCTTTCTTCATCCACCTCCATGGTCAAGGATTGGCAGCTAACACGATTTCAGCGTGTAAGTCTGCTTTGACAAGACCCATTCTATATGCCTTCCAGGTCGACCTAGGTAACGAGATCTTTAATAAAGTTCCGAAAGCCTGCGCTAGGCTCAGACCTTCAGCACCTCCAAAGGCCATTTCATGGTCTTTAGACAAAGTTCTTCATTTCGCTTCTCTGTTGTGCAATGAAGAATGTGCGTTAAAGGATTTGACACAAAAAGTTATTTTCCTATTTGCACTCGCGTCCGGGGCCAGGGTTAGTAAGATTGTAGCCCTCTCGAGAGAGGCAGGTCGTGTTCAGTTCCTGGATGGGGGAGAACTGAACCTGTTTCCGGATCCTACGTTTCTCGCCAAGAATGAGTTACCCACCAACAGGTGGGGTCCCTGGAGAATCTGCCCTCTGAAAGAAGATGCATCTCTATGTCCAGTAGAATGCCTAAAGGTCTATCTTCATAGAACTTCAGACTTCAAGGGTGGTCAACTATTCAGGGGAGAAACATCAGGCTCAAATTTATCTCTGAATCAACTCAGAGCGAAAATCACATATTTTATTCGCAGAGCGGATCCTGACAGTACACCCGCAGGTCACGATCCGAGGAAAGTTGCCTCATCCTTAAATTTCTTTAATTTTATGGATTTTGAACATATCCGTTCATACATTGGCTGGAAGTCTTCCAGAGTGTTCTTTCGCCACTATGCGAAGCAAGTAGAGGAACTAAATAGATCTGTGGTAGCACTGGGTCGCGTTGTTAACCCTACTGTTTAACTCTGCGAGGAACAGTGGTTTTAATTGGGACGATTAATTCCAGGGTGAGTGTGTAGTTACATACCGTACTACAAACTAAGTGAGGGCACTGAGTTGCCCATGTAGACTGTTCCATTTCCAAAGGTGAACCTAGCATAAGTGCAGACATGTGTGCCGAGCGTTTCTAACGCTAATGTCATTGATTTGTAATACAGACTTTTATGACTTTGATACCTCGGTATCTTAAAAGTGGCATTTAATGTGTTTTCTCTCAGATAAACAGTTCTGTTTACTATCATACTTATACTTAAAGTTTTGGGTTATCCTCTTCTTATATATATATATATATATATATATATATATATATATATATATATATATATATATATATATATATATATATATATATATATATATATATATATATATATATATATATATATATATGTGGTTAACCTGTCTGTTTATTGTCTGTCAATGAACTTGTTCTTGAGAACCTTGCGTCTCCTTCACCTGTGTCAATTTATTGGTATAATTGAGCATTCATTCTATGTACCTTATCTGGGATAATTCTAATAGAATTGTTCCTTTATGCAAGCTATGTTGCATTGGTTTATGCTTTCCCTTAACGGGAGGACCCCGTCCCATAAGGGGACGATGGCAGTTTTACTAGTTTCCTCCTATGCGGATATAAACCTTTGTCCAATACAAGTATTGTGCGGAGAACTGGTCGATATTTCATATTGACGCAGTGGTTCTTTTCAAACTATGCTTCACTTAATATAGGGCGAGACCACTATATTAGCTTGCCTGGTATTCATACATAGGTATATGTACTCTTCGAGACTTTTCCAGAGTCTAGTAGGACTCTTCCCTGTAGGGGGCAGGAAGCTCTAACATGGTTTATAGTTAGTTGAAAAGATGTATAACGGTAACATCTTAGGTCTCTAGGTCTAGTCGACCGGGAAAAATTACATCCGGGGAGTACGGCACGTTCTGAGAATCCACAGATACAGTAATGCTCTGGTATACTTCCATCAGGACGACATGGCTTGAGCCCAAAAAACGGATTTTGAGCGAAGCGAAAAATCTATTTTTGGGTGAGATGGCCATGTCGTCCTGATGGACCCGCCCTTGCCTTTCTAAGAAAGGGCTGTTGGACCCCTCCCTACATACAGTATCTGTAGCACCTCGTGTACGCTACAAGGAATACAGATGGCGCCAGGATTGGCGCCAGGCACGCTTACGAATCGGGAAATAGGGAGCCTTGGGAGCGGCTCCCCCTTTTTCTTTCCCGAATTCGTTTCTTGCCAACTGCCTCCTGCGAGACGAAATCTCTGTTCGGGATGCAGATTGCCATGTGGCGTGTCAAGAATACGTCCTCTGATATGTCGCGATATCCCTTTCAGGAGGGATATTCGCTCCAGGAGTTAGAATTCTGGGACCTTAAGGTAAATTCTCTGGGAATATCGCCGTAGTTGTAATATACCCTAGGAAGCTACCCTATAGGAACTTCCATCAGGACGACATGGCCATCTCACCCAAAAATAGATTTTTCGCTTCGCTCAAAATCCGTTTATTAGTTGAAAGATCTCCAGACGGAAGAGAAGATTGCCAGTGGGGAAATTTCCATTGAGGAAAATTTAGTTCCGTTTAATATCTGGTGACGATTTTTCTTTGCCATTCTCTAACTTATGACTTTTATTATGACTATGATTAATGAAAACTTATCATTTATGTATTTCATAAAGGCCTCTACGTGTAGGCTAGATGGAGGGGCTGTGGCTGTAACCAAAGACTATATACTGAAGGAAGATAGGAAGGCTCAAAATAGAATGTTAATACGCTAGTTGGCAACTCCAAAGTGAACACAATAGTTGGTTGCTCCGATTTCAGATGGCGTTGTAGGTATACATCGTTTGTCGTCTGCTTGTTTATATTCAGAATTAGACAGTTGACTCAATCGAAAAAATGGCGCCGACAGTAAAGAAGTCACACAAGTGTGTTGTGTGCCATAAACAAAAAGAAACCGATCCTCATTTGGTATTTCACGGGTTCCCTAAGGACAAAGAACGGTGGGACCAAACAGTATAATACATGCAGTATGTGCTGCTAATGAGTAAGCCCCACTGATGTTGGATGTAAGATTAAGGCAAGGCATCCACAGTAAATCTCTTTTGTCTTCCATTTTTTGTTGGCTTGTATGCTACCTTATTTCTATTTTCAACCCCCTTTTGATTATTTTTGTGTGTGATACAATTTTGTGTTATTTTGATCCTTCTGATTGTACATTTATTAGTTTATAATACTAAACTATACATGAGAGCATCATGCTTTTCCATTTCAATAAAAGATAAAATACAATTGTGTTTTTATACACTTAATATCTCTCCATCTTACAGTGGCCTACATACTGCAAGTAAATGTATGACTACACATAAGCATTTGTGGCTAAGTTTAACAAATCAGATATACAGTATATTATTTATTTGAATGTGGTATTGTATAGAACATTTAAAAATGGTTGTAATATACTGTACAATACTTAAATTTGCAAGAAACTGAACTAAATCAAGAGATATAGCTATTGAATTTCTAAAAAATAGACTGAGAAACATAATTTGCAATTTAGTTACCTAAAATTTAAGAATATCATGAATATATGAATAAAATATACTGACATAGTGATGCAAATTATGAACAAATATGTCGCAAAATTTACAATCGATTTCCATCCTATATACCCGTAACCATTACCGCTCTGAATGTTTGGTTGCTCGCTCAACAGATGGAGCCATTCGTTTCGCATGGGAGTATCTGGCATCTTTTCATAGCACACTCATTTGTGTGTTAAAAGCCTGAGCCTTCCTATCTTCCTTCAGTATAGTCTTTGGCTGTAACTAGAATTTAAGCTACTATTATACTAGTTCTCTTTTTCAGGGAGGGAAACCATAACTTTACCATAAGTTGAGTATTCTTGAATTCAAATACTTCTAATATTTACTCTCTGAATTCCGTAGTCTAGAATAGTTCCTGAACATATGATTAAGCTACGGTCCAAAATGGATGATGGAAGTGAGCATCCAAAATTCGAAAGAATTTCCGGTGTGTCAGTAATGAAGGAAACACTCCACCTGAATATGGTGTCCAACCATCAAGAAATGCGTTTTGGGCAAATGTTGATGTCCGGAGAATAAATATTTGCTCCGTTTCGGAGTCTATTCTTAATTCTGAGAGGAACAATATTATACCTGTTTCCTAATGTAGTCGGTCTTCATTTAGAAGCCGTATTTCAATGAAGTCATGTTGTAATGTATAGAAATATTCCTGATGATATATTGGTTAAACTGAATCCTTTTGTTAAATATTAGTAATGACTTTATTCGTTGAAATGATACTTAACTTGGAAATGGATTTTATCTTTAGTTGTTTCCTATGTATATTGGATTCGAAAACTATTATCTATGAAACCATTGATAGTATTTCCGATTAACTACAAAAATTGTTTTAATTTTTCGTCTCTATCAAAGGAAAAAAAAATAAATCTTTCACATATATCGTTATCCCCAACAGAAAAATATATATAAATTGTACCTACTATACTAGTTTGAAGGAGGTTGTAAGCTAAATTATTATTATTATTACTTGCTAAGCTACAACCCTAGCTAGAAAAGGAGGATACTATAAGCCCAGGAACTCCAATAGGGAAAATAGCCCAGTGAGGAAAGGAAACAAGGAAAAATGAAATATTTTAAGAAGCAAAACTAAATAGATTTAAAATAGTCAAGATAAGATAAGAACATTTCTTCTGCCTCAATATTACCTAGAATGGTATCTAGAATGGTATGAGACATTTCTCAGAGTAATGTTTACCTTATAAAGATTCTCTCTCCTTCTATAGGAGATACTCCCTGGAGAATTTCAATATATAATCATATATCCAATATGACCAATCACATAACAGCCTCAGAATGTCAGACAATAATAGAGTGGAAGTGAAACAAAAGAGGCACAAATAACATAATAGGTTTTTTTATGTGCAACCTGAGGAGGTAGGGGAATAATAATAATAATAATAATAATAATAATAATAATAATAATAATAATAATAATGGATCTAGAGTTGCCTTATCGAATTAATCATTGCAAGACTTTTGTCATTTGTCCATTATTCAAATGAGTTCGTATTATTTCTTTTTTAGACTGATATGAATCCACAGGGAAATTGGGACCTTAGGAGAGAGAATCTGAATGATATCTCAATATCTTAAGCAGGTCATTTTAAGATCTTAATTACCGCCGGTGGCCTTAATGGGTCGTTTACACAATAATTGTAGTCATGATGAATTGTTTTAAAGAATCGTGAGAGAGGAAACTGTGTAAAATGAATAACGAAGGAAACATAGGACAGTCTCTTCTATTTGGAAGATGATGGGTAGTGGAGGCTTATTAGAAATGTCCCTGCTTGCCAATCTGTTGGACTGAGGCTCGTTTCTCGCTCTAGCTCGATAGTTTCTTGTAGTATCTATAACCTCACCATCCTTGTGAGCTAAGGCTGTGATGTTTTGGTGAGCCCGTAGGTCTACTTGTTGAGTCACCAGCAGCCATTGCCTGGATCTTCCTGGTCTTAGCTTGATGGGGAGGTGGCAATGAGATTGATAATATATCTTTAGGGTATTGTCCTACTAGGGCATGACCAGTATCCCTTGCCTTTGCCATTCACGAGCAACCTTTAAACCTTTAAAGGTCACCAGACTAACCGTTCGAGTAATAAAGAAAAATCTCTCGTCTTTAGAGAAGTAGTTTTGAAAAAAATAACTTAGGAGTTTGCATGAGATTTCGAAGACAATTTTCATTCCATGAATCATAATAAAGGCTTAGAGAGAGAGAGAGAGAGAGAGAGAGAGAGAGAGAGAGAGAGAGAGAGAGAGAGAGAGAGAGAGAGAGAGAGAGAGAGAGAGATTACTTCTGTGGGGATCAACCATCCGTGTATTGTTTCTCATTAAAAACTTCATTTTTAGATAAATATTTGCAATTTCCAGGAAGCGTTTCCTTTCCCGTTATATACAAAATGGTTGTTCCTTGGATTCACAAACTCGAATAACTATAATATCCTATACTAGAATGATTTCCTCTTATGATAAGGACCTGCTATTTTTACTGGTGCGTATAAGGTCGCAGATCTTAGATACTCGGTTAAAGTACTTTTGCAAATATTGTTGATATTCATAGGTAGCAAATTATTGATCTACAGATTTTCTGGTTTTATAATTCTTATTATCAAACAGAGAGATCTTTAACATCGTGAGAATTCGATTGAAATTTTCAGTTTAACTAAATAGCATAACGCCATCTGGCGGCTGACTATTACCAATGGAAATTATGATAATAACAATGTCGAACTTGACGCAAAAGTTGGCGATCTTAACAGATTGAGTCAAGCCATCATATTGAGCCACCCACTGCAAAAGTCATTATTGACCTTTGAACCAGAAATGAATTCCAAATATCCTGGAAACTTTTTTATGCGGATAACACTGCCGAAGAATTGTTGCCCTTTTACTTCCAGAAAATTTTGAATATTTTCATTTGTTGTCTCCCAATAAACATTGGAAGGATCCAGAGTCTTCAGAACTTTTGCAATAGATGCAGATTCACTTGCAAGAAAGACCGAGGTCCTTCAGATATTTGTATGATTTCCTAGTTATATTTCATGGTTCAACAGAGATATTATACAATAGTTAATAGCTTAAAAAAATTGAATTAACTCCTGGCAATCTATGTGTTTGGATGTGTAGAGACACATGTATGTAGTGTAGAAGTTGCGAGAGTAAACAGGTCTGATGTTCCCTTGTGTCTTTATGAATGAGTAGGTTTGTGCGTGTGTACGTGTAAATGAAAGTGGTCGTGCAATTCAGGGTTTAGTTATGGTCTTTTTAGTGTACGTAAAGCAAGTTTATGGCTCAGCTACTAACCTACTGTGTGCAATCATGTATTTCTATAATTGATTATCAATGAACACAAACTTGTCCTCCTTAATTGGGCAATAGTTAAGAAGGTTTGTGGGTTACCATGAGTTGGGACATCGATAGCCACTGCCTGGTCTCCCTTGTCTTTACATGGGAAGTGCAGTTATGAATTTTCCACATTTTTCGCTCATGGGATGTCTTTAAAACGACATTGAGTATCTACTGAAATGTGTGTTTGATTATTATATTTATCTCTAGTTTATTTGTAATTATATAGTGTACCTACAAGCAACATTCGGACCAACATACAAATCAAACTTATACATAACAAGAGTTTGGATAGATTAATGCAAAGTCAGATAGATTAAATATCCCATTTCTGTGCAGCTAACAAATCCCTGTAATGGGCCACAATAGAGACTCACTGGAACGCGAGGGACCAAAACACAGGGAGAAAAGCTTATCTCAGTTGGTGGAGTATTTCATATTCATTTGAGACAACTCCATAAAAAGGATTCCAGAACTTTAGTAGACAAAACTTCCACAAACTGCGACAGTCTTCAAAGACTCGGAGATGAGAGTAAAAGATGTCATCCAGCATAATTGGATTGTGGAGAAGAGAGAGAAAAAGTAACAGAAAGTTATGATGTGGAAGCAGATTTGTCAACAACTGGCATACTTTGGAAGGCGTCATACGAAAAGCAGAAGACTAAACTGGGAAGAGAAGATAAGATGACGCTATGGGGAATGTAGATGATGTGCAGTTGCAAAATTAAATGCTGAGTGTAGA
>NC_090749.1:24850847-24860516 GCF_036898095.1 Palaemon carinicauda | reverse complement strand
TGGTGCAAGTTATGGGGTATGAAGTTGAATCCTACCAAAACTCAAAGTATGATTGTATGTAGGTCAAGGACAGTGACTCCTTAACATCCGGATCTCAGCATTGATAATGTTTCTGGAACTCTGTATAACTAAAAATTTTAGGTGTGATTCTCGATGATAAATTTTCTTTTGAGAAACACAGTAGGTCAGTGATTTCTTCAATTGACCCCCCTCCAAAAAAAAGAAGAAAAAATTGGCTTATTAAGAAAGTCTTAAGATTTTCGGTTATCAATTTACTCTGAAGTGTTTTAATTCTTTCATTCTACCTGGTTTTAAATATTGTTCTCCTGTCTCATCTTCAGCTGCTGATTCTCATCTGAAGATGTTGGACAGGAACTCAAGGTCTATCAAATTTCTTATTTCTGATCTAGATATTAATCTCTGGCGCCGTCATTCAATTAGTTCATTATGCATGTTGCATGATATTTTTTTTTTATAATTCTGACCATCCATTTCATTCAGATCTTCCTGGACAGTTCCATCCTGTTCGTAATTCTAGGCCTGAGGTTCAACACTACATAGTATTCAGGAAGTTTTAATTCAGCTGTGACTGAGTTGTGGAATGATCTTCCTAATCGGGTAGTTGAATCAGTAGAACTTCAAAGGTTTCTCACTTGCAGCAAATGTTTTTATGTTGAACAGGCTGACATAAGTCTTTTTATAATTTATGAAGGAAATATCTATTTTGATGTTGTTACAGCTTTCAAAATATTTTATTTTAATTGTTCCTTATTTCTCATATTATTTATTTATTTCCTTATTTCCTTTTCTCTCTGGGCTATTTATCCCTGTTGGACCCCTTGGTCTTATAGCATCTCGCTTTTCCAACTAGGGTTGTAGCTAAGCAAGTAATAATAATAATAATAATAATAATAATAATAATAATAATAATAATGATAATAATAATAATAATAATAATAATAATAATAATAATAATAATCATAAATGTAGTGGTTTTATCAAATTAGTGATGACGTCAAGAATTTTTTCATAATCCATTATAATTGGGACCTTAGGAGAGAGAATCTGAACGATACCTCATTATCCTAAGCAAGTCATTTTAAGACCTTAAACACAGCTGGTGGCCTGAATGGGTCGTTAACACAATAATTGTGGTCACGAATAACTATGTCAATGAATCGTGAGAGAGTCAACTGAGTAAAATGAATAATAAAGGAAATATAGGACAGTTTCTTCTATTTTGAAGATGATGGGTTTTTTGGCCTATCAAAAATGTCCATGCTAGGCAATCTGTTGGACTGGGGTTCGAGACCCGCTTAAGCTCAATAATTTCTTGTAGTTAAACACCTCGTTATCTTGTGAGATAAGGATGGGGTCGGTTTAAGGGGAGCCTATAGGTTAGGTCTCTCTGCTGAGGAATCAGCGGCCATTATCTGGCACTCTCTGGTCCTAGCTTGATGGGGAGGGATCTATGGCCTAGACCAGGGGAGGGGAACCCTTTTTTGGATGAAGGCCATCTTGCAATTCCTCAATGCTCCTTAAGGCCGCATAGAATTTTGTTGGTTATTTTATCCTCCAAGTAATTTATTAGTAATCTAAAGAAAGACTGACAGTTTTATAAAAAAATTAAAGCATTACAATTTCAAATATTTGAATTAAGTACTTTTTATGAAAGTAATCATTAAATTAATTATATTTAAAACTAAATTTTAAAATATTTCAATCAAGTTTGGGTAGTTTTCAAACTACCGTAAGTAAATGTATAATATCAAAAGCATGTCATTTTCAAATTACTTTAGGCAAATAGGTTCTTTGTATTGAAGTGATAAATAAAATAATATTAATTTTTTGGAAGAGAGAGCTTATAAATATCAACAATATAACTTTTTCAAATATTTTATATTAGCAAGTAGGTACTTTTTAAACAATCACATCTCAAAAAATGCAACATCCCAGTAAAAAATTGTATTTGTTTAAGCACACTTAGCTCTTTTCATTGAAAAAAAAAATCAATTATTTGCTTTTTTAAGATGTTTAATAAATCCCTAGTTTCTAGCCATCATATCTGGAACACCACCAGTGCATAACTTATTATAATAAGGAAGTAAAATTTAGTCCTCCTTTGTGACATTACTTATTGAAGTTGTTAAAATGTCTGTTCCTCTTGTCCTTGCGTTAAGGTTTCCTAATGGAAGCTGATTTTTCATACAATCAAAACTCATCAGCGAAAGCACAAATAAAATATTTTTGTGCCAAAAATTTGGAACCTGTTGACTCATCTAAAACTAACATAGATCACAGTGAGGAGATGGACAAAACAGGAACTCTCTCGTCCATCATACATTAAATCACTCAATCTCTGCAACTAGCAGTTTATCCTTGTCAGCTATAACAGCTGTTGCAGCTGACAAGGAAACTGCTAATTGTATTCAGTTAATTGCTTCCATTCTCTGGGAGGTACATCACTGAACACAACTTTCCTATTGTCTGTTTGTACATATTTGTATGTGTATACATACAGTACAATGATTTTGAACAAACAATATTCAGTGTCAAAGTAGAAATATATTATGCATACTTTACATATATTGAAGGCTGTAGAAGGCCGCACTTGATGGTCCAGAAGGCCATATGAGGCCTTAAGGCCGCAGGTTCCCCATCCCTGGCCTAGACCATATGTCTCTAGTGCATTGTCCTACTAGAGCATGATCAGTATCCCTTGCCTCTGCTATTCACGAGCGACATTTAAACCTTTAAAGGTTATCAGACTAACCGTTAGATTATCGGAGAAAAATCTGTCGTCTTCGATGTAGATTTGAAAAAAAAATCCTTAAAGAGTTTTCACGAGATTTAGAAGACAATTTTTATTCCATGAATCATAATAAAGGTTTAGGATGTGGGTTATTATGATGACATGGGTATTCGTAGATGAGAGAGAGAGAGAGAGAGAGAGAGAGAGAGAGAGAGAGAGAGAGAGAGAGAGAGAGAGAGAGAGAGAGAGAGAGAGAGAATTCAATTGAAATTTTGTATTTTATTAAGTATCACAGTGCCATCTGGGCCCTCACTATCACCAATGAAAATTTTGATGATAAAAATGTCGAACTTGATGTAAAAATAGGCAATCTTAAGGAGAGTTAGTAAGGCTATCGTAGTCAGCCACAGAGTACAAAAGTCATTATTGACCTTAAAACCAGAACTGGATTCCATAACTTTCCAGAATTCCCAATAACCTGGAAACTTCTTTATGCCGGCAACAAAGCCGAAGAATTATCGCCCTTTTATTTCCAGACATTTTGGAATATTTTCCTTTGTTGTCTCCCCATAAACATTGGAAGGATCCAGAGTCTTCAGAACTCTAGCAATAGATGCAGATTCCCTTCAAAGAGGGACCGGGGTCCTTTAGACATTTGTTTGATTTCATGGATCAATATTGATATTATACAATAGTTAATAACATAAAAAGATTGAATTAACTATTCGTATTCTATGTATCGGGATGTCTATAGACACAAGTACATAGTGTAGAAGGTGTGAGAGTAAACACAAGTCTAATCTTCCCAAGTAAGTTTGTGTTAATGAAAGTGCTCGACAATTCGGGGTTTAGATGTAGTCTTTTTAGTTTATAAAAAACAAGTTTATGGTTTAACTACTAAACTACTGTATGTAATCATGTATTTATGTCCTTTTTTATCAGTGGACACAACCCTGTCTTCCTTGGGCAATAGATAACAAGGTTTGTGGCACATCGATAGCTAATGCCTGGACTCCCTTGCCCTTACTTGGGAAGTGCAAGTATGTATGTTCGATCTCTGACATTTTACGACATTTTTCGCTCATGGGAGGTCTTGAAAATGACATTGATGATTTAATAGAAGGCATGTTTGATTATCATATTTATTTCTAGTTTATTTGCAACTATATATTGTACCTACAAACACATTCGCCCTCATACACATAGGCTACACACAACACTAACTTATAGATAGCAAGAGTTTCGACAAATCAAAGAAAAGTCAGAGAAACTAAATACCTCCCATTTCTGTGCCTCTATCAAATCACCACATTGCGCTGCAACAGAGACTCACTGGAACGCGAGGGACCAAAACATAGGGAGAAAAACTTATCTCAGTTGGTGGAGTATTTCATATTCATCTGAGACAACTTCATAAAAATGATTCCTAAACTTTAGTAGACAAAACTTCCACAAACTGCTACAGTCTTCAAGGACTCGGGGATGAGAGTCAAAGATGTCAGCCAACACAAATGGATTGTGGGTTGAAGAAAGAGAGAAAAAGCGAAGGAGAGTTATAATCTACCAACTACCGACATAGTTTGAAAGATTTAATGTAAAATGCAAAAGACGAAACTGGCAAGATAACTTGACGCTAAGGAGGACCTTGAAAAGTCCCCAAGTGATAGGGCATTTTATTTGTGGATGTCCAATGAATTATTATCATCATTATTACTTGCTAAGCTACAACCCTAGTTGCAAAAGTTGGATGATGCTATAAGTTCAAGGGCTCCAGCAGGGAAAAATAGCTTAGTGGGGATGGGAAATATAGAAATAAATAAATTATATGAGAAGTAATGAATATTGATTATAAAATGCATTAGGACCGGTAACTATTTTAAAATAGATAAGAATCTATAGACCTTTGTATAACCCGAGAGAGAGAGAGAGGAGAGAGAGAGAGAGAGAGAGAGAGAGAGAGAGAGAGAGAGAGAGAGAGAGAGAGAGACAGCTGTATACAATTGTCAAACCCATATGAGTTAATGTTAATGAAGGGAGAGGATCATCTGTATAATATAATAAAAGTAAATTAATTGCGGATGCAAATTATACGGCAGAAAAAAAATCAGTTTTATGTGGCAATTCTTAAAGACGAAATCTCCAATGTCAAGTGATGAGCGTTTGTCCAAAACTACAGACTTCCATTTTGACTCGTTTCTGTGGAGACCAAATGCTCCATTTATCTCAGGGTTTCGTTGAAGTTGGTTAAAACACATCAAAGATTGAAGCTTCTTTTTCATAACATGTGTTCTTTTACTCTTATTATTATTATTTTATCATAATTATCTCTCTTCCTTTTAAAATGTAAATTTGTGTTCTTTGTTCCCCTAAGGAAACAAGAATTATATATCATATTATATTTTGTATACTGAGTGGACACAGATTTCAGTAACGTTTACGAAATTATGTTTCGTGTGTTGAATATAAATTATCTTTTTTTCTTTACTCTATCGTTCTTCATTCATTTGCGATACGTTGTCTGCGTGCTTTCTCTACAGTCCTACTTCAATAGCCTCAAGGAATCACGCAGATTCCTTCACACTCTCCAAAGGACTCCTTCCCCATAGAATGTCCTTTCAGAGTTATTTGAATCTATTGTTTTATATGCGAGATCCTAAAGAATGTTTTTCTTTTTTTTATTGAGAGGGAAAATCTATTACAACTCTTGTCGCTGTCTGTTTCAATGGACTTTCTGAGTTGTGTTTTATTCAGGGGTGAAGGGAAGAATAATTCTTGTAACTCACCCTATAAGTAAAAGCATTGATCTCTCTCTCTCTCTCTCTCTCTCTCTCTCTCTCTCTCTCTCTCTCTCTCTCTCTCTCTCTCTCTCTCTCCCCTAATTAGTAGTTAGGCAAAAGAAGAGTAAATGTCTTTTTGAAAGAAGCCATAGCTCTTTTCCATTAGTGTAAGTAAGATTGTGTGAAAACCTGTTCAAGCAATCTACTTTGCGGATAGTCTTTTCAATAGTAACTCGATGTATAAGTATTAGATAGATTGTCATAAAAGTTCAACTTTGGTTTTTTTTTGTTTATAATGTATAGAGCACTCTCTGATTATGGTCCAGTTTAGTTAAACATTTAATTTAATTACAGGTTTTATCTGGCCTTAATCTGCTCTTGTAATGTAATCGTTATTTCCCTTTGGAAATAAGAGCAGTTTTGTTTTAGAAGACATTTATCGATGATGCGGGTGTCTTGCAAAAGATAGTTACCCGCAGTAAGGGAATAAACTCTATAAACTCTACAATTTTTTCTACTTTTAGTGACAACACTGTGATAATAAGTAGTTATATAATCTTTAGTTATTGTTATAACTAATGTTATTTATGCATTTTATATCATCTTTTCACAGATGAGTGTTTTGCGATGATGTCATCTGAGACGGAAAAGACAAACCGACAGAGGTGTCTCACTAACTCATGCATGCACAATGAAGGATCAAGAAAATATGCCTCAATATATTCACAAGTCTCCTTCTTTCTTTACTTGCCAATGATATATTTTTGCAGATATTAATTTAAAAAAAGAACTGAAAAATCTTAGTAACATCCCAAGTCTTTCCCACACATACATGAACTCACTCAGCACTGACACATGCACAAACACTAGAAAATTAATTATAAGTATTTCATGTTGAGTGGTGATTAAGTGTGTGCGTGTGTGTGTGTGTGTGTGTGTGTGTATTTGTGTGTGTGTGTAAAACTGCATGTCTGATCGTTTATAAAGTAAGACAAAAAAACGTTATGTCCATTTCCAATCTGCAAACCGAGACTCGAGGATAAGAGTCAAAGATATCAGACAGCAAAAGGGGAATGTGGATTAGAGAAAGAGAGAAAAATTAACAGAAAGTTATAATATGGAAACAGATTTGTCAACAACTGGCATACTTTGGAAGACGTCATACGAAAAGCAGAAGACTAAACTGGGAAGAGAAGATAAGTTGACTCTATGGGGAATGTAGATGATGTGCAGTTGAAAAATTAAATTTTGAGTGTAATTACATAATGTTATTGCATCAATAAAAGATAGAGATGTGTATTTGGTAATTCTGAACAACAGAGCTGACAGAACAACATTTTATAAATAATAAAATAAAAAAAACTAACATTTTAATAACTATTTAAAAAAAAAAATAGTTATTTTGCATTTGTGGAGCCATTCCTTACTGAATACTTTCAGTGACAACGAAACACAAAATGCAATGATTGCATTTTCTTTGATCAGAGAGACTGCAAAGTTACATCTAAACGATCAATTTGAATTGACCATCAACCATTCCTGAACTAAATAGATCGAATTATTGATGAGGGAACTTGATGTACTAATGCTACTATGATGATTGAATCTTTGTATTACTTCGGCATTAGATCTAATCTGTCTTTAGTTATCCTCTTCTTATTCTTTTCCTTTAATGAGAGTATTTGTTTGTGTATTCCAGTTTCATATCCTAAACAAACTAAAATTAAAAAATAAATTTAAAAAGTTTCAAAGGCATATCATTTCATTTAAAAGGAAACCGTATTTAATAGTGTTAAAAAAAAATAAAAAAAAATGAGGTGTCGAGCATAGATTGTACTCTACAACACATTCTAATCTTGAGCTGCTTACTTGGATAAAGATTTCAGTTAACGTTGTTACCACAAATCTTTTGATGTGACATCTGTCCTGTGCACACATCAGAGTCAAGGGATACTGCCAGAAATTATCTGGATTTCGATTTAGTTATGCCTAAGGAAGGTGATTCTACTTTTATCATAGTGTGCCTTGGTTAGGGGTTAAAATAATGAGAGAGAGAGAGAGAGAGAGAGAGAGAGAGAGAGAGAGAGAGAGAGAGAGAGAGAGAGAGAGAGAGAGAGAGAGATCGCATGTCTTAATTTCTATTAAATCTTATAATGATGTTCATGATTTTCTTAGAAGGACGCAAAATAAGGAAATACTAACAGTTTGGGACACCAGTTTTCCTTTCATATTTTATGTTCCATTAATAAAACAATGTTCAAGGATTGATTCCTTTGTGTTCCTGGCGCTAAACATCCCTCAAACATTTCTTTCAACCAGAGTAGGAAATTCAGACCCACCAGGTGTAGTAGAAAGACTGACCTGCTGTTATTAAGGAGTAAATCTCGAAACCAGAATCATGAAACTAGTGCCGAAGATAACCTCAGTTGACGCTTAAAGGTTTAAAGACTACTCATGAATGGCAGAGGCAAGGGACAGTGACATTGCCCTATCAAGCAGGACTATGCCCTAGAGACTGACTATATATCATATGACCAGTGCCTAAGCCCCCTCCCCGCCCATGATAAGACCAGGAATGTCCAGGTAATGACTGCTGATGACTCATGAGGTATACCTAGACGCTCCCCCAAACCCCCTAACCTTAGCTCACAAGGATGGTAAGATTGCAAACACTAATGGCACTAACAAGACTGAGCAGGACTCTAACCCCCGACTGGAAAACATCAGGCAGAGACGTTACTAATCAGGCCAAAGACTTCAGCTGAAAAGATAAACTTAAAATAGCCTTCCTAATAGTAAAGTCTAAACAGCTTTGAAAACCCTTCTGAGATAACAACCTATGATCGAGGGGAGGTAAAATCTATGCGTGGATCCCGTAACACAACTGGAAGTATAATATTATGCAGAGTTTTTAGGTAAGACTGATATTAATATGCTTTCCAAATCCTTCATTTTGGGAGTAATTTATTCACACGATAATTCGGGTCCGTGAATCTGCTCCTTTGGGAATATCAGACTCGATTTCTGTCTGTGTTTATCAGGGTTATTTATGGTTCAAATCAATACTTATGTTTATCAAATGATTCTTTTCCATACCAAAAATATATCCGGTATTCAAATGACCTGAATACAGATGCTGAAATGCGTTATTATTATTATTATTATTATTATTATTATTATTATTATTATTATTATTATTATTATTATTATTATTATTATTATTATTATTATTAGCTCAGCTACAACCTTAGTTGGAAAAGCAGGAGGCTATAGGTACTATAAGGGCTCCAACATGGAAAATAGCCCAGTAAAAACGATAGAATAATGTGACTGATTGTACCCTCAAGCAAGAGAACTCTAATCAGGTATAAAATGATAATTTAATTTTCACTTCCATCTTAAAGAAGCATCTATCAAAGGCATTACTTCTCCAGGGAGTGAGTCTGTAGGACCTACGTACTTCCTCTGCACCC
Source organism: Palaemon carinicauda (assembly GCF_036898095.1). Taxonomy (NCBI): domain Eukaryota; kingdom Metazoa; phylum Arthropoda; class Malacostraca; order Decapoda; family Palaemonidae; genus Palaemon; species Palaemon carinicauda. The sequence continues at coordinate 24,851,514 of NC_090749.1, read as the reverse complement.
TCGTTGCGACCTGCAACAATCGACCTACAGTCAGATAGAGAAATGCCTTTTAGAAGAAGGCTGGCTCAGTTATTTCAATTCTTGTGACAGATTGTGCTAGGATAACAGTGACCTCATTCGAGATATAAAAAAGAAAATCTTATAGCTACAAAAAAAAAGGCTTCATTGCGTACTGCAAAAAAAAAAAAATCTATTGATTTGACCTCGTCTGAAGTTGGTCTAGAGAAGGGAATGACGATATTTTATTTCAGTGGAAAGGAAGATGAAAAGGAAATGAAGGTTCAGAAGTAGGCCTAATGAGAAGATAATGAGCCACAAAGATTTCTTTGCGAATGATAGAATCTAAATCATATATAAAAACAGCTGGGTCACTCAGTAAGAGAAAGAAGTGTTGGGGGGGAGGGGGGCCAGTCTATGCGTTTGGACAGGTAAAAGGGAATTCCTTTGGTTTTGGAAGATGAAAGAAACTGAATAAGATAATTACGGTTTATTGAGCAAACATACGAACAAAGTTCCCAGCAGAGAGAAAAAAAAGAAATTTAGTGCTTGAAGTTGAAACTATTTTGTCTCTAAATACTTATTGGACGGAATTGAAATGTCCATTGTAATTTGGTGCTAAAAATCAGGTAAAAATATTCGATTTCTTTGCTTGATGAAGTTTTTTTTA
>NC_090749.1:24833347-24848347 GCF_036898095.1 Palaemon carinicauda | reverse complement strand
ATAAGCATACACATCCTGATTTGCAATTGACAAAGACGCGAGAAAGATATTCATATTAACAGCAGAAATCCATGTGATAAAATTAGTAATATTTGTACCAGGAAATACATTGTGTAATCACATGGTTGATATACTCTATAAGTAACCTAATACTAATTGTATGACGGTAATAAAAAGTTCAGATTCTCCGTAGTGCAGCCCACTCGCATCACCGATGCCATTCGATACTCAATATGTCCACCGTCTCAACATTGCTGTATTGTTTTTTATTGTGATGTAGGTACAAAAATAACAACAAAAATAACATGAATCATAAGATTAAACCTCATCTAAGATACGAACACGAAATCTATTAGAGCTGGAATCCATTGTGGAGTGAGGCGATGATATCTTGTGTGTTTATGCTAATACCTTTTTCGGTCTCACTTGCAGACGACCTTTGCAAAAGATGACTCGATGTTGATGATTGTAAATAACTGTCCTACTTAATTAACAATGTTTCAGGTGTTGACTTAATTAGCTTTCAAGAAATTCTTTGGTCCAAGTTCCTCTGCAAGACTATTTATGTCCAATAGAGTTTTCACGACAGCTCACAATTGTGCATCTCAAAACACCTGATTTGGAAGTGCATCTGCACTGAACAAGAGAGAGAGAGAGAGAGAGAGAGAGAGAGAGAGAGAGAGAGAGAGAGAGAGAGAGATTGAAGTAATATTAAACTTCTGGAAAGTTGAACCCAAGGTAAAAGTGCTGTTGTTTTCATAGAAAGTTCGTTGTTGGTTAAAAATCTCTCTCTCTCTCTCTCTCTCTCTCTCTCTCTCTCTCTCTCTCTCTCTCTCTCTCTCTTTTGATAAGTAAATGTAGTTTAGAAATCAAACTTTTCAAAATTATGTTTATTATCAAAAGGCGTAATGTCCCGAGTCTTCCTTTGAAAATCTCTTTCTATTGTGATATGCAATTTTATTTTCCCTAAATATCAATATCAGAAGAAAACTTCCAAAAATTACATGAAATTTACTTTCAAAATACTTGACAAACTTTGGGAGAATATTCTCTTTTTTTTCGGAAACGATTGATTGCAATCAAAGTTTCTCTTCATAAAGTTTTCACAAAATTTATTTCCTCCGCTCTTGTCAATATTTGCCATAAGCAAAGTTACCGAGAAGTCATCGGACCAAGATTCGAATCATGAGGAAATAGTTTACGGGTAGATCAATTCCCATCCTTCTTCTTGTAAAAAGATTAAATCTAAATTTCAAATTTCTTTGCTCCTAAAAGACTCGTTCATATCCTGAACAATATTGTTACTAATCAATATTACATGTAAGAAACCTCTCCATTTATACCATGCAAAAAGCTTATGGCCGACGCGTTTTGTAAATACTGAATGTTTTGTTGATACTTTAAACATCGATTAACCCAATCCTTTATCACCTCGAGGAATAACTTTTCTTTGGCTCAATCTTTTAATAATTGCCAAAAGCGAGACACAGGAGAAACAGGACAACCACTTGACAGCTTCCTTATGAAAAAGTAGATTAATTTCTCTATAGAATATTAATTGAACCGCTAATTAAATTAAACAGCGGTGAGGATGCTTCTTTTCCAATCAGTTCTGTGTTTTATCTACAAACACTGATGACAGATACTTATTTTATTAGCCCTCGTATGTGCTGAGGTATGTGTTTGTGTAGAAATCTGTTTTGATATCATTTCAACTCTAAAATGGACATCCCGTACATAGAATCCCTAAACAGAATGTCAACCAACAAAATGTGTTGGAAATTCAGGAGACCTTCTATACCCAGAGAACTGCAAACCTTTCATCGCTAAATAAGTTTGCAACACCAATGCATATTTTGCAAGCAAGCAATGCGTTTTCCAATCAATCGTGAATGATTGACACTTGTTACACACGTACATGCAACTGATCCATTTATGAGAGCTCAAAATCATTCAGTGTTACACGAGAACTTTATGGGAATATGTTTGGTAAATTGCTTTGCTAAATTCATCAACACTATTTTTCTCGGCCATATTTTGCCTGAGAAAATACCATCTCTTCGGTTGTTACGTTTTATGCATGATAAGTTATAAATACAAACATTGAATATTCATCAAACAAGTCTTCGAAATTTTAATGAAAGTGTTTATTTTTCTTTGAATTTAATCAATAAGTCAATAACAACAAATAATACCTTAAAAAAGAAGAGGTTTTAAACATGCGATATCCTTCCAATTAGTATCTCTCTCTCTCTCTCTCTCTCTCTCTCTCTCTCTCTCTCTCTCTCTCTCTCTCTCTCTCTCTCTCTCTCTCTTGTTATATGTGGACAATAAAGACGGGCGTCTTTTATTGGTTGTTTAAGATAAAATTCAAAAGCAACTTTCTAACATTAATTTCCCAACCATAAAGAACAACTAGAAAAACTGAAGGCAAATTTGGAAGGAAAACCAATAGATTTTCTGATGACTGATATCAATCTATCTTGTATGTCTGAAGTGTTGGGGGTTGCGTAAAACCAAAGTCATCGTCAATACTGTCTTTATTAAGTAGAAAATAACACACAAAAACAAATGGCCATCGATGATCCTCAGGTCGGCAGAATAAAAAGAAAAAAGAAAAAGGAATCATAAACGTCATAAAATTATAGAGGAGGAAAGGGTAAAAAAGTATTGGAATCTACGGAAGACGATTCAATCATTTATAATGTAAAATAATAAGCAAATAAAATGAGGAATCGAATTATTTTATATTCAGTAGTATAATAATAATGATGAATCAATATATGGCAATTAGTAAATCATGATAGATCACTTAAACAATTCTGATAACTGGGAATATTCACAGATAGAGATTAAATAATGATAACAATTATAAATCTAAGAAATACGGCAAACGAATGTGCCTGTTTCCTCCCACAGGACAATCACCAGCAGAAGGAGTTTTACAATTGTTTCTTTTGTGTCTCACCTCTCAAGGGATAAAAGAATCAATTAAAAGGAACGCGAGATTTTCCATCCAACTAACCACCGAGGAAAGACTTTTTTTCTGAGAAACCAGATGCTGAAGAAACTCTTTTGGACAACAATATATACAAAATTACTGCCATTGACAACACAAAAGTAGTAGTGCACCAAATATAAATTCAGTCCCTAAATTACTCTCTCTCTCTCTCTCTCTCTCTCTCTCTCTCTCTCTCTCTCTCTCTCTCTCTCTCTGTGGCACTTCGTTTTTTAGCGTCCTTGTTCACCGCATTCTAAATATTTCAACGAAAATTTAATTTTTGTGCCTTCAAATATAACATGTAATTCTTTAAAAAGAAAATTCATTCTATCTTTTTTTTTATATTTTCTTAGCTATACTGCTTTCCCTGCCGGAGCCCTTCTCTTTAAAACGTTAGTGAAATTTTTCTTATTCATGAGACAAGGGAAAATCTTATCTGTATATTATTTGGTATCATTATGCGAAAGAAAGTTGATTTTCGAAATAGAAAGAGATTTCTTATTGATGCAGAGCGTAATGAAATAACTGGAATTCCATCATTAACAATTATAATGAAAATTGGATTTCGTATTGACAGAGAAATGCAGTTATTGATGTTTAATTATTATTAGGGAGGAACATAAAAGGTTAATAGTGAACGTTCTATGTTACTGCATTCGAACATTATTTATGGAATAATTTTAAACTGTAATTCATATCAGTTAATGAATCTCATTAAAGACGAGAATGAAAAAGTTAGCTGAGAGATCACATATTAACGTTAAGATTGAGAGAGAGAGAGAGAGAGAGAGAGAGAGAGAGAGAGAGAGAGAGAGAGAGAGAGAGAGAGAGATTTCCAATGTTACTGTGTGAGGAAATCTTCTCATTTCATCTATTGAATGATATATTATCTCTCCTTAGTGAAGTAAACACAAGACAGCCGACCAAATATAGAAATGCGTGATATATTTGAATCGATGTTAAAAATCATGCTTCGGGAATCAGGTGATGGAAGGGAGTGGCATTGGGTCACAATGAAGCCTGAGATGTTCTAGAGGGAAGTAAAGGCCATTGGGATATTGAAGGTTATCCAATTAGTTTGTAAAGTAATTTTTTTTTAGATCAGGTTGTCGAATGCAAGTGTCCAATTTCCTTGTTAAGTAAAGTCTAGATTTGTATCATTAAATCCCGAGTTTCCATGAAATGTCTCACGTAGAGAGTACTGAACCGAATTTAATGGATAAAAGGAATAGATAAAATTTTCCTTTTTACAGAAATTCTTGTTATTAATTTTATCTATCAAATAATATTCATCATAAGAAAATATTCTTTGACAAGAAATTAGAATGATATATATTTCCTAGACCCTTTATCAATAAATCCATTTATATATTAAAAAATACAACCTTAATCGTGATGGTATTGGATATAGAATAGTGCAAAGCTAAAGATGAGGAGAGGATGCTAACTCGGTAATCCTTGAAAATATCTTCAATTGAGACATGTGCAAGTTGAGCCTTGAGTGTTATCCTTTAGCCTTCAAGTAGAACCTAACAAGTGTGAATTTTCACACCAGAAGGACATGAATAATGACGATAATACCAATATCGATATTAACATTTTGGGTCGAACATTCGTTATTCCCAACTGGGCTCCATTTAGGGCCACCTAGTGTGTTTATTGGACCTATGATTTCTTTATTGTTTATTATGTCTTTTAATCTGGTGGACGGATGCTGCTCCGGGGAGAGGAAATACTCTCAGTCTCATTCTCTCTCTCTCTTGTTGTTTATTGATTTGTATGCTGGTGTTCTTCTTATTCCATTCATCTTCATTACCTAGACTCTTTCTCCCTTTTTATTCTTTCCATCATTATCTTCTTTATCTGTTCGCTTTCAATCATTCACGTAATGAGAATATGTAGGGGAAGGAGAGAGGTGTTAAATGGTGTGTTAGATCTTTCTCAGTTTGTGTTTCCTAATCCTGTTTTTCGGATCCTTGTTCTGGTATCGCAAAGCCATTTTGATTTCGTACCAAAATCAAAATGGAAGAAAACATGATACTTCGTTTCTGCCCAGAGAAAGTTTTCCTAGTTTTGAAAGTTAACCAAATTTAAGGCCAGTTTATTATTATTATTATTATTATTATTATTATTATTATTATTATTATTATTATTATTATTACAAGCTAAGCTGCAATCCTAGTTGGAAAATCAGTATGCTATAAGTACAAGGGAAAAGAATCAAGTGAAGAAAGGAAATAAGAAAATGAATAAACTTCAGAAATAATTAATAATTGAAATAAAACGGTAACTATATTAAACTAAAACTTTCTTATATAAACTATTTTTTATTAAAACAAGGGGAAGAAGAATAAGATAGAACAGTGTGCCCGGTTGTACCCTTAAGCAAGAGAATGTTGAATGAAAATCAGTCCTCCATAGATCTCCTTTAAAGTCAGAACAAAATTGATTTAATGTTCTTTCAAAGGTTGATAAATGTTTCTCAAATCTTAGGTAATATTCTTCCAAAAGTCAGTAAAGGGATTTTTCAACCTTGAACAATGTTCTTTTCAAACTTGTTCAATTTCCTTTAGAGAAATTGTAAAATGTTCTGCAAAGAAGGAATATATTTCATAAAGAGGATTGTTAAACAGGTTATAAGTGAGAGGAGAAATGTAGGATTTCTCCTTCAAAATACTCACAAGTGAAAACTGTCATGCAATTCAAACTATTCTACTTCCTTCCTTATTTCAGTCTATTCCAAGAAGAAAGTTTAACCTTAAAGCATCATTTATCACTTCCACAACTTCCATGTCGCCTGACGCTTCCAAAATAGTTTCCTTAACTAAAGGACACAGAAAGTGGTTACCGGACACTTGTTCTGAGTTTTTTGTTGGCCAAATGACCTGTCTCGTATTGCAAGATGATAAGAGGTCTTGTCATCGCTGCAAATGACAATTGCAGAAAGTTGCAAAAGAGAAAGAGCAAAGTTTCGGGAAGAAAAAAAATTGGAAAAAATTCGGTCTCGTTAGTTCTTAGCGATTCCATGTGTATGGTGAATGTGGGTTACACACAAGCATATATATATATATATATATATATATATATATATATATATATATATATATATATATATATATATATATATATCTACTTATATATATATATATATATATATATATATATATATATATATATATATATATATATATCTATATCTATCTATATATATATATATATATATATATATATATATATATATATATATATATATATATATATATATATATATATATATATATATATATATATATATATATATATATATATATCCATCTATCTATATATATATATATATATATATATATATATATATATATATATATATATATATATATATATCTATATATATATCTATATATATATATGTCTATCTATATATATATATATATATATATATATATATATATATATATATATATATATATATATATATATATATATATATATATATATATATATATATATATATATATATATATTCCTCCTAGGTTCTATGGTATGCCTATGGCATATTTAATACTGAGTGCATTTCAGTATCCAATTGATATGCCAAAGTGTCATCAATATGAACATCATAATATACAATTTACTTTAAATCTGGATGTAGGGACACTTCAAGCGAAGTTGTCATTAAATAGGAACGATTTCCATTTGTATTTGGCATGTAAACAATGTACAAACGAGCTACAAGCGAGGGGTGTGCTCTACAACGTTCACAGTGTCACACACAGGTGACGTTCATAAGTCATGGTTCTCTATCTCCTCCCAAGTCTTGATCGGCTAGGAAGAGACTGATTAAGATTGAACAGTAATTAACTGGGTCATTGAGTTTAAAATGGAAAATTTTCACTGAACAGCCTGATAGTTCTGTAAATTATACTGATAAATGAATGTAATGAGGGTGGTAATATGACATCTAGTCTAATAACAGGTTGATCAAACATTCTTCAAACTAGTCAAGTTACACAAAGCAATAATTACACTGATGAAAGTAATGCAATGTCTGATATAATATCAGGTCGATCGAGCATTCTACGACATTGGATATAGACATGTTAATCATGAGATGAAAAATCATAGTCTTCATGCCATTTGGGCGTTTTGACAGTCCTGGATGGCCGGCCCACGGCGAGACCAATTGGTGGGATGGGATTTGCTAGTTGGGGTGGAGCGGCTGGCGTTGAAGGTCTGACACGACTTGGTGTTGCTGGTGGGGGCAGTGGAGTTTGGTCGTTCGGCGTTGTGTGTATAAGCTGGCGAGTGTGGTTGGCCGGCTTTACAGGCGTGAGTGGGGGAGGTTGATCGACTGATGTTGGGTAATGTCGGTCAGCCAGCAGTTGTGGTTGGTCAGCAGGCGGGTCCGGCGGTGTTGATACGTGTCGGTTAGTCTCCTTCGGCTTGGTCGGGGCCGCGCTTGCGGGTGGTTGAAGGGGTATGCCACCATAGCTTATATTTTGTGGCTCTGTCGGGGTCGTAACCGGTGTGAACTTTCTCAGGAATTTCCGATTGCGCAGCGATACTCGGCCCGAGCCATCAACCTTTACCACGTACTGGTCGTACTGCCTTACCTCGACGACTGTCCCGGTCCTGTCCCATTTGGTGGGATGTGGGCCAGTTTGATTCTGGATGCGAACATGGTCACCAACCCGTAGGGGTGGCAGACGGCGAGTGTGTTGTGACCAAGTGTCCATCATGCGGACATGGCGCTTGCGTAGGGCTTCTTCCCTGGATGTCAGGGTTTCGCGCCATGTGGTGTGGGGGTTGTACTTCCCAGGAAGGATAGGGATGAGATCGCGGATCGGGTGACCGAAGACGCACATGGCTGGGGAGATTCTTGTGACTGGGTCTGGAGTGTTCCTGTACTGGAGGACTGCTTTCTGAACGGCATCTGTGTCTAGGTCTCCATTTGTCCCCGTGTTGTTAGTAATCAGGCGCTTCATCGTTTTCACTCCGATTTCCGCTCGGCAATTGCTGTGTGGAAATGCTACTGATGACAGCCGGTGGTGGACACCCCAGTCTCTCAAGAACCCACGTGTTTCGGTTGCCGTGAATTCTGGCCCACCATCGCTGGCAAGTTCCTCAGGAATTCCGTACGTGACGAATGCACGGCGCAGGTTGTCAATTAGTCCTTTGGCACCACTGGTAGACTTTGATATAAGTGGCCAGTTCGAGTATCGGTCCACAATTACCAGGTAGTGGGCGCCCTTGTGAGTGAAGTAGTCGGCACACATTGACTGGAATGGGTAAACAGGCAAGACGGGTGGGGTAGGGGGGGCAGATGGTTGGGAGGGGGCCATGCGGTGGCAATCCTCACAGTTATCTCTAGTCGCCTGTATGTCTGCGGTAATGCCTGGCCAGTACACTGATGCCTCTGCACGAGCAGTCATCATGGAAACACCCTGATGTGCCGAATGTAATGCGGATAGGACACCCTGGCGCAAGCACGTCGGGATGATAACACGATCCTTGAACAATGCGACACCGTCGAAGGTGATGAGCTCGTTCCGTAGGTGGTAGTACGCACGGAGGTGTTGTGGCATGTCATCTTTTGATGTCGGGAACCCATGTTCGATGAGCTCTGTGAGCGCGTGAAGGGCGGGATCGCTTGCTGTAGATTCCCGTACACGGTCCCAGGTGACCGCTGGAAGGGAATCTAGGGCTGTGAGGTATGCGGGCTCTTGAATCGTGCATGTGTCACAGTCCCTCATGCGTATGCCGGCAAGGATATCATGGTGGACCGACGGTATGGAGTGGTCGCAGACTGATGCATTGTCGTCAGGGAGATACAGTTTTTCTGGGTTGGTGTTACCTCTCGGATGACGTGAAATGGCATCAGCTGCTTTGTTGCGCATCCCTGGCACGTATACGATGCGGAAGCGGTAGCGCAGTGTCTTCTCCTTTAGGTTGCGCAGTCGAGGATTCGGGATGTCATCCAGGGATCGGTTCCCCAACACCTTTAATAGTGGCTTGTGATCTACCGCAATGACCAGGTTTGAGCAGCCGAGGACAAAGTAGCGTGATTTGTCAAGGGCATCGGCTACCGCCAGGGCTTCCCCCTCTATCGCAGCATACCTGGATTCGGCTGGGTGCGTGAAACGACTCCCGACTAGGGTCACCTTCCAACCTTCGCGGCAGCAGAATGGCTTGTCTGTTGGGCATTGGCAATGTTTTTGGAATAGCCAGAACCCGATGCCTTCTTTAGACCAATCGGTCGCAAGGCATGTCGGCTTGGTTTTGTCGAAGATGCGCACCCCGTTGGTAATTTCATCTACAATGGCCTCTTTAGATGCTTGGAATGCGCTTTCAAGATCGTCGGTCCACGTAAATGCCTTGTCGGGTTTCAGTAGCTCGCGGAATGGGAGCATGCGCTCAGCCATACTGAAAGCATAAGACACTTGGTTTACTAGGCCAAACCACGATCGAGCGTCGGTTATGTTCTTCGGGCGTGGGAAGTCTGATATTGCCTGCAGGTATTTCGCACAAGGGCGCACACTGTCCATTGAGATGGTGAAGCCGGCGAATTCCACCTCGCGACAGCCAAACAAAAATTTGTCGGGATTGAGGGTGATGCCGTTTCTCCCGCAGACGTCGAGCCAAGTGACTGCCTGGTAGAAGCTTTCCTCAATAGTGTCGGCCCACAGTAATGTGTCATCAACGCATTTCGTCATGTCACGGACGTCGGATACTATCTCATCATATCGCCTTGAGTAGCCATCGCCTGACGCGGCATAGCCTTGTGGGGCGACACAGTATCGATACCTGCCCCAGGGTGTGATAAAGGTGGTCATGTGGCGGTCCTCCTTGTGCAGTGGTACACTGTGGTATCCATTCCAGGCATCGAACACTGTTTTTAGTTTCCCCGGTGGGACACAACGGGCCTGATGAAAGGGCGATTGGGTGTGGTGTGTTTCACGAGTGGCATGAGCATTGAAAGCCTGAAGGTCTACCGTCCTTCTAGGCTTCCCCGTCTTCTTGGCGCAGACTACCATTCTGTGGCACCATGTCACCGGCTCTCCTACGGGCACTGGCTCGATAACTCCCATTTTGACGTCTTGGTCCAGACCTGCCTTCACGGTTTCTTGCCAGTGTAACGCTACTGGAATGGGGGTGTGATGGGCAACGGGCTTAGCATCTGAGTCAACCATCAAGCGCATCGGTGGGCCCGCCATCATGGGGAGGGGCTGGTGGACGCACGTGTTGAATGTGCTGGAGGCATAAAGTTCCTTCAGGTATTGTTGAATGGCCTCCCTGTTACCTTCTGTGGCCGGCATGGGGATAGACGTAGGTTTAGGTGGGGGCGCCGTGCGCCGAGGACAATTGCATTGAGATGTCACGCCATTGTCACATGTATCATTTTGCGGTGTACAATTGTCTGTGGTTGCCGCACTGCACGACATCTCACCCAGTGTGGGGAAATCTTTGGAGATTATGCCAAGATCAACGCAGGCGCTGCGTGACAAGAACACCCTGTCGGTCGAATCCGTGACATACACTATTTGCCGAGATTCGGTTTGCGGATCTCCGGCGTGTGTTCCGCAGAATCGGACGATGGCTGCCCCTAAGATACGGATATCTTGTTTATTCGCAGCCTTCATTCTCATCGAGACCGGGAGCAGGTCCGCGGTCGTCAGGCCCATCTGCTCGATAACGTTAACCCCGACCAGACAACTCTGGCAACCGGTGTCGGCCATGGCAGGGAGTGTTGCAGGTCTTGCGCGCTTTACCGGTCTGAATCCCAGGGCGAGGTAATCCCCTGCATGGATGCTGAGTCGGAGGTTTATGAACGGCTGCGGTTGGGAGTTCCGCCTAAGCCATCTGTCGCACATGTTGTCATACAGGTGGTGATCTAGTGCTAGCAACTGTTCACCGTCGATCGTTCGGATATCTGACATGGCACACAACTCTACGAATGCTGCCGTCTGTTCGTCGCATGCGTCTGTGTTGGCAGATTCAGCCGCCAATTTACTCCGGCACATTCGCTCTATGTGGTTATCGCGATTACATTTGCGGCACTTTCTACTGTAAGCCGGGCACTCGGTCTTCCTGATTCGCCAGGGCGCATTCTTGCCATGGCCCTTCTCACCACAGTACCCGCAAACAGCTTGTCTGCCACCGTCACTTGCATCCGTCTGACGTGCATCACCCCTGTTTACCGCGTTTTGGCGCTTGATGCGGCGATAGGAGCTGGTGACAGCCTCCGCGCCATGACTGTGGGTGTCCAGCAATCGGGACGCAGACTGCTTACCAGACTCTTTCGCTTCGATGAACCTGATCGTTTCCTCCAGCGACATCTCCTGCCGCTGGTCGCTAAGTAGATCCAGCTGGATGTCCTGGTCAGCGATACCTCGTGCAAGCACATCTTTGATCACGTCGTCCGCAAAGTTCACGTTTAGTCCACATATGCACTTCCTGACGTATTTGCACGTGTTTGCTTGGGCCTTCACGCGGGCGTGAAATGCCCGTATCGGTTCCTCGCGGCCCTGTCGCATGTTTGAGAGAGCCGCCCGCGCCACCATTGCGTTCTCCCCGCGCACCGCGAGGGCTTTTATCGCACTAAGCACCGCATCCTCCGATTCGCCTACCAGGCTCCTCCCCGCGGCGCTGGTGATGTCCTTGCGTAGGCTCTCCTCACAACATTCAAGGAGCTGTACCACAACATCATCCCCTTGGAGCCCGGTTCCCTTGCGGTATTCGCCCCAACGAGTTAGGAAATAGTCCCACTCCCCACTCGTGCCGGCTGCTGATATCGTTGGGCGCTTAAGTTTTTCAACCTTGGTGCTTGGCGGGTGGTACGGAGCTACTGGGCCCTGGGCATGAGTCGTTGTGTGTGCGTTCAGGAGCGCTGCGGTAATGATGGGCTCTGTGGATGCCTCGGTTCGATAGGTGCATCCAGGCACTGGGCAACCAATGCTTTGTGCGGCCATTTTGCTGCTTATCACTGTGAATTACCTACTAGGGAATTACTGACAGAGTGAATCACTTTAATCACTGTAAACCATTTGGATACTACTGACCTTTTGAGTCCTTTTTGCTGTATTCACGTTCTCCACAGGTTTGCGGGTTTGTTCATATCGTGGTGTAGGGACACACAATCAGGTAGATCTAGTAACAGACTTAACTTTAATACACAGCAACACTGTTCTTGACAATTCCCGGTTGCATTAGATTCAAGTCCATTCACTTTTGTTATGGCCACATTTAGTTTACCCTTGCCTGGCACTAGTCACCACATTATCACTCAGCTCGTTGCATCACTTACAATAATGTCTTTTAACAATGACTTCTCCCTCGGACCGTTTGTACATAAATAGGAACGATTTCCATTTGTATTTGGCATGTAAACAATGTACAAACGAGCTACAAGCGAGGGGTGTGCTCTACAACGTTCACAGTGTCACACACAGGTGACGTTCATAAGTCATGGTTCTCTAGTCATAGGAGTAATATTGGAATCGACCGAATTCAGATCAGTTCATTCGAGAACTTAAAAAAAGTAGTTAGTTCAACGGTTGAGAGTTTTCAATTTGATCGAGAATTGATCCTGAAACAATAATAATTAACCCACATTTTGTATATAAATCAACTGAATAAAATGTACCATTCAACTATAAAATATTTCCCGTTTGAACATACGTGTTAAGAGAAACATAAAAAAAAGTAAGGTAAAAATTCCATAAACTTACACAACAATTGAACAATTTGTGCAACTAACAAGTTACTGTGACTTTAGAAATAATCATAATAATAATGATTGTAATGATAATAATGATGTTGACTCACTGTGTCTAGAGTCTGAGTTATAACAATATTTCCTTTGCGTTTTCTCTCTTGTGCTGAGTTTCCTTTACCAAAGATGGTTTCCTGATTTAATCTAATATCTGTTTTACTCTTTTACTCTGAAGTGAAAAACATTTCTTAAAGAAGGAAGGATTTTGCTGACTATTATTTGCTTTGTATCATATACACATTTCCAAGGAATTTCTAATTGTTATTTGATATATCGATGGTACTGATCCATATTGCCATTCCAATCCCAAGGTCTCTCCTAATCGGATTAGATCCGATGATTGGAGTCCTACCAATCATCAGTCCTAATAGCCCCAAGTAATGGAGGGTCAATCCGACATGATCTCACCATATGAGGACCTTAGATTTAATTGTGTTTTAAAGCCGGGGATAACCTACGTCGTTATGGTAGAATATGATTCGGATTACAATTACTTTCATTCTTTAAAATCGCCTTTTCCAGAATCCTATCTGATAGAAGAAACAGAAATTATATTGATGTGTGGCAGGGTTGAGAGAAGAAAGAAGAGGCAGCTACATGGGTAGCCTACCATGGTGGTCTTCTCCGTGTATTCTTATGTCTATTAATCTTACCCATAGACCTATGCATTACGCTTGGTAGAATTCCAGCACTGTGCCCAACATATGACCTGCATATCACCTATGATCTGAATAACAAATAGAAAAAAAAACACACGCAGTCATATCCCTTTCACAATGATTAACATAGCATAAAGCACATATTGCAGTATGGCAACACATTTTTCGTCAATGATTGACGTTATGTTACACACGTAAAACTACACTAAATATTAAGTTCGATGCCAGAATTTTGCGAGATTTTATAAAAATATTTGTTTGCTTTTAAGAGAGATTTCATTTTTCAATATAATAAGTGAAAATGTAACTTACCAGGACAGCGCATTTTATCTCAAATTGAATAATCGTTTATTATTCTTAGAGTTCGTTCAGAGGCTTAAGAATTCTCTTCTGGTTTTGGCTCCAATGATGAAGTAGGTTACCAAGGAAGAGAGGCCGATGGGCCTGGCGACTTAGTTGTATTCACACTAGTGTAATATGAACAAAGGGAAAAGAATAAAATCTCTTAAAAAATCAATTTCGGGATTTATTTTCTAAAGTTTGCAAATTTTTCTCTTTTGAGCAGAAGTAATCCCAATTTTTTCTTTTTTTCGTCTTTAATGCCAACAACGTTAGAAAATGGTCTCGACATGAAATAGATCATGAATTTGATAAAACAAATTTACTTTTTGCTGCTTTTTAACCATATGAGGCAACATGATTTTTACATTTCATGACAATAGTTATAACATTTCATCTTCCTGCCAGTTTACATTCCAGATTAAAAGAAAAAAACATAATATTGCTTGTGAATTTTACTTAAGGGTTTCATTTAACCTATATTGAACCAAGGAACAGCCTTACTGACATGCATATATTTAAAAAGGAAGTGAAGATAAGGTTCATTTTCTGTAGGAATTCCACTCTGGAACGCCCTTTTCAACAAATACAAATTCGCAACAGGGTAGATGACGCAACACAGTCAGACGTTGGCGAAGAAGACACAGAAGAAGAATGACTATTTTCTTTTTCTTTATTCGAATTGTCTTTGTTGATTACGCTGGTGATAAGATCATTAAATAACATTACAGCAAAACATCGTCTGTCATATTACTAGTACTCAATAAATGGCTTAAACCTGTAATGAATAATGCTCTTCTCCACCGAAGGAAAGTGAATTTGGAAGCGATGTCCCAAGTTCGTCCCACCAACCTTAACTATGCTGATGATTGTTACCTGGGTCAGTTTTACAGAGTTATACCTTATTTAATTATTCAAATATAATAAGTAATGAATTAAAGCAATGGCAAAGAAAAGACCATTAATCTGAGAGCATTTCTGGAGGTAGATGTGAAACTATCATGACAAGACCAGTCAGTGTGCTTGAAGGTAGATTACATCTACTATGAGACCTTACAATGAAGACCCTCACGCCAGTCGTCAGCTCCTATAAACCAAAAGAGTTTACCAATGGACCAAAATCCCTGCATTCAACCTCAGCCTTCTGGTGTAAGCGGAAAAGGTTCATGATATAGATGACAGCCTAAAGAGTTAACTCACACACCAGTAATTATATTATCTTAGTAAAAATG
>NC_090749.1:24821042-24832847 GCF_036898095.1 Palaemon carinicauda | reverse complement strand
AACAAGGAATCATAAACGTCATAAAATTATAGAGGACAAAAGGGTAAAAAGTATTGGAATCTACGGAAGATGATTCAATCATTTATAATGTAAAATAATAAGCAAATGAAATAAGGAATCGAATTATTTTATATTCAGTAGTATAATAATAATGATGAATCAATATATGACAATTAGTAAATCATGATAGATCACTATTAAACAATTCTGATAACTGGGAATATTCACAGATAGAGATTAAATAATGATAACAATAATAAATCTAAGAAATATGGCAAACGAATGTGCCTGTTTCCTCCCACAGGACAATCACCAGCAGAAAGAGGTTTACAATTGTTTCTTTTGTGTCTCATCTCTCAAGGGATAAAAGAAACAATTAAAAGGAACGAGAGATTTTCCATCCAACTAACCACCGAGGAAAGACTTTTTTTCTGAGAAACCAGATGCTGAAGAAACTCTTTTGGACAACAATATATACAAAATTACTGCCATTGACAACACAAAAGTAGTAGTGCACCAAATATAAATTCAGTCCCTAAATTACTCTCTCTCTCTCTCTCTCTCTCTCTCTCTCTCTCTCTCTCTCTCTCTCTGTGGCACTTCGTTTTTTAGCATCCTTGTTCACCGCATTCTAAATATTTCAACGAAAATTTAATTTTTGTGCCTTCAAATATAACATGTAATTCTTTAAAAAGAAAATTCATTATTTTTTTTTTTATATTTTCCTAACTATACTGCTTTCCCTGCCGGAGCCCTTCTCTTTAAAACGTTAGTGATGAAATTTTTCTTATTCATGAGACAAGGGAAAATCTTATCTGTATATTATTTGGTATCATTATGCGAAAGAAAGTTGATTTTCGAAATAGAAAGAGATTTCTTATTGATGCAGAGCGTAATGAAATAAGTGGAATTCCATCATTAACAATTGTAATGAAAATTGGATTTCGTATTGACAGAGAAATGCAGTTATTGATGTTAATTATTAGGGAGGAACATAAAAGGTTAATAGTGAACGTTCTATGTTACTGCATTCGAACATTATTTATGGAATAATTTTAAACTGTAATTCATATCAGTTAATGAATCTCATTAAAGACAAGAATGAAAAAGTTAGCTGAGAGATCACATATTAACATTAAGAGAGAGAGAGAGAGAGAGAGAGAGAGAGAGAGAGAGAGAGAGATTTCCAATGTTACCGTGTGAGGAGATCTCCTCATTTCATCTATTGAATGATATATTATCTCTCCTTAGTGGAGTAAACACAAGACAACCGACCAAATATAGAAATGCGTGATATATTTGAATCGATGTTAAAAATCAAGCTTCGGGAATCAGGGGATGGAAGGGAGTGGCATTGGGTCACAATGAAGCCCGAGATGTTCTAGAGAGAAGTAAAAGCCATTGGGAGATTGAAGGTTATCCAATTAGTTTGTAAAGTAATTTTTTTTTTAGATCAGGTTGTCGAATGCAAGTGTCCAATTTCCTTGTTAAGTAAAGTCTAGATTTGTATCATTAAATCCCAAGAGTTTCCATGAAATGTCTCACGTAGAGAGTACTGAACCGAATTTAATGGATAAAAGGAATAGATAAAATTTTCCTTTTTAGAGAAATTCTTGTTATTAATTTTATCTGTCAACTAATATTCATCATAAGAAAATATTCTTTGACAAGAAATTAGAATGATCTATATTCCCTAGACCCTTTATCAATAAATCCATTTATATATTAAAAAATACAACCTTAATCGTGATGGTCTTGGAAATAGAATAGTGCAAAGCTAAAGATGAGGAGAGGATGCTAACTCGGTAATCCTTGAAAATATCTTCAATTGAGACATGTGCAAGTTGAGCCTTGATTGTTATCCTTCAGCCTTCAAGTAGAACCTAACAAGTGTGAATTTTCACACCAGAACGACATGAATAATGACGATAATACCAATATCGATATTAACATTTTGGGTCGAACATTCGTTATTCCCAACTGGGCTCCATTTAGGGCCACCTAGTGTGTTTATTGGACCTATGATTTCTTTATTGTTTATTTTGTCTTTTGATCTGGTGGACGGATGCTGCTCCGGGGAGAGGAAATACTCTCAGTCTCATTCTCTCTCTCTCTTGTTGTTTATTAATTTGTATGCTGGTGTTCTTATTCTATTCATCTTCTTTACCTAGACTCTTTCTCCCTTTTTATTCTTTCCATTATTATCTTTTTTATCTGTTCGCTTTCAATCATTCACGTAATGAGAATATGTAGGGGAAGGAGAGAGGTGTTAAATGGTGTGTTAGATTTTTCTCAGTTTGTGTTTCCTAATCCTGTTTTTCGGATCCTTGTTCTGGTATCGCAAAGCCATTTTGATTTCGTACCAAAATCAAAATGGAAGAAAACATGATACTTCGTTTCTGCCCAGAGAAAGTTTTCCTAGTTTTGAAAGTTAACCAAAATTAAGGCCAGTTTATTATTATTATTATTATTATTATTATTATTATTATTATTATTATTACAATCTAAGCTGCAATCCTAGTTGAAAAATCAGTATGCTATAAGTACAAGGGAAAAGAATCAAGTGAACAAAGGAAATAAGAAAATAAATAAACTTCAGAAATAATTAATAATTGAAATAAAACGGTAACTATATTAAACTAAAAATTTCTTATATAAACTATTTTTTATTAAAAGAAGGGGAAGAAGAATAAGATAGAACAGTGTGCCCGGTTGTACCCTTAAGCAAGAGAATGTTGAATGAAAATCAGTCCTCCATAGATCTCCTTTAAAGTCAGAACAAAATTGATTTAATGTTCTTTCAAAGGTTGATAAATGTTTCCCAAATCTTAGGTAATATTCTTCCAAAAGTCAGTAAAGGGATTTTTCAACCTTGAACAATGTTCTTTTCAAACTTGTTCAATTTCCTTTAGAGAAATTGTAAAATGTTCTGCAAAGAAAGAATATATTTCATAAAGAGGATTTTTAAACAAAGGTTATAAGTGAGAGGAGAAATGTAGGATTTCTCCCTCAAAATTCTCACAAGTGAAAACTGTTATTCATTTCAAACTCTTCTACTTCCTTCCTTATTTCAGTCTATTCCAAGAAGGAAGTTTAACCTTAAAGCATCATTTATCACTTCCACAACTTCCATGTCGCCTGACGCTTCCAAATAGTTTCCTTAACTAAAGGACACAGAAAGTGGTTACCGGACACTTGTTCTGAGTTTTTTGTTGGCCAAATGACCTGTCTCGTATTACAAGAGGATAAGAGGTCTTGTCATCGCTGCAAATGACAATTGCAGAAAGTTGCAAAAGAGAAAGAGCAAAGTTTCGGAAAGAAAAAAAATTGGAAAAAACTCGGTCTCGTTAGTTCTTAGCGATTCCATGGAACCGGAGACGATATGTGTAGGGTGAATGTGGGTTACACACACGCATATATATATATATATATATATATATATATATATATATATATATATATATATATATATATATATATGTATATATATATATATATATATACACACACACACATATATATATATATATATATACATCAAGATTTGAAGTAAATTGTATATTATGATGTTCATATTGATGACACTTTGGCAAGTTAATTGGATAATGAAATGCAAGAGGAATACTGTATATATCTATCTATCTATATATATATATATATATATATATATATATATATATATATATATATATATATCCATCTATCTATCTATCTATCTATCTATCTATATATATATATATATATATATATATATATATATATATATATATATATATATATATATATATATAGTATATATATATGTATGTATATATATATATATATCTATATATATATATCTATCTCTCTCTCTCTCTCTCTCTCTCTCTCTCTCTATATATATATATATATATATATATATATATGTATATATATATATATATATATATATATATATATATATATATATATATATATATATATATAATATATATATATATATATATATATATATATATATATATATATATATATATATATATATATATATATATATATATATATATATATATATATATATATATATATATCCTCCTGGGTTCTATGGTATGCCTATGGCATCTTTAATACTGAGTGCATTTCAGTATCCAATTCATTTGCCAAAGTGTCATCAATATGAACATCATAATATACAATTTACTTTAAATCTTAATATAGGGAGACTTGAAGCGAAGTTGTCAAAGGAGTAATATTGGAATCGACCGAATTCAGATCAGTTCATTCGAGAACTCCAGAAAAGTAGTTAGTTCAACGGTTGAGAGTTTTCAATATGATCGAGAATTGATCCTGAAACAATAATAATTAACCCACATTTTGTATATAAATCAACTGAATAAATTGTACCATTCAACTATAAAAAAATTCCCGTTTGAACATACGTGTTAAGAGAAATATAACAATATTTCCTTTGCGTTTTCTCTCTTGTGCTGAGTTTCCTTTACCAAAGATGGTTTCCTGATTTAATCTAATATCGGTTTTACTCTGAAGTGAAAAACATTTCTTAAAGAAGGAAGGATTTTGCTGACTATTATTTGCTTTGTATCATATACAGATTTCCAAGGAATTTCTATTTGTTATTTGATACATCGATGGTACTGATCCATACTGCCATTCCAATCCCAAGGTCTCTCCTAATCTGATTAGATCCGATGACTGGAGTCCTACCAATCATCAGTCCTAATAGCCCCAAGTAATGGATGGTCATCCAATCATGATCTCACCTTATAAGGAGATTAGATTTAATTGTGTTTCTAAGCCGGGGATAACCTACGTCGTTATGGTAGAATATGATTCAGGTTACAATTACTTTCAATCTTTAAAATCACCTTTTCCAGAATCCTTTCTGATAGAATAAACAGAAATTATATTGATGTGTGGCAGGGTTTAGAGAAGAAAGAAGAGGCAGCTAGGCCTACATGGGTACCATGGTGGTCTTCTCCGTGTATTCTTATGTCTATTAATCTTACCCGTAGACCTATGCATTACGCTTGGTAGAATTCCAGCACTGTGCCCAACATATGACCTGCATATCACCTATGATCTGAATAACAAATAGAAAAAAAAAAAAAAAACACACGCAGTCATATCCCTTTCACGATGATTGACATAGCATAAAGCACATATTGCAGTATGGCAACACATTTTTCGTCAATGATTGACGTTATGTTACACACGTAAAACTACACTAAATATTAAGTTCGATGCCAGAATTTTGCGAGATTTTATAAAAATATTTGTTTGCTTTTAAGAGAGATTTCCTTTTTCAATATGCCAAGTCCACAACATAATAAGTGAAAATGTAACTTACCAGGACAGCGCATTTTACCTCAAATTTAATAATCGTTTATTATTCTTAGAGTTCGTTCAGAGGCTTAAGAATTCTTTTCTGGTTTTGGCTCCAATGATGAAGTAGGTTACCAAGGAAGAGAGGCCGATGGGCCTGGCGTTAGAAAATGGTCTCGACATGAAATAAATCATGAATTTGATAAAACAAATTTACTTTTTGCTGCTTTTTAACCATATGATGCAACATGATTTTCACATTTCATGACAATAGTTATAACATTTCATCTTCCTGCCAGTTTACATTCCAGATTAAAAAAAAAAACATATAATATTGCTTGTTAATTTCACTTAAGGGTTTCATTTAACCTATATTGAACCAAGGAACAGCCTTACTGACATGCATATATTTAAAAAGGAAGTGAAGATAAGGTTCATTTTCTGTAGGAATTCCACTCTGGAACGCCCTTTTCAACAAATACAAATTCGCAACAGGGTAGATGACGCAACACAGTCAGACGTTGGCGAAGAAGACACAGAAGAAGAAGGACAATTTTCTTTTTCTTTATTCGAATTGTCTTTGTTGATTACGCTGATGATAAGATCATTAAACAACATTACAGCAAAACATCGTCTGTCATATTACTAGTACTCAATAAATGGCTTAAACTTGTAATGAATAATGCTGTTCTCCACCGAAGGAAAGTGAACTTAGAAGCGGTGTCCCAAGCTCGTCCCACCAACCTTAACTATGCTGATGATTGTTACCTGGGTCAGTTGTACAGAGTTATACCTTATTTAATTATCCAAATATAATAAGTAATGAATTAAAGCAATGTCCAGTAGTGTATCTGATCTGTTTGATGAAAGAAAACGTAAAGAAACTTGGCAAAGGAAAGACCATTAATCTGAGAGCATTTCTGGAGGTAGATGTGAAACTATCATGAATCTCTGAGAACAAAAGACGAGACAAGATCAGTCAGTGTACTCGAACGTAGATTATATCTTCAACGAGACTTTACACTGAAGACCTTCACGCCAGTCCTCATCTCCTATAAACCAAAATGTTTACTAATGGACCAAAATCCCTCCAATAAACCTTAGCCTTCTGGTGTAAGCGGTAAAGGTTCCTGCTATACAAGGCAGCCTAAAGAGTTAACTCACATATCAGTAATTATATTATCTTAGTAAGAATGAAGCATGGTAATAACAAAAGTTAAAATAAAATATATATAGGCCTAAAATGCAATTTTAGCTCTCTTTACTTAAAGAAACTCACTAATGAAATTATCCCTTTCCAGATATATGAAACTCAAGCTAGTCTTTTAGATGATATCTCAACGAATAATTTTAATCCATGGCACTCAAACAATGATAAGTTCAGCGGCTGAGTGTTATGGAGATGGCCAAGTGTCCTTTTGACACAGTAAATAAAAGATGAAGAAGAAATACGCACAATCACTTAGAGAAGAATCATATGTGACCATTTATCAATCAAAATTATTTACAAAAAGGCTAATTTTTCTTTTGTACAAAACATTATTGCAATATGAAATCAAAATCATAGTTACAGATCCTTCAATAAATTATTCATAATAACCGTAATACACAGTATTATCTATAAATCACGTTTCTGAATTAATATTAATAATTTCCCCCAGAGAATAGGTTACCCATATTTATAAAAATCCTTTGCAGCTGGGAGGCCATATTAGGTAGGGAGTCACAGGGAGCTTCAGGCACAGATTTGATTAGATCCTTTGTTTGGAAATTGGACGAAAGAGTTCCTCTATCATTGAATGTTGATTAATGAAAAAAACAACTCATGTTCAAATAGCGAAATTAAAGGAAGGTTCCTTCTATCTCCATAAAAGATTCTGTGTTTGATATAATTCGTTTTGAGGAGGGAAAGAAAGACACCCAAAATCAGAAAGGGATTTTCTATAAACTGATTGGTAAGGACTAATTTATGATAAAAGATAATTATTGCAGTCTTTCATCAAAACAGTGTCTTGTCTAATTACTAAGAGAATCGTGTATAGTAAGATAAATCCATTTGCATATATGCATATTCCATGTAAGCTTTGTTTGTTAGTTTACTGTTGTTGATGTTGCTGTTGTTGTTGTTGTTGTTGTTTTTGATGCTTGGGAATTTTAACACTTCTCTCAGTAAGGAATTACTTATGCTCGGAGATGTTTTGGAGTTGACATAGATAGTTGATTCTTCTTATATTTCTTTTTCTATTCTTTTTTTTTCTGGTAGCCTTTTGGATTATTATATTCAATTTTCTCCCAAAATTATAATAGATTTTTCATTATGACATTACTTTTTATTCATGGTGTAAAGAGATTCTGTTACATCTATTATACCTCTTGGTTTTATTCTTCGCGAAATGTATGAATTTTAAACAGTATTATATATAAATTTAAAGAAAAGCTGTTAATTTATTGAATGCGGAAAAACTTTAACTAGCGGGAAAAGAAACATTATAGTTTGAGCTCTTTGTATTTAAGAAAAAGATGAAGAGGAATTTTAAGTTGGCAATTCTATCGTCTCTACTTAATCCTCTACATCTTTTATCCCTTTGTGTTAATAATTGCCAAAATAAATCCAAGAAAAGGGAATGAACCCCTTGTAGGTGTCATGCAAAGTTCCAGAGAGAGAGAGAGCCTTACCTTACCTTATTGCCTTATTTTTTGTTTGGGTTCCCCCAGGTCCCTCAGTGTGAGGCACCTCGTATATCCACCACAGAGTTGCTAATGCATCTTCCAGTGTATTTTGCATCTTCCAGTCTTGGATGGTCTGGGATGCATCTTAGGTATTTATCGAGCTTATTCTTAAACACATCATCGCTCACTCCTGATATGTTTTTTAGATGAGCTGGCAGTACATTAAATAGTCGCTGCATTATCGATGCCGGTGCGTAGTGGATTAATGTCCTGTGCACCTTCCTTAGTTTTCCTGGTATATTTTTTGGCACTATTAATCTACCTCGGCTTACTCTTTCTGATATTTTTAGCTCCATGATGTTTTCAGTAATTCCTTCAATTTTCTTCCATGCTTGTATTATCATGTAGCATTTTCTTCTCCTTTCTAGACTGTATAGTTTTAAAATTTGCAGTCTTTCCCAGTAGTCAAGGTCCTTAACTTCTTTTATACTAGCAGTATAGGACCTTAGTACACTCTCTATTTGTGCAATATCCTTTTGGTAGTGTGGGTACCATATCACATTGCAGTACTCGAGTGTACTACGTACATAAGTTTTGTAAAGCATAATCATGTGTTCAGGTTTTCTTGTTTTAAAGTGTCTGAATAAAATTCCCATTTTTGCTTTACATTTAGCCAACAGTGTTGCTATTTGGTCGTTGCATAACATATTCCTATTTAACATTACACCAAGGTCTTTAATTGCTTCCTTGTTTGTGATTGTCTCGTTATTAGGTCCCTTGTATGCAAATACCATTCCTTCTCTGTTTCCATAATTCATTGATTCGAATTTAAATACCATCCTATTTATCTCCGCCCATTCATATATTTTGTTTAGATCTCTTTGTAGTGAGTTCTTATCTTCATCACAAGTAATTTCTCTACTTATTCTTGTGTCATAGGCGAAACTTCTCACTACGGAGTTTCCAACATCACAGTCTATGTCTGAGATCATAATAACAAACAGCAGTGCAGCCAAAACCGTACCTTGTGGCACGCCAGATATTACCTGAGCTTCATCCGATTTCTCGTCATTTGCAACCACTATCTGTTTTCTGTTTTGCAGGAATTCTTTTACCCATTTTCCTATCTTTCCCACAATATTATGCTTTCTCATTTTTTTCTCTAATATATTGTGGTCTACCTTGTCAAAGGCTTTTGCAAAATATAGATAGATCACATCTGTGTGTTTTTCACTTATCATATTTTTGTATATGTTTTCATAGTGTGCTATCAGTTGGGTTTGTGTACTTTTTCTGGGCACAAAACCGTGTTGACCTATATTGAACAATTTATTTTTAACCAAATGATCCATTATTTTCTTTTTTATTACCCTCATACACTTTCATAATATGTGATGTTAGACTAACAGGTCTATAATTGCTTGCCTCTAGTCTTGATCCACTTTTGAAGATAGGGGTTATATAAGCTAATTTATGTTTAACATATATCTTGCTCATATCTACACTTTGTCTTAGCAGTATTGCAAGCGGCTTCGCGATAGTGTTTGCAGTTTTTTTTTAACAAAATCGCTGGAATTCCATCTGGTCCGGCTGCTGATCCATTTTTAATTTCGTTTATAGCCTTGACTATATTTGCTTCATTGATATATATATCCGTTAGATATTCAACATTTTCTTCTCTCATTCGTTTCATTATTCTCATTCGCAATTCTTGGCGTGAACTCACTCTTATATTTTTCTGCTAATATGTTGCATATTTCCTTTTTTTCATTCGTTAGCCGTCCTTCAATTCTTAGAGGGCCTATTTCTAATCTCCCATTATTCTTCTTTTTTGCATAGGAGTAAAGTCCTTTAGTTTTTTTTTATATTTTGAAGTGTCCTTTCTTCTAAGTGCCTTTTTTCATTTTCTTTTGACTGTATAATCTTTTGTTCTGCATTTTCTATCTTACATTTTATTTCCATCATTTTCAACACATTATTTTCTTTTGTAAGATTTTTCTTCCACTTTCTAATTTTCTGAAATAAGATCCTTTTTTCTCTTGGTATGCATGTCTTTTGTTTATTGTTTTTCTTTGGTACATATTTTTCAACAATTTTCTCCAGTATTTTGTACAGTATGTCTGTATTTACCTGTATATTATCACTTACAAACACATTTTTCCATTCTTTATTCAGTTCTTCATTTATTTCTGACCATTTTATATTCTTACTATAAAAATTTTATTTTCCATATCCTTCCCAATGTTTTGTGCTTTGATTAATTCTGTGATCACTTGCTTTGGAATGGACTATTAATTTGCGACATTATGGTCTGAAATTCCCGTGTTATACACTATTATTTCTTTAACATAATTCACTTCATTCACAAATACTAGATCTAGGACATTTTCCTTTCTTGTTGGAATGTGGTTTATTTGTTGCATATTATGTTCTAATAGCATATCTTGAAGCTTTTCAAATTGCCTCTTATCTTCTGTGCTACTATTACTCTCTTTTTTATATGTATACATACAACCACTTTCTTCTATCTGTTCTTTCCAATCCACAAAAGGAAGGTTAAAATCTCCGGATAGGAGTATATTCCAGTCTTTATGGTTTCTACATATATCATCTATTTTTTCTATTATTATGTCAAACTTCTTAGTATTTGGGGGTCTGTGAACTGCAATATTCACTAGTTTTTCAGATTAAAATTCTACTGCAATTAATTCACATTCTGTTGCTGTATTTTTCACGCACTTTTCCTTGATTTATGTCCCTTCCATATATTGCGGTTCCCCCTTGATTCCTATTTTTTTCTGTCAGATCTATAAGTTTGGAAACCCTTTATCTGGTCATCACTGCCAGTCTCTTGGGAATACCATGTTTCACTTATATTTAATATATCTATTTTTTCAATTTGGGTTAGATCTTCTAAGAACTCTTATTTTCCTTTTAGAGTTACTCGTGACTAAACCCTGTGCATTCATCACTCTTATGGTTTGTGTTTCATCCCCATTATTTAATATTGGTAATAATATGGATTCTCCCAAGCTTCCTTCCTGTTCTGATATGATGTTCTTTTCTTCATTTCCTGCAATTCTGCCATTAAAAAATCCAACTTTTCTATTATATTTGTTCTTTCGCCTTCATATTTATTTTTGTGTGTATACCTGCAATTATCCCCATATCTGCACCAACCCCGGGCATTATAGATGTATTCTTTGTAGTTCGGCTCTATATGTGCAGATTTAGGTTGAAAGGCCTCATATCTTGGGGTTTTTGGTGCATAGCGCGGTATATACGCGGCCTGCTTTTTTGTTTCTTTTTTTGTTTAATTTTTGCTTTCGTTTTTCTTTTCAGTTTGCTGAGTTTTCTTACTCTCATTCATAGTTGCAGGATGCATATATCGACATTTTTTTTTGAAACTGCATCCTTTTCCTTCTTATAGGATTTTGCATATTTTTGGATGGAGATCTCTGCATTCGTCTCCATATCCGTCTGAATACGCACATTTACCATATATTTCATAATCATGGCATATCTTTGGATGCTTGTAGTAGCATCTTTCGCCAAATTTGCAATTCCCTCTTTTCAGCATATTGCAGACTATATCTTTCTTTTTTTTTTTTTTTCTTGTTCTTGTTCTTCCCTAAAAGTATGTAGGTCCGGGTAGAGTCTCTTGGGTCTATTATTTGTTTCCATCTGATAATTTATTTCTTCATAAGTATGTTGTTGGATGGCATCATAAGTTATATCAATGATTTCCTCTGCATCCTCTGCATGCCACAGGAAACAGTTGAATGGCCATAGAGAGAGAGAGAGAGAGAGAGA
>NC_090749.1:24806042-24816042 GCF_036898095.1 Palaemon carinicauda | reverse complement strand
TTTAATCCTTCTTGTTCTATAATGACCTTTGATCTATTTCTAATTGTGTTTAAGCGGAAACAGGAAGATCTGCTCTTCTATTCTTTAGTAAGGTTTCATAAAAACTGTTATATTTACGAAAACTATCTCACAAATTTTTAATATTAGATTTAGAGAGAGAAAGAAAAGATAGCAAATAGTGGAAAACTATAGTAATTATAGATTATTTTCTTCCTCATTTACTGTAGCAATTCCGTTAGATTGAGAGAGAGAGAGAGAGAGAGAGAGAGAGAGAGAGAGAGAGAGAGAGAGAGAGAGAGAGAGAGAGAGAGAGAGAGAGAGCAAATGGTTCTGTTCGCTATTTTTGTTTTATCCGTAGGTTCTGAATGATGCTTATATAAGTACCAACAGTATTCTTGTAGCTCCAGGTAAAATTAAATCCAAAGGAAATCCTACAGTCTGGCATGAAAAATTAAATACATACAAAAGAATTAAGTGGCTTTCATTGGTTGTTAAAGTCAACAATTATAGGTGATCACACCTATAGATAGGTACAGAAATGTAAGTAATTACAAGTTAAAATTAATGAGGTAAGTATATTAACGAGTTACTTAAACACAAATCAGTCAGTTTAAAACATACAATGTTGCATTACCGTTTAGAACAGAAAGCGCCACAGTGGCCCCTTTTACTAATCATTGGTATAATGCAAAGCTAAAACGCATATACCAGAGCTCAAGAACACCTTCAGAGTAGAATTTTCTGGCTAAAAATGCTTTTTTATAGATTTTCCTTTGTTCGTTAAAGGATACCACAAACATTACGTCCTAATACATCTCTGTCTATCAAAGTGGAGACTTAATCATTCTCCAAAATAGCCAGTGTAAGAGTTTTATGGATGACATGACCAGGTTATGAGTGAATTCAAAAAGTTTCAAATTTCATGATTCCATAAATCAATGGTGTCAGATCCGGTTCGGAGGACCACTAAAAATTAGTACTTAAATTAATGTGTGGGAAATGATTCCAGGAAAACCTCCCAGCTCCGATTTCCGGATCAGGGCTGGGAGTATGTTTGTTGCGGGTCTTGTCACCACAGGGGGACTTGACTCGCCTGGTACAGGCGACCTATAAAGAAGAGACTTTTCAATGACTACATACTAGTTAGCATCAGAACAGTGGGTAAAGCATTCCTATGGGTTAGAATAAGTAGACTTAAGGAAAAGCATCCCAAGACCTGCGCCACCTAGCCAAACATATAGGCTAAGTGGAAAATGAAAACAGCCACCCTAGGGCACCTGAGAACACTATACAACTCCCAGAAGGACCTTCAAGACTGCAGCTCCCCGCCATGACGAATCAACAGCATGGGAGGATAGTCAGCCTCACCCAATCATTGATGTTAGGTGAAAGAAGAAGGGGATGGTGCATGAGTGAAAGTTTACCAGGCATGGCCGCCAGCTATCGTATGATAGCCAAAGTCAATGATGATAAAAACGCCCAAGAAACACCAAGGAGGATGGGGTAATACTATAAACATACCACGTCTTGAAAGAATATTGTAAAACATATTCCTCCAGTGATATGACTGAATAACTAAGCGTTTCTGATCAATTTCGTAACATGATGCAAAGGCATTGGCCGCATTACAGCCTCGGAAAAATGAAAGCATGCAAATAAAAAAAAACCGGGTGGAAATGCAAAATTCTCCAACAGACAAAAGAGGGTTACTCTACTTAGTCGATGAGGAAAAAGCTGAAGCATCCATGATCGAAAATCATTAAAAAAGCCAAGAAAAATCGGCAGAATCTCTCCAAGATTGCAACTGCAAAGGGGAATGGATCCACAAGAAGCGTTGTAACACATTGAGATCGTGAGTTGTAGGCTTTCTTGCACACGCATCTTACCCTTACCTTATCCTTCAAGACAAGGTTAACTCTATTTGAGGAGGAATAACTATGGCTTGTTATTAACACGTCCCTGATTTATACGAGATATCTCTTGGGAAATTCACAATGCAAAGGCATTGGCCGCATTACAGCCTCGGAAAAATTAAAGCATGCAAATAAAAAAAAACAGGGTGGAAATGCAAAATTCTCCAACAGACAAAAGAAGGTTACTCTACTTAGTCGATGAGGAAAAAGCTGAAGCATCCATGATCGAAAATCATTAAAAAAGCCAAGAAAAATCGGCAGAATCTCTCCAAGATTGCAACTGCGAAGGGGAATGGATCCACAAGAAGCGTATTAGTTGTAACACATTGAGATCGTGAGTTGTAGAATTCTTGCACACGCATCTTACCCTTACCTTATCCTTCAAGACAAGGTTAACTCTATTTGAGGAGGAATAACTATGGCTTGTTATTAACACGTCCCTGATTTATACGAGATATCTCTTGGGAAATTCACTCAGAGTTAGAATTTCTCTAGTATATCACTCGCAGAAATATACCAAGTAGAAGCTGCCAAAGGAATTTCCATCAGGACGACATGGCTGGAGCCCAAAAAAGTCAAAGATGAAATAATACTGATGGTTTAATGTTACATTTAACTGTTGTACACAATGTAGGTTATGCAAAATCTACTAATAAACTTTACTAAACAATAGCAAAACATTAACAGCAATATGAAAATAATAGCCAGCAAAGAGAAAGTATAACTATATTTAAGATTTATCATATTGTAGGTATTCACAGTATCACACAAAAATCCACCCAATACTCACAGCATACCAAAACTAATTGATAAATATACAAAGTTGTTACCAAGTAGAACGAGTTGACATTCAAAACTTGTATAAAGCAAGGGACAGATGGTGTTGAGTAGTTTTAGATATAAGATATTGACAGGAAGAAATATGGCTTCTGTTTCTAATGATGAAATCTAATTCAGTTTTCTTTGTCCTCAAAATACTTTATTGTTGTGTGTAGTCATTAAAGTCCAGACTCACAGAGGGTGTAGCTGAAGGAGGTCTCCAAACACGAATAGTGTTCAGTCAGGTCTCTCTCGCTTCTGCCTCTCCTGATTTCTCATTACAGGCTGCCAACGTAATAGCCTGTGTCCTGTACAAGGCTGTACATTCTAACATGCAAGCAATGATCTCTCTACCAGCTCAAAAATATACCTAGCTAGCACAGGGGACACCCAGCTCCCCTGCCAGCTTGCTGGCCGAAATTTACAGCTCTGACATAGACTGTCGACTTTCCAATAAGGTCTTATAGCAGAACCTTCATATGATGTTTCTGCTATAACAAGGAGCACCAGCACTGTCAAGACATGTGTCATTTTGACAGGAAAAAATGCAGGAAATGCACTTCATACTATGATCACAGTGGAAAATTTATGTTCTTTGCTCTCAAGCTGGCTGCAGAGCTAGGCTTGCAGCATGATTGGGACTGTGTCCAGTACAAGATATGGTGTAGATGCGATGATTGCAATATGTACCACGACATTGTATATTGACTTATCACTAGAAGGAATAGGGAGCCTCCGTTGTACAAGAAAGCCCTACCACTCAAACTCATCAACATTGAGATTCCGCACTTCCACCCACCAGGAGTGCTGAAGACCCTGGGCAAGCCACCTAAATGTCTCAGTTTTAAACCCAATCCAGATATCGACTGCATGAAGGTGTCACCTAATAGATATTATTAGGAACATGGTCCTCCTGTTCTTGACCCCTCTTCTCAACCAGTGAAGATCCCACCTGCCAAGAAGAAAAAGAGTGGAACAACAGTGAAACCACCTACTGCCACCTCCAATGCCACACTACCTACTAGCACTCCAACAACAGAAGAAGCATCAGCCATGGACCTGGATCCTTCCAAAGACACTTGGCCTCCTGCTCTGGCTGAGTCACATTAGCCAGACTGCAATTGCACATCCTGCCTAACACAGCTACTTGTTGAAGTCACTGCCACACTCACCCCAACTATTGGGCCTACACCAGAACTTGCTAAAACCACTGCCACACTCACTCCAACTGTTGGGCCTGCTCCAGAACCATGGCCCACCTCTATGGATCCAGAGCATATGCCAAAATTCAAGTTGTCAGCCGCTATGCAGCGGTTGCTGCCATTGCAGCCTCAAGCTCAGGAATAAAGATCTCTGGCAGAGCCAGTCTAAAGGGTGACATGATCATCATCCCTAAGGATCAGGATAGCACCAGCCTTCTTCAAAGGGAAATCTCCCTGACCTAACTTGATCATGCCAGGAAACTATTCTGTCATGATTCCACTGTCCTTCAGAACTGAATGCGATAATGTTGCCCATGCTGAATGCCATTTGGGCAACCATTAGCAGCCCACCAGGAAAGTCAGTCACCTTCATTGGGCCAATCCCACCATCACTGGACCTCGGACTGTGGGGAATTTTCGTTATAGAGGTCTTATACATCGACCCACTACTCTGTTACAACGGTCAACGTTTTCACCACTACAAGGAGGACTGCAGGAGCTTAACGGTCTGTGGAGTCTGCATCCACCGGCATCCCACCCAAGAATGCATTGACACCCACAAGAACGGATTAGAGACCCATCCAAAGTGTCCCAACTGTGGTGGATCTCACTACGCCTGGAACAGGAAGTGTCCTGAGAAACTTAGAAGATTGAGAGCATTAAGCTACAGACCATCCCACCTGCCACTACAGCAGCTGTCCTGCCACAGCCACCTAAGCCTCAAAGTGCTCCACGTTCCAAGCCTCCACATCGTCTTTCCACTGATCCTGATCCAGTCACCCCCACTCCTGTCACTGCGGTCATGCTTTTGGGGCTGAGCGACTGCACCTCTATGCCTACAGTTATACTCTCGGGACTGAGCGACTGTACGTCCTTACTGAGGGCCTGTCTAGGTTGTGTATGCTCTTCGACGAGCTGATTCTCTTGCATGTGTCTATTAATTCTGAAAAGTAAGATTGCTCTGGTCGGAGTAATACACTTGAGCAGATTGTCGACCACACCTGTGGGGTCTTCCACCTTTGGGGGCTATGAATGACTGTGTAAGAACTCCGTACCGGAATAATGTCTAGGCAATCTACGCAAGCAAGCACATGTCCTTTTATATCAAGAACAACACCCTATAGAATTCCGAAGCATTAAAGACTAACATTATGTAATAGTGAGCTACCAGAAACCCTCTTTTGAATTATCCTGTTGAACTCACGTTTATCAGACAGCCGGGCCGGGCCGGCACCGAAGTACAGTAGTTATGAGAAGTACTAGAACTCTCATTCCAGAACACAATGATATTTTGAGTTACATATATATTAACTTATGAAAATTAAAAATTCTCTTATTACATCAACATATATGAAAAAAAAAACGGATTATTTTATTTTTACATCAATCTACATGAAAAAATAAGCCAATATAACAAGCATTGTAATAGAATAGAACTTCAAGTTTGAAAATGAGGGACAAAAAAAGAAAAAAAAATTGCTATCTCTTCTAATTTACGACACATTATTATTATTATTATTATTACTATCCAAGCTACAACCCTAGTTGGAAAAGCAAGATGCTATAAGCCCAGGGGCTCCAACAGGGAAAAATAGCCCAGTGAGGAAAGGAAATAAGGAAATAAATAAATGAAGAGAACAAATTAACAATAAATCATTCTAAAATAAGTAACAACGTCAAAACAGACATGTCAAATATAAACTATTAACAACATCAAAAACAAATATGTCATAAATAAACTATAAAAAGACTCATGTCCGCCTGGTCAACAAAAAAGCATTTGCTCCAACTTTGAACTTTTGAAGTTCTACTGTTTCAACCACCCGATTAGGAAGATCATTCCACAACTTGGTCACAGCTGGAATAAAACTTCTAGAGTACTGCGTAGTATTGAGCCTCGTGATGGAGAAGGCCTGGCTATTAGAATTATATGCCTGCCTAGTATTACGAACATGATAGAATTGTCCAGGGAGATCTGACTGTAAAGGATGGTCAGAGTTATGAAAAATCTTATGCAACATGCATAATGAACTAATTGAACGATGGTGCCAGAGATTAATATCTAGATCAGGAATGAGAAATTTAATAGACCGTAAGTTTCTGTCCAACAAATTAAGATGAGAATCAGCAGATGAAGACCAGACAGGAGAACAATACTCAAAACAAGGTAGAATGAAAGAATTAAAACACTTCTTCAGAATAGATTGATCACTGAAAATCTTGAAAGACTTTCTCAATAAGCCTATGTTTTGTGCAATTGAAGAAGACACAGACCTTATATGTTTCTCAAAAGTAAATTTACTGTCGAGAATCACACCTAAAATTTTGGAAGAGTCATACATATTTAAAGAAACATTATCAATACTGAGATCCGGATGCTGAGGAGCCACCGTCTTTGACCTACTTACAATCATACTTTGAGTTTTGATAGGATTCAACTTCATACCCCATAGTTTGCACCATGCACTAATTCTAGCTAAATCTCTATTAAGGGATTCACCAACCCTAGATCTACATTCAGGGGATGGAATTGATGCAAAGAGAGTAGCATCATCTGCATATGCAACAAGCTTGTTTTCTAGGCCAAACCACATGTCATGTGTATATAGTATGAAAAGTAATGGGCCAAGAACACTACCCTGTGGAACACCGGATATCACATTCCTATAATCACTATGGTGCCCATCAACAACCACTCGTTGAGATCTATTACTTAAAAAATCAATGATAATACTAAGAAACGACACACCCACTCCCAACTGTTTCAGTTTGAAAACAAGGGCCTCATGATTAACACAGTTAGCACTAAAATCAAGGCCAATCATACGAACTTCCTGACCACAATCAAGGGATTTCTGTACAGCATTGGAGATTGTAAGAAGGGCATCACATGCTCCAAGGCCTTTACGAAAACCAAATTGCAAACTAGGGAGTAGATGATTACCTTCAGCAAACCTATTAAGACGTTTTGCCAGAAGACGTTCAAAAACTTTAGATAATATGGGAGTTATGGAAATTGGGCGGTAATCAGTGGGACTTGAACTACCACAAACACATTTACATAGAGGAGTAACATTACCAATTTTCCAACTAGTGCTAAAAGCTCCTCTTCTTGCTAACTTGTGCAAAATAACAGATAACTTTGGAACTAAGAAATCTGCTGTCCTTATAAAAAAAAAGGAAAAATACCATTTGGGTCTACACCTCCATAAGCATCAAGGTTCACCAACAGAGCTTTAAGCTCACGAGATCAAAAAGCTAAACTTGTTAGTTTAGCCTCAGGAAAACAGGAATGAGGAAGTTCAAGTTTTTCATTACTCTGTTTACTGTCAAAAACATCAGCCAACAGGGTTGCCTTTTCCTTTGGACAGTGAGTGACTGAGCCATTTTGTTTAAGTAAAGGAGGAACTGTTACATCTACACCGAAGAGTGCAGATTGAAGGGTAGACCACCATTTATGTTCCTGAGTTGTACCAGAAAGTGTTTCTTTTATGGTTAAATTTTACTCCTTTTCAGTTGAGGCATAAACTCTCTGAGCAAAAGCTCGAAGCTGAGTATAGTTGTTCCAGGTGAAATCTGATCTGTTACCCTTCCAAAGTTGATAGGCCTCCTGCTTCTCCAAAATAGCACGTCTACAATTATCATTGAACCACGGTTTGTCCTTCACTCGGTACCTTAGCACACGAGAAGGGATACGCCTATCAATTATATTGACTAGATTCTCATTCAAAGGGACAACAGGATCTACACTATTATATAATTGTGACCAATTCAAGCACAAAAGATCATGTAAAATCCCATTCCAGTCTGCTTGGGATTTCATATAAATTTTACAAGAATATGATATATCAGGGACAGGGTGCTCAGTCTTCACTAATAATGAAATCAAGGCATGATCAGATGTCCCGACTGGAGAACCAACCTTACTAGTTATAACGCCAGGGGAGTCAGTGTATACGAGGTCCAAGCAATTAGCAGACCTGTGAGTAGCTTCATTTATGATTTGCTCACAGCCTGATTCAGAGGCAAAGTCTAAAGCTCTTAAGCCATGGCGATCGGTAGGAGAGATAGAACTTAACCACTCCCTATGGTGAGCATTAAAATCACCAACAAAGACAAAAGAAGCCTTTCTATCATCTTCTTGTATCTTAGCCATAATGGTAAGAAGACAATCGAAGATAGAATCATCCATGTCTGGATTCCGGTACATCGAACACAAATAAAAGTTGTTATGCTGGCCACAAACTTTTATTACCTGAATCTCATGACATCCACATTGATAGCAGGACTTATGAGAAGCAGGGTACTCGGTCCTAATATACACCGCCATTCCCCTGGCCCTAGGGATGGCATCACGTTTCAACATTATTGGCTTCTTAAAACCAGTTATAAGGAGTTCAGATGAGTCCCTCATATTACAAACCAAAGTTTCTGAGCACAAAAGAATATCATACTGTCTGGACGCAACTGTAAGGTCTTGGATATTTGCATGAAGACCACGAATATTACAATACAGAAGACGACATTGATGAAATCTAGGATATACTGGTCCCGGATTTCGCTCAATGTCTCCAGACAGCATAAGAATTAATAGAAATAAAAAAAGAGACATCATACTTAAAAACTAGATTAACAAGAATTATAACAAAAACAATACATACAGAATTATAAACAAAGTGATCGATGATACCCATAGACTATAGTAAAAAGTCGGAAAAACTGGTCAACATGGAGGAGCCGATACACCATGCAAGGCTAAATACCTTCCAGGATAGCCACTTCAACTGAAGGGAGGATAGTAAGGATGGTTTTGAGAAGAAAAAGAATCAGAAAAAGGTAAAGACAACCTCTTGATAAACCACCAGACATCCATGGCCCTTCTATTAAGCCTGTCCAACACACCATTTCAAAAAAACAATAGGAAGAAAAAAAAAATAAGATAGAATAGTGTGCCTGAGTGTACCCTCAAGCAAGAGAACTCCAACCCAAGACAGTGGAAGACCATGGTACAGAGGCTATGGCACTACCTAAGACTAGAAAACAGTGGTTTAATTTTGGAATGTCCTTCTCCTAGAAGAGCTGCTTACCACAGCTAAAGAGTCTCTTCTACCCTTACCAAGAGGAGAGTACACTGAACAAATTGCAGTAGAGTAATTAACCCCTTGGGTGAAGAAAGGTTAAGTATCTCATTGTTGTCAGGTGTATGAGGAAAGACGAGAATATGTAAAGAATAGGCCAAACTATTCTGTGTAAGTGTAGGCAAAGAAAAAATAAGCCGTGACCAGAGAGAGGGATCCAATGCATTACTGTCTGGCCAGTCAAAGGATCCAATACCTCTCAACGGGCGGCTGGTGCCCTGGCCAACCTACTACCTGTAAAACAATTAATGTTTTTTTCTCCTAACTCAAATGATTTCGTCTTCCCAAGAGTGTTTCATCTACGGCTGTCTTGTCTCTTCTTGATGTTCCCCCTCCCAGTCTTCCCCTCTCCGCCTCCACTATTCCCTCTCTACATCAATTTCCCTCTCAATTTCATTGGCTTCCATCTCTATGTAGAAGTACGTGACCCTCCCCATCATTCGCCATTTCATGACCTGATTTTGACCCAACAGATTCTTCGTAGTGTCAGTGAAGGATATCAAGAGGAGCATCATTTTGGGGGTGTTGGCGAAGATTGTTTGTGTTCGCTCGTTTGGTCGTGTCTGGCTTTTTTTTTTTTTTTCGACTTCTCAAACATATTCATCAGAGTTTTGTGTGAGTGTATGAAAGGACAACGATATATAAGTTTATGTGTGTGTATATATATATATATATATATATATATATATATATATATATATATATATATATATATATATATATTGCAATTGAATAAGAGCAAGTATTACTATTAAATGCAACATAAGCATACCATTGTTAAGTAACCGGTTGCATACAATTATTAATTATATTTACTTACTACTTGCGATAAGTTGCAAATGTAAAAGTTAAAAACATCATTACGATAAATGAATAAAAAATAATTAATCATCACAACGAACTTATAAATTTGATGGATTTAAAATTC
>NC_090749.1:24746042-24798542 GCF_036898095.1 Palaemon carinicauda | reverse complement strand
CTTTTATGTTGAGTTTCCTTCACGAAAGAAGGTTTCCTGATTATAAATCTAATAATGGGTTTTCTCCTTCACTCTGAAATGAAAAACACATTTCTTAAGGAAGGATTTTGCTGACTATTATTTGCTTTGTATCAAAGACACATTTCCAAGGATTTTCTAATCGTTATTTGCTATATCAATGGCACTGATCCATATTGCCATTCCAATCCCGAGGTCTCTCCTAATCTGATTAGATCCGATGATTGGAGTCCTACCAATCATCAGTCACAATAGCCCCAAGTAATGGATGGTCATCCAATCATGATATCACCTTATAAGAAGATTAGATTTGATTGGGTTTCAAAGCCGGCGATAACCTACGTCGTTATGGTAGAATATGATTCGGGTTACAATTACTTTCATTCTTTAAAATCACCTTTTCCAGAATCCTTTCTGATAGAATAAACAGAAATTATATTGATGTGTGGCTGGGTTTAGAGAAGAAAGAAGAGGCAGCTACATGGGTACCATGGTGGTCTTCTCCGTGTATTCTTATGTCTATTAATCTTACCCGTAGACCTATGCATTGCGCTTGGTAGAATTCCAGCACTGTGCCCAACATATGACCTGCATATCACCTCTGATCTGAATAACAAATAGAAAAAATAACACACGCAGTCATATCCCTTTCACGATGATTAACATAGCATAAAGCACATATTGCAGTATGGCAACACATTTTTCGTCAATGATTGACGTTATGTTACACACGTAAAACTACACTAAATATTAAGTTCGATGCCAGAATTTTGTTAAATTTTATAAAAGTAATAATTGAAAACGTAAATTAACAGAACAAAGCATTTTATCAAATTGAATAATCGTTTATTATTCTTAGAGTTCGTTCAGAGGCTTAAGAATTCTCTTCTGGTTTTGGCTCCAATGATGAACAATTAGGTTACCAAGGAAGAGAGGCCGATGGGCCTGGCGACTTAGTTGTATGCACACTAGTGTAATATGAACAAAGGGAAAAGAACAAAATCTCTTAAAAAATCAATTTCGGGATTTATTTTCTAAAGTTTGCAAATTTTTCTCTTTTGAGCAGAAGTAATCCCCATTTTTTCTTTTCGTCTTTAATGCCAACAACGTTAGAAAATGGTCTCGACATGAAATAAATCATGAATTTGATAAAACAAATTTACTTTTTGCTGCTTTTTAACCATATGATGCAACATGATTTTCACATTTCATGACAATAGTTATAACATTTCATCTTCCTGCTAGTTTACATTCCAGATTAAAAGAAAAAAACATATAATATTGCTTGTGAATTTTACTTAAGGGTTTCATTTAACCTATATTGAACCAAGGAACAGCCTTACTGACATGCATATATTTAAAAAGGAAGTGAAGATAAGGTTCATTTTCTGTAGGAATTCCACTCTGGAACGCCCTTATCAACAAATACAAATTCGCAACAGGGTAGATGACGCAACACAGTCAGACGTTGGCGAAGAAGACACAGAAGAAGAATGACTATTTTCTTTTTCTTTATTCGAATTGTCTTTGTTGATTACGCTGGTGATAAGATCATTAAACAACATTACAGCAAAACATCGTCTGTCATATCACTAGTACTAAATAAATGGCTTAAACCTGTAATGAATAATGCTGTTCTCCACCGAAGGAAAGTGAACTTAGAAGCGATGTCCCAAGCTCGTCCCACCAACCTTAACTATGCTGATGATTGTTACCTGGGTCAGTTGTACAGAGTTATACCTTATTTAATTATCCAAATATAATAAGTAATGAATTAAAGCAATGTCCAGTAGTGTATCTGATCTGTTTGATGAAAGAAAACGTAAAGAAACTTGGCAAAGGAAAGACCATTAATCTGAGAGCTTTTCTGGAGGTAGATGTGAAACTATCATGAATCTCTGAGAACAAAAGACGAGACAAGACCAGTCAGTGTACTCGAAGGTAGATTATATCTTCAACGAGACTTTACACTGAAGACGTTCACACCAGTCCTCATCTCCTATAAACCAAAATGTTTACTAATGGACCAAAATCCCTCCAATAAACCTTAGCCTTCTGGTGTAAGCGGTAAAGGTTCATGCTATACAAGGCAGCCTAAAGAGTTAACTCACATATCATTAATTATATTATCTTGGTAAGAATGAAGCATGGTAATAACAAAAGTTAAAATAAAATATATATAGGCCTAAAATGCAATTTTAGCTCTCTTTACTTAAAGAAACTCACTAATGAAATTATCCCTTTCCAGATATATGAAACTCAAGCTAGTCTTTTAGATGATATCTCAACGAATAGTTTTAATCCATGGCACTCAAACAATGATAAGTTCAGCGGCTGAGTGTTATGGAGAAGGCCAAGTGTCCTTTTGACACAGTAAATAAAAGATGAAGAAGAAATACGCACAATCACTTAGAGAAGAATCATATGTGACCATTTATCAATCAAAATTATTTACAAAAAGGCTAATTTTTCTTTTGTACAAAACATTATTGCAATATGAAATCAAAATCATAGTTACAGATCCTTCAATAAATTATTCATAATAACCGTAATACACAGTATTATCTATAAATCACGTTTCTGAATTAATATTAATAATTTCCCCCAGAGAATAGGTTACCCATATTTATAAAAATCCTTTGCAGCTGGGAGGCCATATTAGGTAGGGAGTCACAGGGAGCTTCAGGCACAGATTTGATTAGATCCTTTGTTTGGAAATTGGACGAAAGAGTTCCTCTATCATTGAATGTTGATTAATGAAAAAAACAACTCATGTTCAAATAGCGAAATTAAAGGAAGGTTCCTTCTATCTCCATAAAAGATTCTGTGTTTGATATAATTCGTTTTGAGGAGGGAAAGAAAGACACCCAAAATCAGAAAGGGATTTTCTATAAACTGATTGGTAAGGACTAATTTATGATAAAAGATAATTATTGCAGTCTTTCATCAAAACAGAGTGTCTTGTCTAATTACTAAGAGTATCGTGTATAGTAAGATAAATCCATTTGCATATATGCATATTCCATGTAAGCTTTGTTTGTTAGTTTACTGTTGTTGATGTTGCTGTTGTTGTTGTTGTTGTTTTTGATGCTTGGGAATTTTAACACTTCTCTCAGTAAGGAATTACTTATGCTCGGAGATGTTTTGGAGTTGACATAGATAGTTGATTCTTCTTATATTTCTTTTTCTATTCTTTTTTTTCTGGTAGCCTTTTGGATTATTATTTTCAATTTTCTTCCAAAATTATAATAGATTTTTCATTATGACATTACTTTTTATTTATGGTGTAAAGAGATTCTGTTACATCTATTATACCTCTTGGTTTTATTCTTCGCGAAATGTATGAATTTTAAACAGTATTATATATAAATTTAAAGAAAAGCTGTTAATTTATTGAATGCGGAAAAACTTTAATTAGCGGGAAAAGAAACATTATAGTTTGAGCTCTTTGTATTTAAGAAAAAGATGAAGAGGAATTTTAAGTTGGCAATTCTATCGTCTCTACTTAATCCTCTACATCTTTTATCCCTTTGTGTTAATAATTGCCAAAATAAATCCAAGAAAAGGGAATGAACCCCTTGTAGGTGTCATGCAAAGTTCCAGAGAGAGAGAGAGAGCCTTACCTTACCTTATTGCCTTATTTTTTGTTTGGGTTCCCCCAGGTCCCTCAGTGTGAGGCACCTCGTATATCCACCACAGAGTTGCTAATGCATCTTCCAGTGTATTTTGCATCTTCCAGTCTTGGATGGTCTGGGATGCATCTTAGGTATTTATCGAGCTTATTCTTAAACACATCATCGCCCACTCCTGATATGTTTCTTAGATGAGCTGGCAGTACATTAAATAGTCGCTGCATTATCGATGCCGGTGCGTAGTGGATTAATGTCCTGTGCGCCTTCCTTAGTTTTCCTGGTATATTTTTTGGCACTATTAATCTACCTCGGCTTACTCTTTCTGATATTTTTAGCTCCATGATGTTTTCAGTAATTCCTTCAATTTTCTTCCATGCTTGTATTATCATGTAGCATTTTCTTCTCCTTTCTAGACTGTATAGTTTTAAAATTTGCAGTCTTTCCCAGTAGTCAAGGTCCTTAACTTCTTCTATTCTAGCAGTATAGGACCTTAGTACACTCTCTATTTGTGCAATATCCTTTTGGTAGTGTGGGTACCATATCACATTGCAGTACTCGAGTGTACTACGTACATAAGTTTTGTAAAGCATAATCATGTGTTCAGGTTTTCTTGTTTTAAAGTGTCTGAATAAAATTCCCATTTTTGCTTTACATTTAGCCAACAGTGTTGCTATTTGGTCGTTGCATAACATATTCCTATTTAACATTACACCAAGGTCTTTAATTGCTTCCTTGTTTGTGATTGTCTCGTTATTAGGTCCCTTTTATGCAAATACCATTCCTTCTCTGTTTCCATAATTCATTGATTCGAATTTAAATACCATCCTATTTATCTCCGCCCATTCATATATTTTGTTTAGATCTCTTTGTAGTGAGTTCTTATCTTCATCACAAGTAATTTCTCTACTTATTCTTGTGTCATAGGCGAAACTTCTCACTACGGAGTTTCCAACATCACAGTCTATGTCTGAGATCATAATAACAAACAGCAGTGCAGCCAAAACCGTACCTTGTGGCACGCCAGATATTACCTGAGCTTCATCCGATTTCTCGTCATTTGCAATCACTATCTGTTTTCTGTTTTGCAGGAATTCTTTTACCCATTTTCCTATCTTTCCCACAATATTATGCTTTCTCATTTTTTTCTCTAATATATTGTGGTCTACCTTGTCAAAGGCTTTTGCAAAATATAGATAGATCACATCTGTGTGTTTTTCACTTATCATATTTTTGTATATGTTTTCATAGTGTGCTATCAGTTGGGTTTGTGTACTTTTTCTGGGCACAAAACTGTGTTGACCTATATTGAACAATTTATTTTTAACCAAATGATCCATTATTTTCTTTTTTATTACCCTCATACACTTTCATAATATGTGATGTTAGACTAACAGGTCTATAATTGCTTGCCTCTAGT
Source organism: Palaemon carinicauda (assembly GCF_036898095.1). Taxonomy (NCBI): domain Eukaryota; kingdom Metazoa; phylum Arthropoda; class Malacostraca; order Decapoda; family Palaemonidae; genus Palaemon; species Palaemon carinicauda. The sequence continues at coordinate 24,793,475 of NC_090749.1, read as the reverse complement.
CTTGATCCACTTTTGAAGATAGGGGTTATATAAGCTAATTTATGTTTAACATATATCTTGCTCATATCTACACTTTGTCTTAGCAGTATTGCAAGCGGCTTCGCGATAGTGTTTGCAGTTTTTTTTTAACAAAATCGCTGGAATTCCATCTGGTCCGGCTGCTGATCCATTTTTAATTTCGTTTATAGCCTTGACTATATTTGCTTCATTAATATATATATCCGTTAGATATTCAACATTTTCTTCTCTCATTCGTTTCATTATTCTCATTCGCAATTCTTGGCGTGAACTCACTCTTATATTTTTCTGCTAATATGTTGCATATTTCCTTTTTTTCATTCGTTAGCCGTCCTTCAATTCTTAGAGGGCCTATTTCTAATCTCCCATTATTCTTCTTTTTTGCATAGGAGTAAAGTCCTTTAGTTTTTTTTTATATTTTGAAGTGTCCTTTCTTCTAAGTGCCTTTTTTCATGTTCTTTTGACTGTATAATCTTTTGTTCTGCATTTTCTATCTTACATTTTAGTTCCATCATTTTCAACACATTATTTTCTTTTGTAAGATTTTTCTTCCACTTTCTAATTTTCTGAAATAAGATCCTTTTTTCTCTTGGTATGCATGTCTTTTGTTTATTGTTTTTCTTTGGTACATATTTTTCAACAATTTTCTCCAGTATTTTGTACAGTATGTCTGTATTTACCTGTATATTATCACTTACAAACACATTTTTCCATTCTTTATTCAGTTCTTCATTTATTTCTGACCATTTTATATTCTTACTATAAAAATTATATTTTCCATATCCTTCCCAATGTTTTGTGCTTTGATTAATTCTGTGATCACTTGCTTTGGAATGGACTATTAATTTACGACATTATGGTCTGAAATTCCCGTGTTATACACTATTATTTCTTTAACATAATTCACTTCATTCACAAATACTAGATCTAGGACATTTTCCTTTCTTGTTGGAATGTGGTTTATTTGTTGCATATTATGTTCTAATAGCATATCTTGAAGGTTTTCAAATTGCCTCTTATCTTCTGTGCTACTATTACTCTCTTTTTTATATGTATACATACAACCACTTTCTTCTATCTGTTCTTTCCGAACCACGAAAGGAAGGTTAAAATCTCCGGATAGGAGTATATTCCAGTCTTTATGGTTTCTACATATATCATCTATTTTTTCTATTATTATGTCAAACTTCTTAGTATTTGGGGGTCTGTGAACTGCAATATTCACTAGTTTTTCAGATTAAAATTCTACTGCAATTAATTCACATTCTGTTGCTGTATTTTTCACGCACTTTTCCTTGATTTATGTCCCTTCCATATATTGCGGTTCCCCCTTGATTCCTATTTTTTTCTGTCAGATCTATAAGTTTGGAAACCCTTTATCTGGTCATCACTGCCAGTCTCTTGGGAATACCATGTTTCACTTATATTTAATATATCTATTTTTTCAATTTGGGTTAGATCTTCTAAGAACTCTTATATTCCTTTTAGAGTTACTCGTGACTAAACCCTGTGCATTCATCACTCTTATGGTTTGTGTTTCATCCCCATTATTTAATATTGGTAATAATATGGATTCTCCCATGCTTCCTTCCTGTTCTGATATGATGTTCTTTTCTTCATTTCCTGGAATTCTGCCATTAAAAAATCCAACTTTTCTATTATATTTGTTCTTTCGCCTTCATATTTATTTTTGTGTGTATACCTGCAATTATCCCCATATCTGCACCAACCCCGGGCATTATAGATGTATTCTTTGTAGTTGGGCTCTATATGTGCAGATTTAGGTTGAAAGGCCTCATATCTTGGGGTTTTTGGTGCATAGCGCGGTATATACGCGGCCTGCTTTTTTGTTTCTTTTTTTGTTTAATTTTTGCTTTCGTTTTTCTTTTCAGTTTGCTGAGTTTTCTTACTCTCATTCATAGTTGCAGGATGCATATATCGACATTTTTTTTTGAAACTGCATCCTTTTCCTTCTTATAGGATTTTGCATATTTTTGGATGGAGATCTCTGCATTCGTCTCCATATCCGTCTAAATACGCACATTTACCATATATTTCATAATCATGGCATATCTTTGGATGCTTGTAGTAGCATCTTTCGCCAAATTTGCAATTCCCTCTTTTCAGCATATTGCAGACTATATCTTTCTTTTCTTTTTTTTTCTTGTTCTTGTTCTTCCCTAAAAGTATGTAGGTCCGGGTAGAGTCTCTTGGGTCTATTATTTGTTTCCATCTGATAATTTATTTCTTCATAAGTATGTTGTTGGATGGCATCATAAGTTATATCAATGATTTCCTCTGCATCCTCTGCATGCCACAGGAAACGGTTGAATGGCCATAGAGAGAGAGAGAGAGAGAGAGAGAGAGAGAGAGAGAGAGAGAGAGAGAGAGAGAGAGAGAGAGAGAGAGTAACAGCGATGCCACAGGAAAGGATTGGATGGATTTTGTGCGGAAGGAAGGAATATCTTCAGAGAAGAATAATTCTGCATATTGAAGAAACGAAGGACAGAGTAGCAAATACAGAAGAGTATTTTCATCATAAGTAGGAAAATAAAACATTTAATTCTCTCATAAAAAGATGGGGTTATGATACAAGAAGTAAGAAAGGAAAGTTTCATGAGAAAAAGCATCGGTTTCCTTTTAATCTCGAGGTGGGATTCAATTTCCCCCTTTTTAATGTGGCCTTCATTAGCGCACGTTAAGAATTCGAGGAAAAATGTGCGAGAAACAACGATGTAATCAAAAGCATTTCCTGCAGACTTAATTATCTCTCGGTTGTTTTCACATATGAGTTACAAAGAAATAAGATACAGTGATAGCAAATGCCCTTTTCGTTCTCAAACAGATGCTATAAGCTGGACTTTATTTAGGAAAAGGAAATTAGAATAAAAATTAATGTTGTTTTTATCATGAAAAATCTTTTGCTCGAATATTCTGCCTCTTCATTAGGCCTACTAGTGATAAATAGTAGTTCTATAGTCCTATAGGGAATGATGAATAACGGGAATTGTGTGTATATATATATATATATATATATATATATATATATATATATATATATATATATATATATATATATATATATATATATATATATATATACAGAGGCTATGGCACTACCCAAGCCTAGAGAACAAAGGTTTGATTTTGGAGTTTCCTTCTCCTAAAAGAGCTGCTTACCATAGCTAAAGAGTCTCTTCTACCCTTACCAAGAGAAAGTAACCACTGAACAATTAGAGTGCAATAGTTAACCCCTTAGGCGAAGAAGATTTGTTTGGTAATCACAGTGTTGTCAGTTGTATGAGGACAGAGGGGAATCTGTAAAGAATAGGCCAGGCTTTTCGGTGTATACGTAGGCAAAACAAAATGGAATCGTACCCGGTAAGAAGGATCCAATGTAGTACTGTTCTGCCAGTCAAAGAACCCATAACTTTCTAGCAGTAGTATCACAACGGGTGACTGGTGCCCTGGACAAACCTACTCCCTAGAGAATAACTAGTATCGAACAGTCTGTAAGAAAGATTAATGAGTAAATGATGTAGTGAGAGTCCTGAAATCAATCAATCAATCTCTCTCTCTCCCCCTAAACCGCCCCCCCCCCCTCTCTCTCTCCATAGGTTTATTGATACATAGGAGTTACCAATTTAATTAGTGTAATTATGAATATAAAATTCCTCAGCTACGCAATTATACATTACAATCTGTGCATTTAGTTCACTATTTAGGAATTAATGAGAGGATGGAAGTAGCACCCTTTGCTTATCGTCACTACTGAAAAGATATATATATATATATATATATATATATATATATATATATATATATATATATATATATATATATATATATATATATATATATATATGTGTGTGTATATAATATAGAAATATATATATATATATATATATATATATATATATATATATATATATATATATATATATATATATATATATATATATATATATATATATATATATATGTATATATAATATATATATATATATATATATATATATATATATATATATATATATATATATATATATATATATATATATATATGTGTGTGTGTGTGTGTGTGTGTATCTATATAAGATATATAATATTATTAGCCAAGCTGCAACCCTAGTTGCAAAAGCAAGATGGTATAAGACCAAGGGCTCCAATAGGGAAAAATAGCCCAGTGAGGAAAGGATATAAGGAAATAAATAAATGATGAGAGCAAATTAACAATGAATCATTCTAAAAACAGTAACAAAGTCAAAACAGATATATTATAACTATTATTATCATCACTTGCCAAGCCACTGCCCCAGTTGGAAAAGCAGGACGCTAAAAGCCCAGGGAGCCTTAACAGGGAAAACAGCCCAGCGATGAAAGGAAAAAAGGAAAAATAAAATAATTCAAGAGGAGTAACAACCTTCAAATAAATATTTCAAATATAAACTATAAAACTTTAACAAAATAAGGTGAAAAGAAAATAGATAGAATAGTATGCCCGAGTGTACCTTCAAGCAAGAGAACACTAACCCAAGACAGTGGAAGACCATGGTACAGAGACTATGGCACTACCAAAGACTAAAGAATAATGGTTTAATTTCTATTTTAAATAAACTATAAAAAGACTTATGTCCGCCTGTTCAACAAAAAAACATTTGCTACAACTTTGAACTTTTGAAGTTCTACTGATTCAACTACCCGATTAGGAAGACCGTTCCACAACTTGGTCGCAGCTGGAATAAAACTTCTAAAATACTGAGTAGTATTGAGCCTCATGATGGAGAAGACCTGACTATTAGAATTAACTGCCTGCCTAGTATTACGAACAGGATGGAACTGTCTCGGAAGATCTGAATGAAAAGGATAGTCAGAATTATAAAAAATATTATGCAACATGCATAATGAACTAATTGAATGACGGTGCCAGAGACTAATATCTAGATCAGGAATAAGAAATATGATAGACCATGACTTCTTGTCCAACATCTTAAGATGAGAATCAGCAGCTGGAGATCAGACAGGAGAACAATACTTAAAACCAAGTGGAATGAAAGAATTAAAACACTTCTTCAGAATAAATTGATCACCCAAAATCATAAAATACTTTCTTAATAAGCCAATTTTTTTTTTTTTTTTGGGGGGGGGTAATTCAAGAAGACACTGACTTGACCTACTTACAACCATACTTTGAGTTTTAGTAGGATTGAGCTTTAGTCCCCATAATTTGCACCATGCACTAATTCTAGCAAGATCTCTATTAAGCGATTCAGAAACTCCAGATCTATATTCAGGAGATGGAATTGATGCAAAGAGAGTAGCCTCATCAGCATATGTAACAAACTTGTTTTCGAGGCAAATCTAATTTACATGTCATGTGTATATAAGATGAAAAGTAATGAGCCAAGAACACTGCCCTGAGGAACTCTAAATACCACATTCCTTTACTCACCATGGTGCCCATCAACAACAACTCTCTGCGATCCATTACTTAAAATATCAATAATGATGCCATGTAAAGATCCATCCCCTTTGGGTTTCAATACAAGTGGCTCATGATTGACATGGTTAAGTGTGACGAATACAACAAATATTATACAAAAATATTCTTTTACCCTTAGGTCAGGAGTAGTGTGGTATCAGAATGAGAGTAGTGTTATATCGCTATAGGAGATGGCAAGATGGTGATATAGGCAGTGTTGCCAGATGCCCTTGGCAAAAATTCTGCATATTTTGTTAATTTTTTCTGTAGATTTAATGAAATTTCTGTAGATTACTCATATGTACTTTATTTGCTTTTTAATACAAATATTTTAAGTTATTGATGCATAAGTAAAAAAAATAGCATAAATTTGATCCTTTTACATGTACAGACAGGCTTTAACGTAATTTTGTAGAATTATGTTTTGATGTTTAAATTTACATAATTAATATAAATTTTAGTCCCTTTATATGTAGACACACTACCATAATTTTAGAGATTATTAAAGCGACAATGCAAAATTTTCTATGCCTACAAAGAATGAGACTAATGAAAACAAAATTTTATGTCACAATTAAAGCTTATGTACAATTCTGGCTTTACCCTTTAATGATAAAGGTACTTGGCAAGTTATTAGTAAAACAAAAATATTAGTTCACCTATTGTACTCCTAATTACTACACTAGACTGGGAGATATGTTGTTGGAAATGACCATACTAATCCTCATCACTATTAACAGAAACGTTCCCGAGTAGCCCATCCAGTAAATAACACATATTAGTTGGTATGGAACGTGTCCGCTTCGAGACATCGAGTAATGCAATCGAATTGTCCCCGTAACACACAGTACGTCTAAGTTTATCATTCATATTCGATTTAACTTTTTCTTTGGTGTACAGATATTAGATTTGAAAGATTACTGCTCTGTCAGGGCAAATTCTTGAGAATTTCTGGATCATGTGCAACAAAATCCAGTAGATTTATGATGAAAACTAAAAAAATTTCTGTATTTCTGTAGATTTGTGGGAAATCCAGTAAATATACAGAAATTTCTGTAGATCTGGCAACACTGGATCATATAGATAAATATGCAGTCTTGAACCGGCGACGAGTTTCGTCAAAGGGAAAAATTTCGTCTTAGGATTCAATAGATATTTTCAACCCTTACTTCTTAAGGGTTTCCAAAATTAGTTAGTATTGACAGGATGGATAAAAATTAAAATCCCTGACGCCACAAGCACATAAACTTCATCAGCCTCTTTCCAAAAATTTGATTTCTTTATCTACCACTATTTATGTAAATTATCACTAATTCTTCCTATATGATATAAAAATTCTATTCAAAGATATCAGAAATAATTAATAAAACAGGAACAAATTTTTAAATGGTCAAAAAGCCCAAACTTTCAAAATAAATCATTATGATGTTTCCATCTGATCCAAACTCGTTAGGAATTCATAGTGAGTAAACGTTCACTGAGATTGGAGGAAGCCTTTCTTGCTCCATCAGTAATCAATAAGAAAAGAAACTGAATGATAAAATACAGAAGTGAAAACTTTATTCCCATTGACTATAATGATGATTAATTAGAGCAAATATTTAATAGATTTTGCAGAAAATAGAACTCGCAAAACATTTTTCTTTCGTTTTCTGTCTTAACTTTCGAGGGGGACTAAATGAAATCTAATTCTATAAATGTTGCATTTTTAATCCTTCTTATTCTATATTTACCTATGGTCTCTCTTTTAATTAGGTTTGAGGGGAAACAGAAAGATCTGCTCTTCTGTTGTAAGAGAGAAAAGATAGCGAGTTGTGGAAAACTATAGTAAATATAGATTCTTTTCTTCCTTATTCACACTGGCAATTTAGTTAGATTGAGAGAGAGAGAGAGAGAGAGAGAGAGAGAGAGAGAGAGAGAGAGAGAGAGAGAGAGAGAGAGAGAGAGAGAGAGAGAGATTTACTATCAAATAGCTGCATTTGGAAGCAAACAAATTAAGGCAAAAAACAATAGAAAGGAAACAAAGAAGTTAACTTGACTGACGTTAGCCCAGAAATTCCCATATCGGACTGTGAGTCACCTACTGATCAGGCACAACTCTCTTGAACGTATAGTTCCCCTGACATTTGCTCATTTATGAGGGTGTCTTATGGTATACTGGCATCGTCATTCTGACATAGATGGAAAGACCAGTGTTCGATTCTCCCTAGAGACGAGGGAAAAAAGTTTTCTTGTTGCTCTTATTAATAATACTTTTATCATTAGCCAAGACCCAACATAGATTAGTTGGAAATTCATAGAGTACACAGCTAAGTATAATAAATAATAAAATGAAAGTTTTATAGCTTTATTTTACCTGTATTCTTTATTACTGTTTTGATTCAGTTTAATCTTTACTTCTGCCATCCTTTTCAGCCTTCAGTTTTGCAATCTCCCTATTTTCCAGATAATTGAATCTTTGCTCAAAACACGAATTGGTAACAATAATTACAAAATGAAACATTGTAACATCCAAGTTTGAGCTTCCAAAGTATCAATTAGTAAATTCCAAGACTTAAGAAGAACATTCATAATGTGGTTACTAAATTCACCAAAACTTCTTTTAAACTAAGATTATTAAGCAAAACCAAAGAAAAGTGAACTGTTGAGGGCTTAGTAGTATACTCTGCATCCCAACACAACAAAAGAAAGTTTATCCTTATCATTCCTGTTTCTATGATTTTCTTTTAATTCTAGCATATTTAACTGCCTCATTAGTGTTAAGTTCTCCTATGTAATCTCTTCTGCCATTACTATTCACAAACCTCAGTTTGGTCATCTCTGCTTTCTTTTCTTCTATATTTCTTTTAATTTTATTTGTCACTTTACTTTTTATATCTTTATTTTTTGCTTTTTACACTTTCATACTTCTTCAAGTTTAATATCATATTTATTGCATATTTCTATGATACTTTTTCCCTAATATTCCCTGTATGGTTCTCTTATTTGGACAGCTCAATGTGCCTGGGAGTTGTCATAGGCAAAAAACTAACCTCCAAGGAGTAAATCAAGTACCCAAAGTAAAGATCAAATGCAAGGGTGTCGGCCATGAGATATATGTCTTCTCTAAAGGACGGAGCAAATGAGCATATAAGAGAAGAAGTACAGCCTAGTCTGTACCAGGACACTTGCGGACTATACTGCTCCTACCCTAATAAAGCTGAGAGAGGCCCAAAGAGTTACTTTAGAGGTAATACAAAGTGATGCCATAAGTCTCATGCTACGAGCACCCATGCGGACAAGACTGTGTAATATCAGGGTTGAAATCAACTTGCCGACCTTAAAAGGCAGGATTACACAGAGAAATTCAAGCACAAGGCAAAAATGTTTCTCTCTGATAGAAACTCCATAGCGAAGAAGACCTAAAGCTCCTATGGCAAGGACCACAGTGATAACCTAAAGAGCCTGGGAATAGCTGAAGTAATACTGCAATTGAGCCCAGACACAACCCAGGGCACACAGCCCATCCCACCCTGGAAAAGGGAAATTGCACCTTTCAGATATACAAAACTTCCAAAAGCATAAGAAGATTGCACAATGGAGGAACAAAGAACAGCAGCCCAGAAGGCAACCAGAAGCATAGAAATTGCCGGGGCACAGACCTATTACACCGATGGCACTGTGGATCCTGGAATTCATACAACAGGAGCTGCAGTATACTCCAATAACTTTGTGGCTTCCTGGAGAATATTCAACAATGCCTCCACAATGCAGACAGAGCTTGTTGCAATAAAGCAAGCACTGATATATTCGTTTGAAAACGAAGAAAGACCAGTAGTCATCCACAGACTCAAAATCCTCAATGTAAACCTTGCAACATGCAAAGAACAAAGAAAAAAGGATCTACTAGCTGATATCAAGTCACTACTATATCAGCACAATTAAAGAGGCAGACCTATGACTCTCATCTGGATTCCCAGTCATATTGCAAAGCCAGGAAATGAGAAAGCAGATGAGCTAGCCAAAAGCTCAGACACATAGACAGGGTACAGGTGCACCTACAACCTGCGCTTCAACAGGTCAAGAGCAAAATAAAACTGCAGCTCAAAAAAAAATAAAATAAAATAATCAAGAACCTACACAAGTGGATAGAAAATAACTCCCCTTCTGCCACATGGTACAAGTCGGGCACAGATCTGGTGCCTACACCTATTGACAGGCACACACCAAGAGAGCAAGCTTTATATATGCACAGACTCAGGCTGGGGTACAAAGCTTGCTGGGAGACTGTAGAAAACAGTGTAAAACCATGCGAACACTGTGAAAAAATACCACAACAGGCCCTTCTGCACTACCTGCTAGAATGTAAAGAGGCAACGTATCTAAGGGCTAACTTACAACCAGACGCTACCTCACAAAACGCCAGGTAAATTACAGCCACACTGGTAAAAGCAATTTTTGAGGATATTGAAACCCATAGACAATTAGTTTCAAATCTACCTAGACCGAGGTAATGTAACCTCTGGAAGTTCATTCAACTTCATCTCATCCCCTCACTGTAAGGCCCTCTACACATCATCTTCTGTACTCTTCCATAAATTTTTCTACTACTAAAATACTCTGCAAGGACCACCTGCAATATGTCTACATTTTCAAAGGACTTAAAATTTTTCAAACTACCAGTATCCGTGACATGATGGCTCCCTTCCACTGCCACCATCATTCATCCTCTATTCATATCTGTCTCTGCAACTAAAAACCTTTCACATTTCCATTTTTAACATTTGACCTACTGGTTTTTTTTTCAGATCACCTACGGGCTGAACAAAGGAAAGGCCCGTGCCAACAGGAATTGTTGGCTTTAATACCACCACAACAACAATAGATCTTCCACTGTTATGATGTTATGAAATAGCATCACCTTTTTATATTCTATTCTATTTTTAACTGGCCATATTCCTGTTTCTGCTATTAGCCCCCAGTATGGTGTGGTAACAACCTGTTCAAAAATACCTTTCATGATTTTGTACTATATACTCTCTAGTTCTTTCATTCCTTTTTCTTTTATTATACCCCATATCTCAATATTTTGCAAACATTGTAGGTACTACTACTGTCTCGTAGATCTTTATTCTCATTAGCAATGCCATTAAATTTCCCACTCTGTTACTGTGTCCATACTTTCTATCTTCTCGTGCCATGTATTATATTTTAACTTCCCTTGTGCTTATGCTGAGACTTTGGTTTCCTTTTTCTGAGTACCATTCTCCTAGGTATTTTTATTCCTAAACTGTTTCTATTCTTCCATTTCTAACCACTACATTCACCTTTTTAACCTCTTCTTTTTTGTGTCTAATTACTAACACCGCAGACTTCTGTTCTTCCAAACTGCGGCAGTTGCTAATGGCTCTTTCTACTTTGTAACGATTGTTGCTAGGGAACATTATATCATTTACATAAATTAAGCTTTCTATTCTAATATTCCTAATCAGGGTTATCATGTTCTCACTTATTGAATTATCTTTGTCCGGTGACTATTGAACATAACTTTGGTCCAAATACTGTTCCCTGTTATACGTTTCCTTCTATCCTAATTTCCTCTGTAGGCCTATATCCAACGGGGCTCTTGATAACTGCTTAGCCCATCTCATGGGAGAGGGAGGAGACACCAAAATGTCGTCACCTGTATAATCATCCTGGAACAGAATTGAAGATTAGCATCCTTTGCATTCAAGAAACCTCTTGCTTATAAATAGTGTTGTGCCTGGGATTTGAATAGCTCATCACTTTCCTTTGTAGCAGACGAAGCCTAAAAATGGGAAAACTTTAAGACTAGTTAAGAATGAAAAGACAACTGATTATCACTTGGATAGTCGACAATACCATTGCATGAGAGAAGGTGGAGATATATCTATTGGAAAAGAAGAACAGCAAAAAGAAAATGAATAAAAAAAACAATATTCGATGTATATATAAAAGGGAAATTCAATGTCGTAAAGAGCCTAAAATAAGCAGTTTGAACCATGATTACTGAAACCGCTAAGAAAACTTTAATAAATGCTGAATGATTAGGGCCTCTCTCTCTCTCTCTCTCTCTCTCTCTCTCTCTCTCTCTCTCTCTCTCTCTCTCCAGAGGTTTCTTAAAACCTCGTCCTTTTAGTTCCATGGTTGATTTGCTGTCGGTGGAATCTGGGAGAAGCAAAATTCCATGAAAGTACTCATTCATATCTTATACACGCAAAACAATACATCTCTCTGAAGTGCAAAGAATGTACAGATATAATTGTGTACGTTTGGTGGTGCATATCTGTTAAGCTAAATTTTTAAAACTTTTTGTTGTTCTACAGAGAGGAAGAATGAGTCGACAAACTGAAGACAAATGAGTTGAAAAGAAAACTTGATCAGGACAGATGGATGTGAGTGGCCATTGCAAGTTGCTTCACCACGACGATGTTGTCAACACATTTTATATTGTCTGGTCTTTGAAATATGATAACAAGTGAAGCAGATGTTGGCATTGAAATTAACAATGCCATATTGTTATGAAACCCAAGAGATGATATACCATGTCTCATATGTTGTTAGAGTTTCCTTAACAACCAAGTAACACAGCCAAATTTGATTCAGAGTGAACGAGTGGGGCCGACCAACCGCAAGGTCATCGCTATCTTTATTTCCCCAAAAAGCTGCCGAAATTCCATTTTACGAGGGATTTTACATTAACATTTATCTCTCACTACCATAGATAAACAAAAGACGTCTGCTTTCATTGTGGGAAGTTTTATCCCAAAAATTTTCCCCTTCCACACAATGAAAATTAACTCCTGAGCACAAGATAAAACTACAGCCTTGCTTATGTCTGTATGTATTAGATGTCAAGGTGTGACAATGGATACACGATGGTGGAAGCATGTGGTTTATTGTGTCCTAAGGTACAGACTGCCCAAAGTTTCTCTGTAACCGGCACACTCACTTGGCTCCTGCCCGCCATGGGAAAACATATCGTACTCATGCAGGTACTCCATCATCCCCACCCGAGATTAATACATGGGTATACATGGAGAGGCAATAATAAAAAATGATACATGGATATATGTGGATTAAATTGGATGCATGCGCAAGAATAAGGAGTCAGATACATAGCTGTCGATAGTATAAAATGCATTGTATAGGTAATACATGTTCGTAAAATAATATGAGGAGCAGATACAACAAAAATATAAACAGATGCTGCTGCAATGTACGTGATTACACGAAAGACGGTATATGACAGTTATTGATGTCATATGTAGTCATTCATCCACGCTAGCCTTCTTGTGCACCGTGATGGACATGGCTCCCGTACTGCTTTTGGGCTGGACATAGGGTGACTCACCGGTGGCTACTCGAACGTAGGCGGAGCTGGATGCGTAGCAGGTGTGGCCTGCCCTAGCTGGGGCCCCGATGATGTGAGTCGCAGGTGCTTCCTGTTACGGCGGGAGAGGGGCCTGCTGCCGTTCAGTCTGACTAGGTATAGTCGGTACGGGAGCATTTCCGCCATGGTACAGTTACGGTCCTACAGCTTAGTAGCCTGATTTTGCACTCGCATTTGGGAGCCCGGGTTGATGGATGGAAGCGTTCTGGAGGGTCCGTTCTCGGTGAGGGCAGCACCGCAGTCAGGCATAAGAAGTTCTCTTTGCCGGAGGGCTGCCCCCCCGTGTTTGTCTACCGTAAGGTACCAGCGAGCCGTAGGTATGCCGTCTTGGAGCTGCCTGCCTGCTGCCATCTGGGTGGGTGACTTATTTATTCCGCGGAGGGACGTGTTGAGGTACTGCAACATTGCCATGGAGGACTTGTCCATGTCGAGGCAGTCGCCGCTGCCCGTGTTGGCTACTATTATCTGCTTCCCGACCTTGACTGCGGCCCCTACCCTGCCATTGAACTGCGGGTACGAGGCAGATGATAGCCGCACAGACACACCCCATAGCTTGAAAAGTTCCCCCATTTCCTTGCTTGCCAGATTGGTGCCACAGTCCATGGAGATTTGCTCCGGGGCCCCCCACCTAGAAAAGTAGCGACGTAGCTGGTCTTCATGTGAGAGGAGGAGGTGCCGTGGCGGAAGTGGGCCTCGTACGAGTGTCCGTCGTGCTGGAACATATCCACTAACGTCATCTGGATGGGGTACTCAGGGGGGGGGGGGGCGGCAGCGTTATGATGAGTTCCTCCACAGCCTGGGATGGTGCGTGTATGTAGCATTCTTGGCACAAGGATCGGTGATACTGCAGGTCCCCCTCGAGTCTAGGCCAGTACACTGTCTGGAGCTCTCATATTTGCATCAAGTCCTTGCCTTGGTTCCCTGCTTGTAGGTTAGCAGCCACTTGCTGACGAAGAGGCTCCGGGATAACTAGGCAGACGTTGCCCTATTCGAATGTGTATGTCACTAAGTCTTGGACGATGGCCAGCCTCTCTATAACACGGTAGAAGGGCCGAAGGCATGCAACTTCCTGGGACTTCCTGTCGGCCCAGTCCCTGGCCAGGACCTTGGCACGGAGCAGCTGATACCAGGGGTCACTGACAGCGGCATGCCTGACACTCTCCTGGTCCACGATGCAACTGTTGTGCTCTACTGCGGTATCATGACAGGAAGTCTGCCGCACTGTTACGCTTCCCCGGCAGATACTTAACCCTGAATCGGTACTGCGGGGTTTTTTCCTTCTTCAGCCTGAATAGACGGGGATTGGAGATTTCCGTAAGGGCCCAATCCCCCAGATACTTGGTTAACGGACGGTGAGGTTGGGGCACCCCAGCAAGAACAGCCTCGCCTTCTGGAGATACCAGGCAACCGCAAGGGCCTCCCCCTCCACGGCAGTGTAGCCAGCTTAAGCGGCGGTGAGATGGTGGCTGCTGAACAATGACAGGCTGCCCCCGCCCATGCAGCAGAAGGGTGTGGTGATGGAGCTGCATGCGCAATACTGCTGAAGGATTACAAACCATATGTCCTCTTTGCTCCAGTCAGTGATCGCTGCTGTGGGGCGGCTCCTGTCGCAGTAGGCCAACCCGTCCTTTGCTAATTGGTAGATCGTGTCCTGGGCGTGATGGAATTTGGAGCCGAGTGCCTCGTCCCAGTACACTAACTTTCTCGTTGGTTTCTTGAGGAGCTCCCTGAATGGGTTCATGATTGGGGCTGTTGCAAGGAAGGGCGCCAACTGGTTGACGAATCCGTACCACGCCCTTATGTCGGTGATAGAGGGCTGATGCGGCATCGGGAATTTCTTGATGGCCGCCAAATGTTCCTCTGTTGGCTTGTAGGCCTCCCAGCCCAAGTTGAAGCCCACAAAGTCCACTTCTCCTCTTGCGAACTGGAATTTCTCCGGCTTCAGGGTGACACCCTTAGCTGCGTATGTTTCGAGGAAGTCGTTGGCGTGCATGAAAGCCCCTTCAATGCTGTCGTCATAGAGCAGGGTGTCATCTACGCACTTATATTTCCTCTGGATGTCCTGGATGGAGTCGTCGAATCGTCGAGTATCGCATCCCCGGCGGAGCAGTGCCCCAATGGGGTACGACAGTAACAAAATCTCCCCCAAGGGGCAATGAATATGGTTAAGTCGCGACTTTCTTCGTCAAGCTCCACCTGGTGGTATCCCCAGTACGCATCCGCCACAGTCTTGAATGTGTGCTTAGGTATCCCAGACACCATGACGAATGGGGCTGGGGTGTGGTGTGTCTCCCCCAGGCAGGATGCGTTGAGGCGCTGGTAGTCAACTGTACGGCATGCTGTCCTGACTTCTTGACGACGACCCCCATACGGAAGAACCATTCGGTCGGCTGCCCGACAGGTATCGGTTCTATGACGCCATGGGCGACATCCTCTTTGAACTGGGCCATCACATCCTCTTCCAAGTGTTTTGGCACCGATGATGGGGTGTGGCATATGTAAGACGTGGCTCCTGGGAGCAGGTGGATGTGGTGTGGTTCCTCCTGCATCACTGGCAGTGGCTTTCTGGATGTGTTAAATGTCGTCGTGGCGAAATGTTGCAGGAGTCAGGCTTCCAACTGGGCCGCATGTTCCTCCTGGGGCGGCAGGGGCACCTCGGTGGGTCAGGGTGGTACCTGGGGAGCCTTTATGGCCGTGCCATCGAACAGGCTCACGTGTGCCACTGCGGGGGAGTGGTGCGGGAACTACTAAGGGTACCAGCGTCAAGTCCCTGCAGGTGTCCAGCGACAGGAAGAGGTGCTTTGCCGATTGCACGAAGTACACGTCCTGCTCCGTGGCGCGGCCTTGCAAGGTGATGTGGCACACGGTAGATCCGAGGCACTTCAGTGGGAGGTTTGCCACATCCCAAAAGCCAGCACAGGGTCTAATGGCTCCTGGGCAGACTTGGAGGAGCAACAGCAGGGAGGGGACCGCCTCACATACCTGTGCCCCAGTGTCCACCACGGCGGCGACAGGCACTTGTACTCCTGTGTTGGTGTAAACGACTGTCACCTCCACTACTGGTGGCGGGGGAGGTTGGCACCTGCAACAAGCACAGCGCTAGACACAGCACCAGACACGTCTGTCTGGGATCCTGTTGTTTTTGCATGAGAGTTTCTGCAGCATTTGTAGTAGTAGCCCTGCTTGCAGACTTAGCGGGGCATGAGGCTGTCAAGGGCGTGGCGGCTGCCGAATTTCCCGCAGGGTGGTGGTGGGGGACCCCTACCTGTGCCAGCGACAGTTGCATTCGGATGATCTGCCTCAGATGTCTCGCTGCCAGCCTCGCAACAAGTTTCCTCCAATTGCATTGGGGTGCAGCGGCGTCGACGCGAGTCACCTCATAAGCACAGCACCTGGCGCTAAGGGCACTGACACTATTAATGTCGTTGCTACATTGGTACACATGACGACGCATAGCCTCATCACTTAGGCCCACCATTAACTTAGGTAATAACATATATTCGGCTAGATTATACTGACACCGAGGGCACTGGAAATTTCAGTCGGTGGCCTTTTGGGAACACTTTAAATATATAATGATCACTAAAACTTTTTCCAGGGCCTTGTATCACATTGAAAAATTCCAACCATAACAAAGCACGGTTTGTAGAGCGTAACACAATATCGCGAATAAAATCCATGGCTTCCGTAGCGGTGAGGTTACTCCATTTCTGTGAGGTTAATCTGGTGTCCAGACCTCATTGCAGAGGGGAAGTGCAGTGTAGCATGATGTGGTGGACGACCTCGAAGGACGTTAGGCTGAACAATCGATCCAACATTCCATCGACCTCCTCCAGGACCTGAATGCGGCGGGCTTCAGCTCAATTTCAAACTTCTCCGGGGCTCCAGACGCAGGGACACGAGGTGCAGGGGTAGCATGTGTCATAATCCGGTCGTGGAGATCGTTGATCACTTGTTGCTGTGCCGCCATAACCTGCCTGGCTTCATGCAGGGCAGGAACGAGCTCACGGGGGACGACGGGACATGCGGCGCTCCGGGTGGACTGTGCCGAACAGCGCTGGAAGGGCGTGGTGAGGGTCACGGAGGTCCTTGAGAATCACTGCGCTATATTAGATATCAAGGTGGGACAAGAGATACACGATGGTGGAGGCATGTGGTTTATTGCGTCTTAAGGTACAGACTGCCCACAGTTGCTCTCTGTAACCGGCACACTCACTTGGCGCCTGCCCGCCATGGGAAAACATATCATACCCATGCAGGTACTCCATCAGTATGTCTTTTTTTACTATTATTTTTTAAACTATTAGCCATATGGGAAATAATGAAGTTAGGATTTTACGCAAAATTTGCTATAGGTAATCTTTTTTTATTGTGTATAAATCCAATGAATAATCAAATTCGCGCTACAGCAAATAAACTAAGATTAAACGAAAAAGACCCTGGACAAAATACGAAGTACAAGATTCCAATAGCAAACGGTAGATGATAGATTTCGTTCAAGGACGCTATCAACACTACATTGAACATGCTGTATATGACCCAGCCTAGGAGAGTAAGAACTTTAAGTTGCTCTTCTCGCAGTTTGGGGTGCTTATACCTGAGAGAGAGAGAGAGAGAGAGAGAGAGAGAGAGAGAGAGAGAGAGAGAGAGAGAGAGAGAGAGAGCATGAAACTGACCTATGTATCCATTTACTCGTAAAGAAGAATATTACATTGAACTTTCGTTTTCTATGGTTGAGTCCCATTAACAGTCGCGATGAATACACATCTCCCTTATATCTCGACAACCTTGACATGATCAGGGTCACCACAGCGCATGCGCATGAATATGCATACTGTATATGGCTTTCGCCTTCAGATGGTAAAACAGCGTAAAGAAAATTCACATCTTAGTTATGCTTTCATGAAGAAAAAGACCCAGTGTCAATTGTTTCACTTCCTGAGTCTCTCGGTGATAAACAACATTTAAGAGCAGGCCTTGTGGCACCATTAGGTTTGTAGTTTTACAAGTTCAAGAATACAACTTAAATAGTTTAAAGAGTAAATAATGAGCAGACTTAAGAGGGTGACAGTTATAAAAAACGTATTTTGACACAAGAAAAATCTACTTTTTGTGTGAGATAGCCATGTTGTCCTGGTGGAAGTTCTTCATTGGCAGTTTCTAATTGTGATATTACTGAGGGTGATATACCAGAGAAATTTTACTTTAGAGGTATCAATGGGAGACATGCATCCATTTCTGTCGCTTCCGGATCTAAGTTTGGTGCTACATACCGGGGAAGATTCTTCCTAAAGCTCGTTGCAAAGAGGTTGATTTACAGTCCTGGGACTTGCTCTAGAAGGGAACAGAATAATTTTGTGTCCAGAGACCATTTTGTTTCCTGAGGCTTAGATCTCGGCAGGGCTTCCACCGTCACATTGTGAACCCCTTCGAGGTGAACTGATGAAAGATGAAATTTCCTCCTTTGCGCTAAAGAGAGAATGGCTAGGATTACATGGTTGATTTGAGGAGATTTGGAGCCCCGTCTGTTGACACAGTGTACTATTGTATTGTTGTCGATGACCAATTTGATGTGTGATTTCGTCTTTTGGTATGGTCTCTTCAGATTCAGAAATAATGCCATAGCTTTCAGAACATTGATATGAAACTTCTGAAATGCAATCAAACACTGACCTTGAACTTTCTTGGAAGACGAGTGTCCCCCCCCCCCAACCCTTGTTCCTAGGCATCAATGTGAATAGTCACGAAAGGAGGAGGGTACTGTAGAGGGATGTAGTTCGATACCCTCTTGGCAGTCGACCATGGCTTGAGCTGCTTCCGCAGTAAGACTGAAGTTTTGTGGCGAAGATCTCTCTGAGCATTGGTTGCCTTTCTTCTTCAGACTCTGTTGGCATCTTTGAGTCTTTCTTTCAGGGTTGGGTCTGTCACAGCAACGAACTGTAACGAACTTAAGATCCTTTCTGGTGAGTACTTCTGAACTAAGTAGTCACTTGATCGAGTTTGCGATTTCCTTTCTCTTGCCTTTTGGTAGAGAGAGGGTGTATGACTGTAAATTCCAGTGAATTCCTAGCCACAAGAATTTTCAAGCTGAAGATAACGTGGACTTCTTGGGGTAGATTTGGAAGACCAGATATTGTAGGAAGTTCATGGCCTTTTGGGCTGTTCGAAGACATTCCGACTTTGTTGCAGCCCAGACTTACCAGTCGTCCAGGTACAAAATCACATGAAGGCCTCTGTTTTGAAGTTATTGGACAACAGCCTCGACTAGATTAGTAAAAATCCTTAGAGTTAAACTGAGTCTGAAAGGCAGATCTTTCAATGCATAGGCCTATCTTGCCACTTTGAAACCACGATGGGGGAGAAGCGCTGATCTATTGGAAGAGGCCAATAGGCGTCTGTATGTTCTACGGAGATAGTGTAGTGGGTCCATATTCACGAGATAATCAGCATCTGGAACTTGTCTTTCAGGATGAATTTGTTTAGTGGCGACAAGTCCAAAATAGTTTAAAGAGTATTAGAATCTTTCTTGGGTATGCAGAATAGCATTCCATGAAAGTTTTTGGATTTTTTGCAACGGATGACTCTCTTCCGGAGGTCCTAAACATAATACTCTAAAATGGGGGCTGTGAGTTGATAGAACCTCTTGAAGCCTAGCCCTTTTGAGACTGCTGTGAACACAGGGATCAAACTACCATTGATCTCTGAACAGGTGAAGTCATTCCCCTACCGGAAGCTCCTCATTGTTGTTGTGAAAGACGTGCATCTTTAGTCATCTTGCCTCTACTTCCTCGGCCTCTAGTTTGACTGCCTCTTCTAGACCTTCCCCTGTTGCCAGAGCCCTTCTTCTGAGCTTTGGCAGGGTAGAATGCTGTGGTAGCTCTCTCATACACCGGGCTGAGGGCTGGACACTGAAACATACTGCTGGGGAACCATGTACACAGTCTGAGGGATGGCGGCAACTGAGGCTGCTGCAACAGGAAAGGATTTCCTTCCCTTTAAGGGACTTCTGGGCTTCTTATCCTTGGGTTGAGGAACTTCATTGGGTATAAATTTTGGTTTAGAGGACATAACCTACTTGTCTATAAGGCTCTTATTCTCCTGAGCTGCTTAGTCCATGAATTTTTTAACTAATTTTTCAGGGAAGAGATCATTCCCCCAGATATTGGAGTCGTAGCAGTGGCTAGGACGTGTTCTCTACATGCTCTCCTGGCTAGGAAGAAAGCATGGAGATCCCTATCAAACATGATTATGTGAGTCTTCGCCGAAACTGGGAAGAGATCAGATATGAAATTGTTTCCAATAAGCTTCTCTAGATAAGATTGGAAGGCTAATGAGGCTGAAAGTCTCTCTTTAGCTTCCAATTCTCCATTTAATAGAAATTCTGGAATCCTAGGCAGTTTCTCATTAAATTGTTTGCCTTCCGATGTCTTTATCTAGTTTTCCAACAGTGATGATATTTTGGAGGTCCTTCAAGTTATTCGTATCATAAGGACTGGGAATGGCCTACTCTCCACTATTGCTTTCATCACGGCCTCTAAGCTTTTAGAGTCAAAAGGGGAGACAATATCCTTGGGTGCCACAAAGGTGGCCGATTTCCTGCCAAAAGCAGGAAGTTTGCTATTGGTGAATTCAGAAATATTCAACTCCCTAACCAAAAGGGATTGAGTCTTGCTATGGTCCAGGAGAATTGTTTGCTTAGGGATCGTATTATCACTAATAGACGCTTCCGAGTTAAGCCTTATGTAGAAGTAAGGAAAAATATCGATTGATAGAAAGAATTCCAAGTCCGAAACTGACTAGGAGCCAAAAGTATTCCAATATGGAGGAACCCTTCGGTTAAGGCCATAAGCTCGAAGCTGAGGAAGCCTTAGAAAAAGGTACCTTTTTTCAAAGCTACTATCCTCACTGTTAGGTATGCTGAACAGCGTTCATATTTGGTGAATAGGTTCTCCACAAAAGCTTTCATGAACGCCATTAGTTCCAAGTAACTAGGAAGTGAAGGTTTGTCGAAAGTCTGAACTGGCGTGGAGGTGGAAGCATTGGCTTGAGCAGCAGTGATGGGGGAAAGTAAAGAGGCAATGGGAGCTTTACTCACATGATGTAAATCCAACGAATCTTCTGAGGCTTCCGTGGTCAGCAAGATCCTCTCCCTCTCTGATGGCACAGAAGTAGACGACATGTTGTCAGCGTCCAGACTCATAACTTGCAGAGAGTCTCGAACTTCCTCATCTGCATGATCTTTGGATACCGTCGGGAGTTGAACGGTTGGTAACTGATTACCAAACACAGAGGTGACCTCAGCCTTTGGAATGAGATGGTCCTTCAGTTCCAGAGAAGGAAGATAAGACTTATCTTGTTGAAAGCTCTTCTGGAAGCCTCTTACCCAGTGTCAGAGCATCATGCGACTTTGATCTCGAACGTCCAAGGAGACGTCAGTGGCATAGATGCCGGTATGAAAGAGATCCGTGAAAATCTGACACTTCGTAGGTTCCCAGATTGCAAATGATCCTTTGGAAAGTTCTCTTGGAAATACGACAATCAGCATGTTTCCGGTAGGTCTTGTGGCCACAGGGCGACTTAACCCGCCTGGTACAGGTGACCATTGAACACTCCAAGTCATCAGCAACCTGTAAAGAAGAGACATTTCAATAAGTACATATCATTAAAAAATATATTTTCTGAAAATTAGTTTCACAGACCTCATCCTAAATTAAATGAACCTACTACCTAAAACAATGGCTAAAGACCGAACATAATCAGAACCTATGCCAAACAGCTCAGAAATCTAATGAGATTTAATAAGCAAAATATAATAACAATGTGATAGGAATATGGAGAAAAGGTTCCCATCAAAGGGACAACCAAACCTCCAGAGTAGGTCTATCGGAACATCCTAAGATGCCAAGTTCACTCATCATACAGTTTAGACCAGCAACAGTTGCCCCCAAGGTGGCACCAGCTGCATTAAGGCAAGAACTATTTCTAGTAGCCAATAAAAGACTGACCTGCCAATACCTCAGGCATGTCAACACAAGGCGTTAGTCACCTTATAAAGTCAACAGGGGGAGAGTGAACAATCCCATGGGGAAGGGTCCACATTCAGGGGAAGTACAGGAATGAAAGTCAGCTTATAAATGAACCTGTCAAGACCTGATCATTATCATTAACTTATGAAAAGTGGGGTGTAGCCAGTAAGATAGTGACAGCCGTATAAGACAGCCAGGGCGCTAAGAATTAGAAATTCAAAGGATGTCCTGATAACCAGGCAGGATCCAATTGACCAACTCTGGAGGATAATTTTCCTGAGATGTGGGATAAGGCTGTAGCTGAGGCAGCAGATTGAATGACCTTTAGCCAACACAGCCAGTGCTAGTAGAACTCAAGCTGACAATACAGGAAGCAGAGACAGAAGGCCACGCCTCTGTCTAGATAGGTTAACCAGGCCAGGGAGTCAAGACTTCATAGCAAGAGGGACATAGCACACGAAGTGAGTCTGCAGACATAGAACGGGCTCTGGAAAGGCGGCAAAAGAGGACCCCATGGGGACCAACTCTACACTGAGATAATGTTAGGCCATAGGGAGAACTGTGCAGGCAAGCCTTGCCTACCCAATGGGTGAGGGAAAGCTCAAAAGCTAGGGTAAGATATCTAGACAAGAGGAACATAGTACCCAGTACGGTCAGGTTATGGTCTAACTAGGAAGGGGAAGGGGCAGAGATAACACCCAAGGGTGGTCTCTAAGGCGGCAGAGAGATTTTGACCAGGGGAGGAGAAAATCTCACCTATCTAGGGCCAGAAAAAATATCCTACAAGTAGTCATACTAACTGGCACAAGTATAAGGGAAGAAAGGGGTGGTGATGGGAGACTCAGAAAATGATGAGGCTGCAGAACAGGAAGGTCCAACGGCGACATTAGAACAGCAATAGTGTTCCAGTGGGTCTGCCGTGATAGGTCACAGAGGACAAGTCCTCATAACCAGGCATAATAATGGTTAAGGCAGCACAAGCGGATCTACTTGTTAGCATCAGAACAGTCGGTAAAGCATTCCAATGGGTAAAACTAAGTAGACACAGGGAACAGCATCCCAAGACCTGTGCCACCTTGCTAAACATATAGGCTAAGTGAAAGATGAAAATAGCCACCCTAGGGCAACTGACAACACTAGCCAACTCCCAGAAGGACCTTCAAGATCGCTGCTCCCCGCCGTGACGAATCGCCAGATGGGAGGTAAGACAGCCTCATCCAACCAGTAAGGTTAGGTGAAAGAAGAAGGGGATGGTGCATGATTAAAAATTAACCAGGCATGGCAGCTAGCTAGCATATGATACCCCAAGTCAATGCTGATAAAAACATCCAAGAAACACCATGGAATGATGTGGGAATACCGTAAACATACCACACCTTAAAAGAATAATGTAAAACATATTCTTCCAGTGATATGATAAGATGACTAAGCATTTCCGAGCAATTTTGTAACATGATGCAATAGCACTGACCGCATGTCGGCCTCGAAAAAATGAAAGCGTGCAAATCAAATAAAACACGGGATGGAGACGTGATATTCTCCAAGAAACGAAAAACGGGTATTTAACTTGGTCGATGAGGAAGAAGCTGAAGCATCCATAATAGAGAATCATTAAAAAAAGCCAAGAAAAACAAGCGACCGTCAAAGATGACGACTGCGAAGGGGAATGGATCAACAGGAAACAAGTTAGTTGTAGCACATTGAGATCGGGAGTTGTAACGGCTTTCTTGCCCACATATCCTACCCTTACCTTATCCTTTGAGACAAGGTTAACTCAATTTGGGGAGGGATAACTAGGGCTTGTTATTAACACGTCCCTGATTTATACATGATATCTCTCGGGATATTTGCTCTGAGGTTAAAACTCTGTTGATACCTCAGAGGTAATATATCTCTGGTATATCACCCGCAGAAGTATATCAATTAGAAGGTTTAATGTTACGTTCAACTATTGTACACGATGTAGATTATGCAAAATGTACAAATAAACTTTACTATATAATAAGCATAACATTAGCGGCAATATGAAAATAATAGTCAGTAAACCGAAAATAGAACTATATTTAAGATTTATCATATTGTAGATATTTACAGCATTACACAAAAATCCACCGAATGCTCACAGCACACCAAAACTAATGGATAAATATACAAAGTTGTTACCAAGTAGGATGAGTTGACTTTCCAAACTTTTATAAAGCAAGGGAAAGATAGCATGGAGTAGTTTCAGATATATAATGTTGACAGGAAGAAATATGGCTTCTGCTTCTATTGATGAATATTGATTCAGTCTTTTTTATCTTCTTCAAAATACTTTATCGGTGTGTGTCTCACTAAAGTCCAGGGTCACAGAGAGTGTAGCTGAAGAATGTCTCCAAACACGAGCAGTGTTCAGTCAAGTTTCTCTCGTTCCTTCCTCCCCTTGTCCTATTATTCATCAGTCGCAACTGAGCTCCCGCGCCGTCCACAGCTCTTCTCTCTCTCTTGGTGATTCGCTCTAAGTAAAATTCTCATTGCGGTCACCGTAGTGTATCGCCACCATGTCCGTCTTCTACCTTGGAGACTGGGCATGGGACTTATATTCAGATGCTAACCGACACTGCAGGGACCGTTACAACGATCCTGAATGTGACTGCAAGACCCCATATCATGCTACAGGCATGGCAATCTGCACCGAACCAAACCTGTCTATTATAGAGGGAACAACACTAAAGAATTCTGAGGCATTAAGACAAACATTATGTAATAGCCAGGTGCCAGGAACCTACTCTACAATCATCTGGTTGACCTCACATTCGTCAGACGACTGGCGCCAAAGTAGAGTAGTTATGAGAAGTATCTAAAACCGCCAATCCATACCAACAACATTAGGTCCAAATAGCCAGTCACATTGAAGATCTATATGATGCAAGGGAATACTAAGATGGGC
Source organism: Palaemon carinicauda (assembly GCF_036898095.1). Lineage (NCBI taxonomy): Eukaryota > Metazoa > Arthropoda > Malacostraca > Decapoda > Palaemonidae > Palaemon > Palaemon carinicauda. The sequence continues at coordinate 24,768,627 of NC_090749.1, read as the reverse complement.
ACCAACCCCATGAACGGGAGCATACTTCTCAATAAACAAATGCTCATTTACAGGGACAACTTCCCTCTAAACGAGTGACAGGGCACAACCAGTATCACACATGATACAAACAGGGTGTAGTGAACTATCACCAACAGCCAAAAACCCCTTAGCAGTGTATGGCTTGTAAACCTTATCAACAGGTCTGGAACAAACACTGGAAATAACAGGTTTCTGTCAAAAAAGTGGTCAGTGTTAACCTCTACTGGTAGCACAGCACACCATAACGAGTCTTTGGTAGAGTTACAAGAGCCCCACTTTTATATTCGTTCCTTTTCAACTTAAAACATTCGGGCACTGTGTGACCTGGTTTCTTATAATAATTACATACTACAGAACTGCTAGTAATAGAATTGGTATTAAAATTACTGCTTTGAGTCTTGGCATGCGAATGAGAATTAGTCCTTTGATCTACATCATCAGTACCTGTATGCTTATCCGTATCCCTATAGTCTTTTGATCAGTTTCGTTTTAGACTCGGTGCCGACAACAACTCCTCGCCTGGATTATAGACACATCGCCCACGTTCAACACTTGGATAACCTCTCGGGTTGAAATTTTCACTGCAATCCCCGTAGAGTTTTGCCACAATGTCCATTTTTCATTTGGGAAAAGAGGCATGGGATTTCTGTCCAGACGAAAGTAGATACTGTGAAGACTACTTCAATGGCCAAGCTTGTGACTGTGATAGCTGTGTGGCTTACCAGCAGCGCCGAGCTGAGATCTTTAAACTCATAACAACATTGAACTTTACTGCAGACACAGAAGTACAAAATCACCATGTCTAGTGTGCCTGTGAGGGTTGCAAAGATGCCACTGACAAAATTGTCTAGTATGATAAATTGGCTCATGCCAAGAATCGTCAGCGTAAGAAAAGGAAGAAGACTTCTGTCAAATCTTCACCAATGCCAGAACCAGCCCCAACATCACCTACTGTGATTCCAAGGACTGAGAGCACAGACTCGTCCTTATCTGTCCCTACAACTCCCCAGCAATTTAGTGCAACAGCAGTCATCCCTTCTACCAACAAGCCTGAGGCCTCCAACGCCACGGAGGCCGAACAAGTGGCCCACTCCACGGACTGCAACTGCACAGATTGCCTCCAAACACTCTTGCAAGAAGCCACTGCCATACAAGAAAACATCCCAGCTACACAGCCAAAGAAGCCTCTGCCAAAGTTTCGACTTTCACAGGCAAACCACGAGCTCTCCTATGCCTCTGTTGCTGACCTGGCTGCCAAGCCGGGCATGCAACTCACTGCAAGACCCAACAGGAAAGGTAACCTTATCATCTATCCAAGGACGTCGAGACAGCCAGATTCCTTCAGGAAGACCCCTCCTTAACACTGTTGGATCCTGCTTTTATCAGGAAGAAGGCAGTCATTACCAGGTATCCTGTGTCGATGCCTATCTACATTGTAACTTCATGCAGCAACATTGACTGTGCTGTTTGCTGCACAAGCAAAGATGACGTTCCTGTTCGACGTCTCATCGCCACCATTATAGGTCCAGTTCCTTCCAAACTGGACTTAGGAGTCTGGGGTACTTTTCCCATTGAGGATTATACACCTGAGCCCCTTCGATGTTACAGATGCCAACGCTTTGGACATCATAAAGAAGAATGCAGAGGCCCCATTATCTGCGGTATCTGCAGCCAGCAACATAGCACAGAAGTGTGCATAGAGGCCCATAAAGAAGGACGACAAACCACATCCAAGTGCCCCAATTGTTCTAAGCCACACCATGCTTGGAATAAGCGCTGCCCAGAGCGTCTCAAGAGGATAGCAGCTATGAAGAATACATCCTCTTCAAACCAAAACAAACAAGCTCCATCCCAGCCACCTAAGGAACAGAGAACTCCTCGCCAGAGAAGACCACTTCATCCAACTCATGCTCCTGTATCTACACCTACAACTGCTCCTAAAAAGGACCAGCAACGACCTGCAACTGTTCCCAAAAAGGACCAGCACCGACCTGCAACTGCTCCCCAAAGGGACCAGCAACAACCCCCATCCCCTTCTCAAACCTTGACTCAAGCAATTGAGTCTCCCACCTTGCAAGACCTCATACTTATCGCCTTCCAGATCCTTACCAAAGTCCTCTCCCTTTCCTCGACCTCCACCTTCCAGCAACTCCTGCAACAGTTCCAGTTTCCAGCCACGGAGCAGGGATAATCCTTCTCTGCTTGCAGCAGATATAACCTCTCCTTCCTTCCCAATTCCCTATTCCTAAAAGGAGAATAGTTATTACAAGGCTGTCTTCCTCATAAGGAAACAGCTCTTGTTTTTCCAATCTCCTACAATCCCTTTTTCCCTATCTTTCCTCTTCCAACCCTATCGTTGGGGGGCCTTTCTCGTACTTACTGACCGAGCGTTGTACAGAAATGGCCCCCCTCCCTTTTCCCATCACAGAGCAGGAATAAGCTTCTTTGCTTAAACCTACTCCTATTCTCTCCTACTAAAAATCCTTCTCTCCTCTCCCAGTCTCTTTTACTTACTGGGACTTGCTACTATCAATACTTTTTACTCTGACCAAAAACTTTCTTTCGTGGACCTAAAAAGGAGTCCCCTTTTTCAGGTTACTTTCTACCCCTTTTCACGTCTTGTCAATCCATTCCCATTCCCATCCCATATTCATCATCCACACCCCTCATCCTTCATCCTTTTTCCTGTTCCTTACCTAACATTCCTTTTAATAATACAATTTTTTACTCCTCTGGAGTATCTCCCTTTACAGAACCAATCGTGTACAGGCTGTCCAACGACAAGAGCCCGTGTCATGCTATATGCATGGCAATCTGCATGAATGAATGAATGTCTTTTGATCTATTGAACCTTTTAGCATTAGACCATGACTCTTTGTGGGCCAATACATAACCATTAGCACATACTGCTTTTCTGCAAAGGGTAGATAACTTTCTTTCATTTGAGTAAACCTTAATTCTGGATAGGTACGCTACTCGGACACCCTTTTAAGGGTATACTCGGTCGTGAGCGACACCAACTCCAAAAAAAATTCGGGAAAAATTTAGTTATGCATCAATCTGTATTGTTTGACTTGCTAAAAATACTTCAAAGAATGCTAAAAACTATTGAAAATATAAATGATACCCATCTACAAAATAACTATTTATTGGGAATATATTAAAAATTTAGGTATGCAAAAAAAAAGACTTGACGTAAATATTCACAAAAAGTAGAAATATACATATACACATAAATCCCTTTAGGGACACCTTCTTAGATGGCAAAGCAACAGCGTGTAATTGCTGGAAATGAGTTGGACCCATAGAAGTCAAGATCTGAAATGAGAAAAAAAGGGTAACTTTTTTTGGCCAAAAAAATTTGTCCAAATTTCATGAATTTTTTGGGCTACCCAAATGAAATAGGAAGAGGCTAATTTTTTTTTTTATAGAATAAACTCATATTATTCTAAAACAGAAATACATAATAAAATGTGCACTAAGATGTAATTTACTGTTATATCAGGGGTGAAATCTAAAGGTAATTTTTTGACGGCCTAGTTTCACAATGTAAATTTCTTATGAAAATCATTGTATCTCCTAGAAAATATGATATTTATGCATTAAAATATACCAAAATATCACGAATTCTATACAGAACAAGAATATATAGAGATATGCCAACTTACCTTTCGGGTATGTCAACAAAATGGCCGCAGACCGCAACAACTCTTACAGCCCAATATACCACTTGAAATGAAGAATGGGTATGTAAATTTTAAGGTGTTATTTATTTATCTAATTATTAGTGGATTGGAATAAAACTGATATGATGGCTTTCTGGATGTTTGACAATTATTTTTACCATATAAAATTTAAATTCTTTGAAATAAATTTTAGATAAAAAATTAGTGATATTTATTTTGTAAAGATTAAAATTTCCGTATTTATACAAACAAGTAGTAAAAAAAGAAAGTTTCATGATTTAACCTAGCTATAACTATCAGGTACAGTTCAGATACAAGACAGTTTGAAGCAATAGACAAACAGGCTTCCTGCTCCTCAAACAAGTAGTGTTTGTCATGTGGTCAGTCTTAGGTGGGCAGCTATGACAGTGAGTCCTTTCAGGAAGCTTGACGTGACCAACATGAAATTGATACCATACTTACAGGAAGAGAAAATAGAATTAGTAACTAATAAAAGTGAAAGGATATCAAATAGCAAATCGGTAGCCAATCAAAGTAAAATAAAATCAAAATAAGAAACTGCTGACCAATAAAAAGTAAAATAATATCAAATTATTATATATACATAAACTATAATAATAATAATAATAATAATAATAATAATAAAACACTATATAAATCAATATCAAGTACCTAATACACATAAGAAAAATATTGACAAATACGAAGGAGAAATTATCAGAGAAATAAATATCAAACACATGAGGTTGCAAGCTCCATATTATCATCAACATCTCTTTTTAACTCCATTAGAAGTGTGTTGATGACATCCATGCCGAGGGAATACTGCCTGCTGGCCATTATTGAAGATAAATTCAAAATAAATAGAAAAAAATCAGAAATTTGCAAAAAATAAAAAATAAATCAGAAATTAGCATTTGAGGGAAAATAGACCTCATGGCAATATATGGCATCTAAGCCAAAACCAATGTCAATGAAGAGGTAGACAAACCATCCACCCACACTTTCCAACTATAAAGAACCAAACAAGTATCAACACTGTTCGACAATTTATAATTATGTGATAACTTTGCTGTTTGATCACTTACCCCTATAAAGGTATTTCAGGGTCGATGTTGACCCCTTTGGGGGGGGGGGGTAAAAAAACGGGGAAGGAGGGAAGTTAGACGAAAATCAGTCCTAAAGCAGACAAAGGCGTGTAGACTAGTCCCCCTTGCAGGTCGATCACTTCCATATTCGAGACAGCTGATGATTTATGAGGAAAAAACAGGTTTTGAACATGCTGTAGGGGTCGCGTATGACCCATCATACCTGTCCAGGGTTGTTCTCACTAACATGATTCTTTAAACTGTTCAATTAAAACAGTTTCTATAAATCTATCAAAATCATCCCTACACTCTGCTGCTTTACACCATTTATAAAACCAATCTGATTGTTCTCTACTATATTCTACATATGTCTGCTTATCTGGTTTTGTCCAACTCCTAAACTCCATTTTATAAGTTTTGGGTGTTAATTTATAGGCTTGTGAAAAAAGAAAAAAAAACATTTTTTTCAAGATTTCAAAATCATATACTCTATAGGTTACTCAAAAATAGAAGCATAAATCTTTTGTGCCCTACCAAACAAAACTCTTAAAAACATATAATTCCAAAATTCTGCTGACCACTAGTTGGAACAACTAACAGTTTAAATTCAATACCAAGCCCTAATATCGCAACAGGGTCTGCCCCTCTCTTTTATTCTTCTCCTGCACTTCTCTTTCTCCCTATTTCCTTAATCTTTCCCATTCTGAGTACCTGCCTTTGAGCTATAAATTGGATTGTATCCAGGGGTACTCTTCCTTTCCCCATATTCCCTACTTCCCTATTGTTGTTATTGTGGTTAACACTAGTAGGCTGTAATACACTTGCGTTTCTTAGCTTTTGTCTCAAAACAGACAAAATATTCATCTAAATCCTTAACATCAAAAGGAGGTACAACTCGATCTTCATTAAAAATGACTTACCTAGATTTTTTCATGATCACTAGAACGAGTCTGCTTAATTTTTTCTAGTCCTAACACTTTTTGAACTTTAAGCTCTATCTGAGCTTCGCTATCTTTGGCTCTCTACTCGCTTGTAATTGTTCATGTTTTAATTCTGCTTCTAATTGCTCACGTTCTAAATCTGCTTCTTTTCTCTCAAACTCAGTCTGAGCCACTATTTTTTTTTCTCTTAAACGAGCTTCTATTCTAAGCCTTTCAAGTTCCACAGAAGGTACAGCAGAACACACTGATTCTCTATCCATCGTATCTAACACATTCTGAGGTAACATTGTCTTTAACGTAAGGTTTAACTAACACATGTTTAATATCCCCTTTCTTCATTGAATTTTGAACATTAAGCTCAAGATGTTTGCCTAAACTCACTAAGCTAGATTTCTTGAGATCACTTAACTTCTCAACTTGTGGATCCTCACAAAATTCGTCAAAAAACTCTACTGTATTAAAACCTGATATGTTTGCTGGCTATTTCATACTAGTAACAAAATACGTTTACTTCATGAACGATGTTTGAATTAAAAACAGAATAACAACAACAACAATAATAACAATAGGGAAGTGGGGAATATGGGGAAAGGAAGAGTACCCCTGGATACAATCCAGTTTATAGCTCAAAGGCAGGTACTCGGGATGGGAAAGATTAAGGAAATAGGAAGAGACAGAAGTACAGGAGAAAAGTAAAAGAGAAGGGCAGACCCTCTTGCGATATTAAGTTATTGGTATTATTTTATTGGTTAGCTTTTCCAATACAGAATAACAATTCAGATCCCAGCCAACCGCCCAGTTCTGTTACGTTCATCTACTGCACAAGACGTAGATTATGCAAAATCTACTCATAATTTTTTCTTAAACAATAGCAAAAAACTAACCTTAATATGAAAATAATATCCAACAAACAGAAAATAAAACTATATTCAAGATTTAACATAAATATATACAGCATTACTCAAAAATTCATCGAATACTCACATCACACCAAAACTAACCTGTGCCTGCAGTGTTTGTTTAGACTCGGTGCTGACAACAACGCTCCTGGATTATGTAATCGTAACCTCCCGAAATTTTCACTGCAATTCCTGTAGAGTTCAACCACAATGTCCGTTTTTCATTTAGGAAAAAGGGCATGGAACTTTTATGAAGAAGAAGAAAGACACTGAAGACTATTTCAATGGCCAAGTTTGTGACTGAAATAGCTGTGTGGCTTACGAGCTGCGCCACGCTGAGATCTTCAAAACCTTAGCAAAATTGAACTTTTTTGTAGACCCAAAAGTTCAAAATCACCATGTCAGTTGTGACTGTGAGGGTTGCAAAGATGCCACTTTCAAAATTATCGAGCATGATAAATTGGTTGAAGTCAAGAATCTTGAGCACAAGATGAAGAAAAGAAAGAAGGCTTCTGTCACATCTTCACCAGCGCCAGACTTAGCCCCAACATCACCTATTGTGACTCCAAGGACTGAGAGCACAGACTGGTCCTTGTTTGTCCCTACAACTCCACAGCAATCAGGTGCAACAGCGATCATCCCTTCTACCAACGAGCCTGAGTCCTCCAACGCCATGGAGACCGAACAAGGGGCCCACTCCATGGACTGCAACTGCACTGATTGTCTCCAAACTCTCCTGCAAGAAGCCAGTGTCATACAAGAAAACATCTCAGCTTCACAGCCAAAGAAGCCTCTGCCAAAGTTTCGACTTTCACAGGCAAACCACGAGCTCTCTTATGCCTCTGTTGCTGCCCTGACTGCCAAGCCTAGCATGAAACTCACTGCAAGACCTAACAGGAAAGGTGATCTTATCATATATCCCAAGGACATTAAGACAGCCAGATTCCTACAGGAAGACTCCACCTTAACACTGCTGGATCCTGCCTTTATCAGGAAGAAGGCAATCATTACCAGGTATCCTGTGACGATGCCTATCTCCATTGTAACCTCGCGCAGCAACATTGACTGTGCTATTCGCTGCACAAGCAAGGATGACGTTCCTGTTCGACGCCTAATCACCACCTTTAAAGGTCCAGTTCCTTCCAAACTGGACTTAGGAGTCTGGGGTACTTTCCCAATCGAGGATTATACACCTGAGCCCCTTCGATGTTACAGATGCCAACACTTTGGACATCATAAAGAAGAATGCAGAGGCCCCATTATCTGCGGTATCTGCAGCCAGCGACATAGCACAGAAGTGTGCATAAAGGCCCATAAAGAAGGACGACAAACCACATCAAAGTGCCCCAATTGTTCGAAGCCACACCATGCTTGGAACAAGCGCTGCCCAGAGCGTCTCAAGAGGATAGCAGCTATGAAGAATACATCCTCTTCAAACCAAAACAAACCAGCTCCATCCCAGTCACCTAAAGAACAGAGAACTCCTCGCCAGAGAAGACTAACTCAGCCAACTCCTGCTCCTGCTTCTACATCTACAACTGCTCCTGCATCTACACCTACAACTGCTCCTAAAAAGGACCAGCAACGAACTGCAACTGTTCCTGAGAAGGATCAGCACCGACCTGCAACTGCTCCCCAAAGGGACCAGCAACGACCTTCATCCTCATCCCCTTCCCAAACCTTGACTCAACCAATTGAGTCTCTCACCTTGCAAGACCTCATACCTATCGCCTTCCAGATCCTTACCAAAGTCCTCTCCCTTTCATCAACCTCCACCTTCCAGCAACTCCTGCAACAGTTCCAGTTTTCAGCCACTGAGCAGAGATAATCCTTCCCTGCTTGCAATCCTCCCCTTCCCAATTCCTTATTCCTAAAAGGAGAATAGTTATTACAAGGCTGTCTTCCTCATAAGGAAACAGCTCTTGTTTTTCCTGTCTCCTACCCTCTTTCCCTGTTAACCCTCTTCCTACCCTATCCTTAGGGGGCCTTTCTCGTGCTTACTGTCCGAGCATTGCACAGAAATGGCCCCCTCCCCCTTTCCATCCCAAGAGCAGGAATAAGCTTCTTTGCTTAAACCTACTCCTTTTCTCTCCTACTAAAAATTCCTTCTCTCCTCTCCCAGTCTCTTTTACTTACCGGGACTTGCTACTATCAATACTATTTTCTCTGACTAAAAACTTTCTTTTGTGGACCTAAAAAGGAGTCCCCTTTTTCGGGTTGCTTTCTGCCCCTTTCCATATCTTGTCAAACCTCTCCTTCATCCCTCATACTAAATCCTTTTATTCCTTATCCTGCATACTTTTCCTGTTCCAGACTCTTTCCAATCCTACCTCTTCTTTTTAATACACAATATTTGCTCCTTTAGGAGTTCTCATTCCAGATAGCTATTCTCTTACGGGCTGTCTAGGACAAGAGCCTGTGTCATGCTAAAAGGCATGGCAATCTTGAAGAAGAAGAAGAAGATGTACCTGCATTTACACTCTCTCTCTCTTACTCAAGAGACTGTTTATCAACAAATTTTCTTTTCGTGGACTAAAAGAGGAGTCTCCCTACTGGCCCTGTGGCCTTTTTTCCGTTGTCATGCCAGTAAACCTACCCCTTTTTACCCCTGTTGTTTTGCCTAGTGGTAGCAAGAGGGACCTGTCCCTCATTCAGTTATACGGGCATTGACTTGGAATCTGCTATGCAAATTCCAGCCCATGGGATGCTTAGTATATTACCATTACCCTACCTGAGAAATAAATTCTAAGCTGCTGAATGAGGTTAAGCAGTTCATTCGAAACTACCATTACTTTTTGGCCTTATATCATTAGCTTTGGCTATCTAGATTTAATGTAGTTTAAACCATTACCCTGAAAAGTAATATATCTCATTGATTTTATAACCCTTTTAGCATTAACATAAACTACTTTAACCCTGTTCAGATTGCAAATCCCCTTTAACAAATTTAATTTAGTCATTTCAGATAACCTCTCTTATGAGCTGCTAATGCAAGAGCCCGTGTCTTACACAAGGCAAGGTAATCTACACACACACACACGGATACATGTCCCTATGCACTGACGACGTAAGAGGCCGTGTCCAGTAAAAGGCTGGGCAATCTATCAAGCAAGCGAGCAAGGATAAATATATGAACTGCACAATAGAGGAACTGGGAACTGCAGCCCAGGAAGTAATCAGGAGTACAAAAATAGCAGGGACGCAGACCTACTACACTGATAGTACTGTAGATCCTAGTATTTAGACAACAGGAGCTGCAGTATATTCCAATAACTTTTCGGCCAGCTGGAGAACATCCAACTGGATTACCAGTCACATTGGAATATTACGGACTGAGAGAGCAGATGAGCTAGCCAAATGCACCAGACGCATAGACAGAGTATAGGTACACAAGGGCCATGGACATAGTGCCTCCCCCATTGACAGATGCACGTCAAGAAAGTCTATATGCATCCACAGACTCAGGCTGGGGTATAAAGCAAATTGGGAGATGATGGAAAATAATAATGAAAGTCCCTGTGAATATTGTGACGTCACACAACAACAGGCTCCCATGCACTACCTGCTAGAATTTAGCTAAAAAGCATAACTGAGAGATAACCTTCAAGCGGAAATCAACTCGTAACACACCAGGCAGACTGCAGTCACATTGGTAAAAGCAATTATCGAAAATATAGAAATCCACAGACAACTGCTGTCAAACCTACCTCCGCTGAGGTAACAACCTCTGAAACCCTCATCAGAATCCATCTCATCCCCTCTCCGTAAGGCCCTAGACACATCATCCCCTGTATATTTCCCTAACTTTATCTACTAATAAAATATTCCGCAGGGACCCTAGTTGGACAACCCTACCTGCAACCTTTTTCTACGTTTCAAAGGCCTTACAAACCCTGCAAACTACCACTATCCGTGACATAATAGACCCCTTCCACTACCACCATCATCCTTCCTCTGTTTGCATCTGTCTCTACAACTAAAAACCTTTCAAATTTCCCATTGTTTAACAACCAACCTGTATTTTATATGTTACCTACGGACCGAACAAGGGAAAGGCCCGTACCAAAAAGAATTGTTGGCTACTATACAATGAACGAACGAAAGTTGTTACCAAGTAAGACGAGTTAACTTTCCAAACTTTTATAAAGCAAGGGACAGATGCTGGTGTGTAGTTTCAGATATAAACTGTTGACAGGAAGAATTATGGCTCCTGATTCTAATAATGAATACTAATTCAGTCTTTTTTATCTTCTTCAAAATACTTAGTCGGTTTGTGTAGTCACTAAAGTCCAGAGTCAGAGAGGGTGTAGCTGAAGAGTGTCTCCAACAAAAGAAGTGTTCTGTCAGGTCTCTCTTGTTTCTGCCTCCTCCTAATCTCTAAAATGGGCTGCCAATATAAGAACCCGTGTCCAGCACAAGGCTGTACACTCTTAAAAGCAAGCAATGATATTTCTGCCAGCTCAAGAACTCTCCTATCTGGCACAAGGGACACCCAGCTCTCTGCCAGTTTGGTGGCAAACATTTTCAGCTCTGACATACACTGTCGACTTTCCAATAAGCTATTTTAGCAGAACCTTCATCTGTTGTTACTGCTATAGTAAGGAGCACCAGCACTATCAAGACTTCTGTTATGTTGACAAGAAAAAATTCAAGGAATACACTGCATACTATGATCAGAAGGGAAAAGCTGTGTTCCTTGCTCTGAAGCTGGCTTCAGAGCTTGGCTTGCAGCTTGATTGGGACTGTGTCCAGCACAAGATATTGTGCAGATGCAGTGATTGTGATCTGTACCACGACATTGTATATCAACTTGTCAATAGAAGGAATAGTGAGCTTCCGTTGCACAAGAAACCACTATCACTGAAGCTCATCAACATTGAGATCCCACACTTCCATACCCCAGGAGTTCTCCAGAAGATAATGAAGACCCTGGCAGGCCACCTAGATAGCCCAGTTTTAAATTGAATCCAAATATCGACTGCACGAAAGCTACACCTAATAGATATTATCAAGAACGTGGTCTTACTGTTCTTGACCCTTCTCCTCAACCAGTGAGGATGCCACCTGCCAAGAAGAAAAAGAGTGGAACAACAGCCAAACCACCTACTGCCACCCCCACTGCCACACTACCTACAAACACTCTAAAAACAGAAAAAGAAGTGTCAGCCATGGACCTGGATCCTTCCAAAGACACTCGCCATCCTGCTCGGGCTGAGGCTCATCAGCCACACTGAAATTGCACATCCTCCCTAACACAGCTACTTTCTGAAGTCACTGCCACACTCACCCCAACTGTTGGGCTTACTCCAGAACTTGCTAAAACCACTGTCACACTCACTCCAACTGTTGAGCCTGCTCCAGAACCACGGCCCACCTCTATGGATCCAGAGCACCTGCCAAAATACAAGTTACCAGCTGTGGAAGGTGTACCATCCTATGCAGCAGTTGCTGCCATTGCAGCCTCGAACCAAGGAATAAAGATCTCTGTCAGAGCCATTCTGAAGGGTGACATGATCATTAAACCTAAGGATCAGGATAGCAATAGCCTTTTTCACAGGGAAACCTCCCTGGCCTATCTTGATCCTGCCAGGAAATTGAGGAAAGCAGTTGTCTCCAGATATTCTGTTAATATGCCACTGTCCTTCATAACTGACTGCAATAATGTTGCCCATGCTGAACCCCATTTAGGCAGCCATAAACAGCCTATCAGGAAAGTCATGTTTACCTTCATTGGGCCAATCCCACAGTCAATGTACCTCAGACTATGGGGAATTTTCCCCATAGAGGACTTAGACATCGACCCCTTACGCTGTTTCAACTGCCGACGTTTTTGCCACCTCAACGAGAACTGCAGTAGCTCAACGGTCTGTGGAGTATGGAGCCACCAGCATCCCACCCAAGAATGCATTAACGCCCACAAGAGTGGGTCATAGACCCATCCGAAGTGTCCCAATTGTGGTGGATCTCACCACGCTGGGAACAGGAGGTGTCCAGAGCAATTTAGAAGATTGACAGCACTACAGAGCGTCCCACCTACCACTGCAGCAGCTGCCCCACCACAGCCACCTAAGCCCCAAAGAGCTCCACGTTTCAGGCGTCCATGTAAGACTTCCACTGATCCTGACCCAGTCACCCCCACTCCTGTCACTGCGGTCAAGCTCTTGTGGCTGAGCGACTGCAACTTCATACCTAAAGTTATGCTCTCGGGGCTGAGCAACTGTGCGTCCTTTCTGAGTGCCTGTCTTGGTTGTTTGCTGTTGGTCAAGCTGATTTTCTTGCATATGTGTCTAGTAACTTTGATTGCTCTGGTTTGAGCAATACACTTGAGCAGATTGTCGTGAGCCGAGATCTGGCCAGACTCTCACCGCACTGGTTGGGTCTTCCACCTTGGGGGCTATGACTGACTGTCTAAGAGCCCCATCCGTGAATAATGTCCAGGAAATCTATGCACGCACGCACCTGTCCTTTTATAATTGGATCAATACTCTAGAGAATTCTGGATCGTTCAAGGCTAACATTGCGCAGTAGCGACCCTCCAGGAACCCACTCTCGAATCATCTTGTTGAACTCACGTTCGTCAGACGGCTAGCGCCGAAGTACAGTAGTTTTGAGAAGTGTCTGGAACACCTGCTCCAGACACGATAATATTTTTAGTTACAAATACATCAACATTTATAACAATTAATCATCTATTTTTTTTATTTTTACATCAACATATATAAAATAAAACGAACTATTTTATTTTTACATCAATATACATGAAAAATAAGCAATTTTCAGAAGTTTAGTAATCCAATGTACATAAATTTACTGTAAAATATAACACTTGAGAGTACGAATTCATTACAAAATAATAAAGAGCGTTTGCTTACATTCTGGACTTATTATCAGTCCTAAAAAGGAAGTTGGTAGCGATGCATTGATTTTTGTTTTGAACTTTGTTTTTGTTGTTTTTTTTGAGTAGACAGACGGAGACTGTCTTGACAAAATTGCAGTTCTTGAAAGATTGTTTTCCAGATCAATTACTAAGGTTTTACCAGAAAACGTCATTTGAAAGATGATTTATAATCTTCCCGAATCTTCCAGTATTCCAGGCAAAAAAGAAAATGCTCTGACGGGAGGAGAATTGTGAAGGATAAGATTCATCCTGTGTAAAGTCAATTGGGAGGGAAACATGGATTTTCTTTTAAGGTGTCTTAGACAATAAAGTTGTTAAAGGATACTTATTATGGGTTTGATGATGACGTGATTATTAATTGGGGTCTGCAGGGGGGATCTAGAAGAGGAAGGGAAGAGCCTTCGGGCGTTAATTTTCCCTCTGGAATCAATTTGAAGGTTTCAAAAGACTGAGATGAAAGAAAAGATTAATAGTTTATTACCAATTGTGAACAAGAAAGAAAGAAAGAATTTTCATCTATTACTAATAGTGAAGTTTTGTAGTAACTGACTACATCGATGTAGGCGAGAGGTTTCATCCAAAAGTTATCTTAACAATGTTACCAGTGTGGGATGTTCTTTATTATACTTCAAAGTAGATATCATTCCTTGGAAGGAAGAATTCAATTCGAGAGACGAATCATACACTGATGCCAGATTGAAGGAACCCAATTAAGGTTTAAAGGCTGCTCATAAGTGGTAAAGGCAAAGGAAATTGAACTTGCCCTCGCAAGCTGGACAGACATTGCCTTGGAGACTTACCATATACACATATGATCAGCACCCACGCACCTCTCCACCCAACCCAGGACCAGGCAATGGCTGCTGATGACTCAGCAAGGAAGGTGAGGTTTCAGACACTAAAGAAAGTTTCCGTTTGAGTGGTACTTGAACCCCCTTCCTGGGAGCGCCAGGCAAGTACACTTCCAATAGGCCACCACAAGTTATAATTACTGGGATTGGATTCCAGCCAAATGAAATAACCAATTAAATTCGGTTCTTTTTGGAAGATGCAATAAAGAACAAAGGATTGTGCAAGTTACAAAAAGCTTAATTATCTAAATTCAACATTGGTTTCTGAATATCCATCAACCCTTCTGTTACAGATCCAAGCATTGTTCAATATCTTTTATGAAATAATGTTATTAAATGCTATATGTATATGTTGGTCTTCACTCCAATGCTGGAAAACAGTATTCAGTTGTTACAAATAAAGTAAGAAAAGTAACATTACTTACCAGTCATTTTCTCTCAACCAAATAAAGATGATTTACTATAGGTGATGAATGGAATAATTATTTCAATTTATACAACATTTATTACTTCTTTTGGTTTTATTGTATATTATTACATGGCAATGTATCCTAGTATTCCAACTACTTTTTCTTATAGGAAAAATTACGCTACCTTCGAAAATAACACTCGTTCCCGTCGCAAATGAATAGTTACAGAAATATATATACATCTATATCCGCCGATAATGGGGGACCCCCTTTGGGAACCCGGGGTTTTGGGTGGTGAAAACATACTGGGGAACCGATATATAACCGTAATTCAGTCCTTTTCTTCTCTATACATTTCTTTCTGGTATTTATTATAACCGTAGGAATAGACAAATCAGTATACCTGGATATATTTGGGAGGAGCCGTTTCAAAGGTTATTTCTTGTAGTAATACAGTAACCAGTGCTGCCAACGCCTGATGTAGATTAAATGTTAGTATTCCATACCTGATGTAGATCAAATGTTAGCATTTCATGCTAACATTAGCACCCATTTGTCCGTTCGTTCGTTCGCCCCATCTTCCGTCCTGCGCATATATAACCCCCCTGCACAGGAGTTTCTCTCCCTTATTACTCTTTTTATTACCGTATTATTTTCTCATTTTATATTCCCATTCAATATTATTTATCATACATTCCATTTTACCTTCTTATATTGGGTTTATTTGTTTGGTTATTTCCTTTCCCATTTGTACGTACGTTCGTTTCATCAGTTTCCGACCTGCGCATATATCACCCCCCCCCCCTGCGCAGGAGTTTCCTCTCCCCCATTACTCTTTTTATTACCGTTTTTTTTTCTCATTTTTTATTCCCATTCAATATTGTTTATCATTCATTCCATTTTACCTTCCTATATTGGGTTTATTTGTTTGGTTATTTCTTTCTCTCTTCCTGGTTGCACATAAATACTTACTCTGGACTAGTTTTTTTATCCAGTTAATTCTCGGTATGATCATCTCATTTTATATTCCCATTCAATATTATTTACCTTCCATTCCATGTTACCTTCCTATAAAGTTTTTATTTATTTTTGTTGGTTAGTTTCTTTTCTCTCCTCTGTGTCTTATAAAACTTTTCTTTGGTCTAGTTTCCGTATTTAGTTCATTCATGTTTTCCCTCTTTTGTTCGTTGTTTTTTCCTTAACCAATCACCACTCTAGGCCTATTCAGATATCTCCCTACCCCCCCCCCTTCCTTTATATCTTTATCCGCTCTTTTCATACCCATCGTTCCAATGCCTTTCCCGTTTTACCCTTTGACCTGGTTAGTCGTTCTTCGTTACTAAGTGCGTTTTTTTTCCGTATTTTGAGATGGAGCATATTATAGAAACTTGTTCCGGTTGCAGCATTCCGTATCTAAAAGCAGTGGCTCAATTCCATGGTGATTTTTTTGATAATTCAGGTAATGTTGAGCATTTTCTTAAATCTCACAGCGTTATTCCTCAACGTTTAAACTGCCCCAAGTGTCGTGCGCTTTTATCTTATAGGGCAGACATTCACAGGTTTTATTGCTCTACTGAAACCACCATCCGTAAAACTAAGAAGAAACGTCGTTGTGGGTATACTGTTACGGCCTATAAAGGTACTTTTTTGGACCAAAGTCGGCTACCCCCATGGAAGATAATATTATGTGCGAACCACTTTTTGCATAAACATTCGGACCATGAGACCCTCATGGATGGTATCGACATATCTTCAAAGACTAGTGTGGATTGGAGAAGTTTCTGTTCGGAGGTTACCGAATACTTCTTCGATAATCAAGAGGCGATTGGTGGTGATGGAGTTACTGTTGAAATAGACGAAACTCATTTTGGTAAAGCTAAATACAACCGTGGTAGACCGTTAAGTGCCATATGGGTCTTTGGGGGTATTGAACGTGTGTCTAAGAAATTTTTCATTATCCCTTTAGTTCCCCCCTTTCTACTAAACGAGATTCTTCTACTCTAATTCCCCTCATCCAGAAGTATATTAAGCGTGGTAGTATTATTATGAGTGATAAGTGGGCTGCATACAACTCTCTATTGGAATTTGGTTACGTTCATAAGTCGATTAATCATTCGGAGCATTTCGTTGACCCCCTAGACCCAACCATCCATACTCAAAATATAGAACGTCTCTGGAGAGAAGTGAAGGAGTGGGTTCAGAGACCTGGAATCAAGGCTGAACATTTCAAGCAATATTTTTCCAGGTTCTTTTTCACCCACTACTATCCTCGACATACGTTGCTCCACCACTTTTTCATTACTGCCAGTCGCCTCTACCCTCCTTTACACCAACAGACAATCGACCCCCCCTACCCACAAGACCCCGATGACCCCCATCCATCCTCATCTCAGTCATAGAAGTTAATCCGTCAGTCTCTTCCTTCCGTGTCCATCAAGTTTCGACGTTTTCTTCATAAAAGTAAGTCATTCCTCAATAGTCATTATTCGTGTTTTGTGACCGGGGTACTTCTAGGCAAGGTTAAGTGGGTTTGTTAGGTTCTGTGGCCTTTCTGTACTTTTTATATATTTCGTAACAGTTATATGGAGAAATTATTGAATATACCTGAGGAAATATTTAGCAGTTCTAGCACTAGTAATGCCGTCGTGTCGTTGGTAGTTCTGTGTACCATTCGTCACCGTTGGTAGTACTGTGTATCAAGGTAAGTCATTCCCCCATTCTTATTATATGTGTTTTGTGACCGGGGTACTTCTAGGCAAGGTTAGGTGGGTTTGTTAGGTTCTGTGGCCTTTTGGTACTCTTTATTTATTGTGTAATAGTTATATGGAAGTATTATTTAGTTTACGTATGGAAACATTCATTTCTACCTCTAGTAATGACATCGTGCCGTTGGTAACACTGTGTACCATTCGTCATCGTTGGTAGTTCTGTCAACCATTGGTAACGTTGCTAATGTTATCGTCCCCTACATCTGTTGTTTATATATTTTAACTCGGTATATATGTCCCCAGTGTTAATATTTATATGGTTCATTTGTATTGTATTTCAGTGTGTGATTTCGTACAGGAAATAGCCTATATGATTTCCTATAGTAGATATCGTGATTTAACTGGTTTTCTCATTCATTTCATCCGTAATAACATCAACCAATTCGTCAACTTATAACTAACCGAATTGGTTGATCTGTTTGTTTGCGATTGAAATGGTCATCAAAATCGGTTAAATCTCGTTATTTGCTATAGGAAATCATACATTTCTTGTGCGTAGTCACACCATGGAATAATATACAAAATTACCCTTCTTTTATCACAAGATCAGGGTCACTTTAATTTTACAGTTAAAGTAAAGAAGTGAGCACTGAGCCGAGCTATGAGAGCACACTGAAGCACAGTAGTTGGAATGCTAACAGTATTATCACTTGCATTACATAATTTTAATGCGATCTGATAACAAGTAGAAACCATGGTGGCATGGTTGTTGTCTATTTGTTGATGTCTACCCCTCAAATGTGGGGGTATTCAATAATAACGTGAAGAGCATTGGCTGAAGAAATATCTTACCATAACTTTTCAATCAACGTTATCATACTCTTTTTAAAATTCTGATTTCTTTTTCTATCACTATATATGTAAATTTTCACTAAATCTTCTACGTGATATTAAAATTTTCATTTACAATTATACAAAAATAATTATCAACACAAAACCATATTCTTAAAAGGTGAAAAAATCAATTCTTTTGAAAATACATCATCATGATGAAAAAATATCTTTCCATCACATTACATCAGGAATTTGCGTAATATTAAAAGTTCACTGAGATTGGAGGAAGCCTTTCCTGTTCCATCAGTAATTAATAAGTAAAGATATTGAATGATAGAATGCAAACGTAAAAACTTTATTCATGTTGACTATAATCACTATTTGTGCAATGGAATTTTTTATAGAAATAGGAAAAAACAGAAAAACTATCATCACAGTTCTCTTTCGTTTTCTGTCTTGACTTTTAAGGGGGACTAAATAAAACCCAATTCTTTATAATAAGTTTATTAAAGTTTATATGTTATTAAATGTTGCATTTTTAATTCTTCTGATTCTATAATGATCATTGGTCGCTTTTTTTAATTAGGTTTGAGGGGAAACACGAACATCTGCTCTTCTATTCTGTTGTGAGATTTCATAAAAACTGTTATAATTACGAAAAAAAATTCAGATTTTCAATATTAGAATGAGATAGAGAGAGAATCTGCAAAACTATAGCAGTTATAGTTTCTTTTCTTCCTTTTTTATGCTGATAATTTAGTTAGATTGAGAGAGAGAGAGAGAGAGAGAGAGAGAGAGAGAGAGAGAGAGAGAGAGAGAGAGAGAGAGAGAGAGAGAGAGCTTTTACTATAAAATAGATGTATCCGGAAGCAAAGCGATCAACGCAACAAAGACAGGAGATAATAGCAAGGAAACAAAGAATTTAACTTGAGAACATTTTCTTTTGACCTATGATGGAAGGAAGAGAAAAGAAGTCTCACTCTCGAATGACTGTGAGTCACTGATCAGTCACAGTCACTCTACACATATATAGTTCCCCTGACTGACATTGGCCCGGAAGTCCCATCTCAGACTGCGAGTCTCTCACTAAGCTGGCACAACTCTCATGCTGATATAGTAGCCCTGACATTTGCTCACCTATAAGTGAGTCTTGTGGTATAGTGGCCACGTCATACTGACAATGGAAAGACCAGCTTTCGACTCTCCCACAGATCAGAAAAAAGTATTGTTATTGCTCTTATTAATAATCCTTTTAAAATATTTTGCTGCCCAAGGCCCTGTATATAGGAACTTAACTGTACTAAAATGCCTAGTTACAGGGTATCGAAATATATAATAATATTAATTACACTGGTGAAAAAAGTATTTTTTATTAAGTGACTTAAAAAATTACAAAATAAACAGCTTTTAATTTTTGCTTCATAAATACACATTAACAGCAATGAAGACTTTGAAGTAAACGAAAATAAATTGATTTCAAAACAAAATTCCATCAGCAGTACAGAAACATTCAAACATAACATAATAAAGTTCACTATCAAACACTCACAAGATTTATTTACATATCAGAGTTAAGAAGGAAATACATATATACTTTTTATTATTTGGTAGAAAATGGAATATATATATATATATATATATATATATATATATATATATATATATATATATATATATATATATATATATATATATATATATATATATATATATATATATATATATATATATATATAATCTTCCTTACCACGAAGATAACTCAAAATATGGTAGTGTATATAATGAAAATTGAAAGAAGTTTATATGTAAAAATGCTCTACAGTTTCGTCCGCCAATTGACCTCTTCTTGGAGCGTTTATTATGCAAAGAAAGGATACACAGTTTTGTACATACAGGAAAGGCTTCAAATCGTAAAAAACCACAAAAATAAAAGGATAAAGATATACTATTACTTACCAACTTTTGCATGTGGGGTAATAATAGTATATTTTTATCCTTTTTTTTTGACAATTTGAAGCCTTTTCTGTATGTACAAATGTGTGTATTATTACTTTGCATAATAAACCCCCCAAGAAGAGGTCCATTGGCAGACGAAACTATAGAGCTTTTCTACATATACACCTTTCAATTTTCTTTAGCGTGTTACTAGTTGATGTCCGCTTGAAGGTTATCTCTCAGTTATGCTTTTCCTCTACATTCTAGCAGGTAGTGCAGGAGGGCCGGTTGTGGTGTGACGTCACAATATTAATAGGGTCTTTCATTCTTATTTTCCTTCATCTCCTAATTTGCTTTATACACCAGCCTGAGTCTGTGGATGAATATAGCCTGCTCTCTTGGCGTGTGTCTGTCAATGGGGAAGACACTAGGTCCGTGACCCATGTGTACCTATACTCTGTCTATGTGTCTGGTGCTTTTGGGCTAGCTCATCTGCTCCCTCATTCCTTGGTATTCTAATGTGACTGGGAATCCAGTTGAGAGTCACAGGTCTGTCTCTAATTGTGCTGATATAAGAGTGCCTTGATATTAGCTAGTAGAGCCTTAGTTTCTTTGTTCTTTTCCTTTTGCAAGGCATGCATTGAGGATCTTGAGTCAGAATGAATGACTAGAGGTTCTTCATTTTCAATGGAGTGTTTTAGTGCTTGTTTTATTGCGACAAGCTCTGTCTGCATGGTGGAGGCATTGTTGGATGTTCTCGTTGTTGTTGTTGTTGAAGATTGCCATGCCTGTAGCATGACACAGGCTCTTGTCCTGGATAGCCCGTAGGAGAATAACAATCTGGAACGAGAACTCCAAAGGAGCCAAAAATTGGTGTGTTAAAAAGGAGAGGTTGGATTTGAAAGAGTCTGGAACAGGAAAAAGGATGCAGGATGAGGGATTAAGAAGGGATTTGACAAGACATGGAAAGGGACAGAAAGTAACTCGAAAAAGATGGACTCCTTTTTGAATCGACGAAAGAAAAGTTTTAGCTAGAGAAGAAGTATTGATAGCAGCAAGTCCCAGTAAGTAGGAGAGACTGGTAGAGGAGAGAAGGATTTTGCAGTAGGAGAAGAAAAGAAGTTGGTTTAAGCAAAGAGGCTTATCATTGCTCTGTGGCTGGAAAATGCATTTGTTACAGGAGCTGGAGGAAGGTGGGGGTCAAGGGTAAGGAAAGGACTCAGGTGAGGATCTGGAAGCCGATAGGTATGAGGTCTTGCAAGGTGAGAGACTCAATTTCTTGAGCCAAGGTTTGGGAAGGGAATGAGGATGACGTCGTTGCTGGTCCTTATAAGGAGCAGTTGCAGGTCGGTGCTGATCCTTATGAGGAACTGTTGCTGGTCGGTGCTAATCCTTATGAGGAGCAGTTGCCGGTCGGTGCTGATCCTTATGAGGAATAGTTGCTGGTCGGTGCTGGCGATGAACGTTGTCGATGGTCACGATGATCCGAATGGATGTTCTCCAGCAGGCCGAAAAGTTACTGGAATATAATGCAGCTCCTGTTGTCTGAATACCAGGATCTACGGTGCTATCAGTGTAGTAGGTCTGCGCCCCTACCGTTTTTTTACTGATTGCTTCCTGAGCTACAGTTCTTAGTCCCTCCATTGTGCAGTTCATATATTTATCTTTGCTCTATAGATTGCCCAGCCTTTTGCTGGACAAAGGCTCTTGCAACGGCAGTGCATAGGGACATGTATCCGAGTGTGTGTAAATATTTATGTTAAATTTTGATTATAGTTTTATTTTCTGTTTGTTGAATATCATTTACATATTGCTGTTAATTTTTTTATATTGTTTAAAAAACTTTATGAGTAGATTTTGCATAATGTACGTCATATACAATAGAATTGGGGGCCTGGTTGGGATCTGAATTGTTATTCTGTTTGTTATTCCAACATCGTTCCTGGAGTAAACGTATTTTGTTACTTGTATAAGTAAAAGTTTAATACCATCAGGTTTTTTGACGAATTTTGTGAGGATCCACAAGCTGAGAAATAAAGTGATTTTGAGAAATCTAGCTTAGTGAGTTTAGGCAAACATCTTGAGCTTAATTTTAAAAATTCAATGAAGAAAGGGGATATTAAACATGTGTTAGTTAAACCTTACGTTAAAGACGATGTGTTACCTCAAAATGTGTTAGATGCGATGAATAGAGAATCAGTGTGTTCTGATTTACCTGCTGTGGAACTTGAAAGGCTTAGAATAGAAGCTCGTTTAACAGAAAAAGAGTTAAAAGCTCAGGCTGAGCGTGAGAGAAGAGAAGCAGAGATAGAAC
>NC_090749.1:24733542-24741042 GCF_036898095.1 Palaemon carinicauda | reverse complement strand
GGAAGCAGAGGAAAGAAAAACAGAGGATACTAATTGGTGTCAGGATATTTTCAGAAATAGTTTAGAGCTAGATCAGATAGAGATGGAACAGGTAATAAGGCTAGGGAAGCGAAATGAGGGGGGAAGGGGACGACCTAGGCCAGTGCTTATTAAATTTAAAAATGAAGAAATGAAGTGGAAAATCCTAAAAAGTGCTAAAAAACTAAAACATGAACAAAATCCTTTGAAAAAAAGAGTTGGGATAACAAAGGACATGACGAAAAAGGAAAGAGAGGCTATGGCAAAACTTAGGGAAGAGCTTAAAGAAAAACAAGATAATGGAGAGAATGGCTGGATGATAAAAAACGGGAAACTCCTCAGAGAACAGGGGGCCAGAGAAAGGAGGTAGAGATAGGACCACAAAAAATGCAAAAGGGGAACAGAAAAAGGAATGAAAACGGATCACGCGACAGACCAACGGAAAAGAATAAGAGAATTAGCTTCAAAATTATAAATATACAAGGCCTAACAAAGCAAAAATACATGGAAATGGAAAGTCTCTTAAACGATAGCTTTGACATCAACATAGTAGTGCTAACTGAAACACAACAAAAAATAGATAAGATTAATATAAGTGATGGTACAATTAAGAAGGAGAGTATGAGGGACTTTAAGGATAAAAAAGGAGGGGGGTTAATGGTGATATACAAAGACGACAAGGATATAGAAATGGAAAAAGTTAATTCGAAGAACTTAGATATATTGGATGTAAAAGGGAATATCCTTAAAAAGAAAGTGAGACTTATTGTAGTATATATGGATTGTGGCGGGGATAGGGAAGGTAAAGAGAGAAACGTAGAGATACGAGCAGAGCTAGAGAAAAAAATAGAGGAAGTAGAGGAAGATGAAGCACTGATTATAATGGGAGATTTTAATGGTCATCTAGGCTTCTTGGGATACCAAGAGGAGAATGAAAATGGAAAGAAAATACTCGAGATAATAAACAATAAAAACCTTATATTATTAAATGTAGATGAGAAATGCAAAGGAACATATACATGGGAGAGAGGTGATCAAAGAAGTGCCATAGACTTGGTGTTGGTTAATAAAGAAATGTATGAATACTTCAATGAGATGAACATAGATGAAGAAAAAGATAAAGTAGATATATCTGACCATAATCTGATTGAGGTAGAGGTCAGCGTAAAAGCGACGATAGAAAACTACAAAAAAGGATTTTGGAAAGAAAGTATGTATTACAAAACAGACGAAGAAAGTCTTAGGGAATACAGGGAAGAATTAAAAAATAATCTAGAGAGCAGAGAAATCACAAGGATGGATGAATTGGATGAAGTTGTAGAAGAGGCAGCAAAAAGAAAGCTACAAGCAAAGTACAGACGGAGAACAACTGGAGAAGAGAAAGCAAAGATAGAACCAGAGTGGATAACCAATGAAATCAGAGAGGAAATAAAAAAGAGAAAAAAACTTAACAGAGAAAAACGATGCCTGACAGGAGCAGAAAGGGAAAGAGCATTTCTTCTGTATAAACAACAAAAAGAGAGAACGCAGGTTATAATAAAGGAAGCAATGTGGGAAAATGAAAAGAAGAAGGCTAATGAAGTAAGGAAGGATAGGAACAAGATTTTCAAAAATATTGACAAACTTAAAGGGAAAAAGGAAAAGGAAGAAGAAATACAATTATATGACGAAAATGGAGAAAAACTATCCAAAGAAGTAGCAGAGGAACAAATAGATAGGTTCTGGGGTGAAAACATTTATAAAATGCACGAAAATAAAATGAAAGAGGTATGGAATAGTGAAGAAAGACAAAGTTATATAGAAAAATTAAAGGAAATAGAAAAAGAAGAAAATTCAATGGGACACTCATTCCCAATAGAAATAAGAGAGCACATGGATATGATATCACCAATAACAAGAAAGATAACACCAATGAATATTCCCAAGTTAACAGAGGATAAAGTTAAGAAAATTTTAAGAAAATTGAAAAATAAAAAGGCAGCAGGTCCAGATGAACTGAAACCAGAATTATATAAAACTATAGCTAATGACAGCAAATGTCTGGAAATCATTACAAAGTGCCTTCAAAATGAAACGAAGGAGAAGAACAAGCCCGAAAAGTGGAAAAAGTCAAAAACGAAAATGATAAAAAAAGTAAAGAAACCCACAGTAAAAGATCTAAGACCAATTGCCCTGACAAATGCCTCATACAAAATATTTATGGCCCTCATGAAAGATGAAATAGAAGAACACCTTGAGAGAAATATGGAGATGAAAGAAACGCAAGCCGGGTTCACAAAAGGAGGAAGAGTAGAAGACAACATATTCATCTTAAAATACTGTGTAGAAGAAAGCTACAAAAGGAAGGAAAGTTTAATAGTAATTTCAATAGATTTCAAGAAAGCATATGACTCAATAAAGAGGGAAAAAATAATAGAAATTATGAAAGAATATAGAATACACCCAAATGTAATAGACACAGTGGAAAAAATCTACGAAGGAGACAAAACAAAAATAAACATAGGATATGAAATAGATAAAGAATTCGAAGTAACGAGTGGGATAAAACAGGGATGTACGGGTTCAACTACTCTATTTAAACTGATTACATATAAAATAATAAATGAATTAGAAAAAAAAGGAAAAGGCTTTGAAAACGAAATAATAAAAATTAGGGCATTGTTCTTTGCAGATGACGGTCTAATAATAGCAAAAAATATAGTAGATGCAGAAGCAAACATAAGAATACTAGTAGAAATATGTAGAGAATGTGGGCTAGAAATAAACAAGAATAAGAGTCATATAATCATATATAATATGAAAGAAAAACCGGAAGAAATAGAGGGTATTAAAGTAACAGATAGTATAAAATATTTAGGAATAGAGATAGAAGGGAAAAGAAATATGTTTAAAAAACAAAAGAAGAAAATGATGGAAAAGGCAGAAAAGCTAGCAAACTTAACCTACTCAATTATTGCGAAAAGCTGCCACAAAATACTAATAGGAAAAACATATTGGAAAAATGTAGCCCTACCCGGAATACTGTATGGCACAGCAGTAATGAACATAACAGAAAGTGAAATAAAACGATTACAACAGATTGAAAACGGAGTAGGAAGAAAAATTTTGGGAGCACCATCATATGCAGCAGTAGCAACACTACGGGGAGAGATAGGAATGTCCGAAATGAAAACTAGGATAGCAGGAGGAAGGCTAAGGTTTGTGAAAGGGATAGAAGAGGGGAGAAATGATTTGCTGAAGACAATTCTGGAAGAAATGAAAGAAAATGAAAATAACAGGTGGATGAAAGAGACTAGGAAATGGATTAAAGATATGGAAATGAACGATAGAACCTTTAGGAGAATGGGAAGAGAAGAGCTTAAGGCCAAAATTAGAGAAGTAGATGGTAAAAAGTGGAGGGAAGAGATAAAAGAGAAAAATAGTTTAGAAATATACGAACAAGAAAAAGGGCAAATAGGAGAAGAAATGTTTTATGACAACAAACCAAATTCTATTATTATGTACAGAGCTAGGGCCAACTGTTTGAAATTAAACGATAGGAAAAGACATGAAGCAGGAGGTAGAGTAGAATGTAAACTATGTGGGGCAGTTAATGAAGACCTCGCCCACTTTATTCTTGAGTGTCCAGACCTCAGCGACGAAAGAAGAAACATAGTGGAATTGCAACAGCCGTATGAAGAAGAAAAGAAGAAGATAATAGGAAACGTGCTGTTCAAGAAAGAAGGAATAGAGAAAAGAAAAGAATATATCTATCAAATGTGGAAAAAAAGAGAGAAGAAAATAAAAGAATTAGAATAAAGAAGAAACCCAAGGAGGTGCCGATGGAAAGGCAAATCCCTCCGCCCAACAACAAGAACAAGAACAAGAACAAGGCGTAATATTTGTGGCATCCTTTAACGAACAAAGGCAAATCTATAACCAAGCATTTTTAGCCAGAGAGTTCTACCCTGAAGGTGTTCTTGAGCTCTGGTATGTGCGTTTTAGCTTTGCAAAATACCAATGATTAGTAAAAGGAGTTGCTGTATTGCTTTCTGTTCAAAACGGTAATGCAACATTGGATGTTCAAACTGACTGATTTGTGTTTAAGTAACTCGGTAATTTACTTACCTCAATTATTCAAGCTTACGTTTCTGGACTTATTTATAGATGTGATTACCTAGAATTTTTGGCTGCAACACCCAACGAATGCCACTTAAATCTTTTGTATGTATTTAATTTTTCATGGCAAACCATAGGATTTTCTTTGGAATTGGTTTTACCTTGAGCTACAAGAATACTGTTGGTAGCCTACTTATATAAGCATCATACATAACCTACGGAAAAAACAAAAGTAGCGAACAGAACCATTTGCTGTCCATAATTCTCTCTCTCTCTCTCTCTCTCTCTCTCTCTCTCTCTCTCTCTCTCTCTCTCTCTCTCTCTCTCTCTAACGGAATTGCCACTGTAAATAAGGAAGAAAATAATCTATAATTATTATAGTTTTTCACAATTTGCTATATTTTCTTTCTCCCTCTAAATCTGATATTAAAAATTTGTGAGATAGTTTTCGTAAACATAACTGTTTTTATGGAATCTTAAAACAGAATAGAAGAGTAGATCTTCCTGTTTCCCCTAAAACATAATTAGAAATATATCAAAGGTCATTGTAGAATAAGAAGGATTAAAAGTGCAACATTTATTAACATACAAACTTAGATAAAGAGATGATATAGAATTGGGTTTTATTCAGTCCCCCTCGAAAGTCAAGACAGAAACGAAAGAAAACTGTGTTGCGAGTTCTATTTTCTGCAAAATCTATAGAAAATTGCATAAATTAATCTTCATTATAGTCAACGTAAATAAAGATTTCACGTTTGTATTCTATCTTTCAGTTTCTTTACTTATTAAATACTGATGGAGCAGGAAAGGCTTCCTCCAATCTCAGTGAACGGTTAATATTACGCAAATTCCTGACGAGTTTCATCAGATGGAAAGATATTTTGGGCTTTTTAACGTTTTATGAATTTTTTTGTGTTCATAATTATTTTTGATAGATTTTAATGAAAATCTCTATATCATGTAGAATATTCAGTAAAAATTTACATAAATAGTTATAGAAAAAAAAATCAGAATTTTAAAAAGAGGCTGATCAAATTGCTTGGATTGGAGGTTACTGTTTCCAGTGAAATTACGTAAAAATTACTCTCATTATTATTGAATACCCTCTAGACTGGAGGGTTGACAAAACACTGATTCTAAACGTGATTGCTTAAATCTCTCACGCATTGGGTATACCGACGGAGATGTTAAATATAACATCATTCCAGAGTATGTATTCCCAATGCAGCTCACTCACTACCTTGCGTATTCTCTCAATGTAAGAACCATCTAGTTTTCCCCAAAATAAGAAGCAAATTTTTCCTTGCTGTAATCAACTCTAAGTGAAATATGTTTTATATATACTATTGTATCAAATGGTTACTTTATACATTTTAATTGTATAATAAAGGTTTAATGTATCAATATACTGATAAATTATATAGAAAATAAACATATTTCAATAAAGTAATTTAAATATAAATATCATTTGAACTTTAAAATTTTCTTATATAAAATAAATCTTGATTAAAGTTTACTGGAAAGAAATATAAGTTATTAAAAAATATATAAAAATGTCGGTGATTTCTTTAATCAATTGTAAACGAATTAAATATCGAAGGTATTTTTAATAAACTTGTTTAGTAAAATATCAAACAAAAGAATATTAATCTTTCAGCTAATTCATGATTGCAAACACCTTTACAATTTCTATTTTTACATTTGAATAAAATCACTCATCTATAATTCTATCTAAATAATTTTATTTGCAATTTTCATCTTGATGTTTTATGAATGATAAAAATTTAAATATCTTGTTTCATACTGTAAGTTTTTTTATCAAAATCTGCCCCCCCCCTAAAAAAAAAAAATATTAATTTTTCCTTTGTCTGGGTCACCAATACTAGGTTGGCTTCCTGTGAGCTATCAGA
This sequence comes from Palaemon carinicauda, assembly GCF_036898095.1. NCBI lineage: Eukaryota > Metazoa > Arthropoda > Malacostraca > Decapoda > Palaemonidae > Palaemon > Palaemon carinicauda. Next base: position 24,735,016 of record NC_090749.1, on the reverse strand, counting down.
CAAAATTCTCGTTCCATCACCAATCCGTAGTTGGCTAGTGGTGATGAAAACTGTCCTAACCCCCAGACATGATTAAGGGCATGTCTGAGGCCTTTGACCTGCAGTGGAGTACAAACAGCTGTTATATATATATATATATATATATATATATATATATATATATATATATATATATATATATATATATATATATATATATATATATATATATATATATATATATATATATAGGAAAGACCCAGTATTGGATATACAGTAGATCACCTACTTTTCCTACTAGGGTTGTAGCTTGGCAGGTAATAATGATATATATATATATATATATATATATATATATATATATATATATATATATATATATATATATATATATATATATATATATATATATATATATATATATATATAGGAAAGACCCAGTATTGGATATACAGTAGATCACCTACTTTTCCAACTAGGGTTGTAGCTTGGCAGGTAATAATGATATATATATATATATATATATATATATATATATATATATATATATATATATATATATATATATATATATATATATATATATATATATATATATATATATATATATATGTTGTAAGTCAGCGCAGCTCAATTGATAAATCATACTCACTTTTGCCTTATTATTATCATTGACTTAATTAATTTATTCTTGCTTTATGCTTTTGTTGCCAGTTATTTACCGTAACTTTGTAAGGTATTTACAGTAACTTTGATATCAGAAATTGATGATTTTTGGTTTCCACTCTGATCATTTAATCACCTCGTTTAGGAGGTTGTTTCCTGATAAGATTGTTGGACCCTCTCGTCGGTGTATGTTTTTTTTTTTCATATTTGCGAGAGCGAGTGGTCGTGTTCAGCAGTTACCAGTTGGCGATGTGTGCTTTCGTCGAAGGGGGAAATCCACTACACAGGAGTGCTGTGAGTGGCCTGCTGACAGAAGGATTCTTGGACGTACGGTGCAAAACTTACGGCAGTGTCGGCAATTGACTTACTCCCTTGTGTGAGGGAAAGGAGAAAGAGATTTGGTGTATCTCCTTGGCCTGAGTGAGACGGAGTGCTCAGGTGTCCGTGCTTCAGTGATAATCGCAGGAGACTGTTGATAATTTTATGTTGCTGCATCGCCTCTTCCTCCTCCGCCAAGTCCATTACATCCTTAAGGTCGTTATTCTGGCTTCAGCTACGAAGAAGAGTAAGCTATTCAACCTTACTATAATTGTACAATTTTCGGGATAAAAGTCGTGTTGAAGAGTTTTGCCGACGGGTCAACTCGAGGAAGATTGACTCTATATTTGTGACCCGAAAGGTGGTAGTAATCCCTTAGCTACACCATAGTCTCGACGCATTAATTTTATTGATTCGCCTGTCTGCTTTAATTATTTACGCTGGTGAATGTGCGTGCTTCTGATCAAGTGTTAGATTCTCGGAATCGCCGTGTTCGGCTAGAATTAACCCT